>NC_084734.1:20397800-20472800 GCF_033978785.1 Entelurus aequoreus
TCGTGTTCTGTTTGTGTTGTGGTGTGCTTGCTCGTTACTCTTGTGTTATCGTTTAACCTGCCCATTGTACAGCACTTTGGCTACCCCTGTGGTAAATTTTAAATGTGCTTTATAAATAAAGTTGATTTGATTTGATTTGAAAAGCGGCCTTCTGAGGGCAACCATAACTGCAATGTAGCCCTGAATGAAAACGAGTTTGGCACCCCTGCTATAATGCAAGTGAAATGACTAAATGTTGAAATCAATTGCTACAATTTGTGTTTTTTTCTTAACAATCTGTGTTTTACCGTATTTTCCGGACCATAGGGCTGGGTTGTAAGGTGCACTGCCAATGAATGGTCTATTTTCGATCTATTTTCGGGCGCATTTAAGGAGTGATATATATATATTTTTTTCTAAATTGAAAACACTTCTTTGTGGTCTACATAACATGTAATGGTGGTTCTTTGGTCAAAATGTTGCATAGATTATGTTTTACAGATCATCTTTAATCGCTTTCTGACAGTCGCTTTCGGATGCGTCGTTTTGTGGGCGGTCTTATTTACGTGGCTCACCTTCGACAGCGTCTTCTCCCCGTCATCTTTGTTGTAGCGGTGTAGCGTGCAAGGACGGGGGTGGAATAAGTGTCAAAAGATGTAGCTAACTGTTTTAATGACATTCAGACTTTACTTCAATCAATAACGGAGCAGCATCTTCTCATCCGGAAACAACAACAAGGTCGGAAATGTGTCCCGTGAAAAAATGTCAGACCGGAACTCTAATAACTAAAGTTCCTTTAGCGCTTTGATAGCGAGTTTAATGACAGATATAAGTAAGAACTTTACACTACTCTATATTAGAAATGGCAACAGCGGAGGGTGAATGTCACATAACAGGAAGATAGAGAAATGGAAGAAGCTTGTCAACTACGGTGTCGCCACGGACTACAAAGGCGGACGCGCGCAATTTTTCAGGATTTATGCAGATCCCAAAAACAGATCAGCAGGTAGCAGAAGGTAAGAAAAGTTGTTTTTGCCTAATATTGCGAAACAAAACGATAATATGTCTTACCTTATACACACACTATAATAATACTTGTATGTTTAGTGCACTGACAATCCATCAAGCAGTGTGGCTTCATAGCTTACTAAAGTCAAACTAAAACATTTTGATAGAATTTTGAGCACTGTGTGTAATGTTCTATATTTTCAATGGAACATATTAAATGTTGGTGTTGTTTACTTGAGTCATATTGCAGTCTACATGTTTTTCTTATGTGTGACTGCCATCTACTGGTCACTCTTATCATTACACCATGTACGAAATAAAATTGCTTCGAGTTTGTTAAGCAAAACCAGAATGATTTCGTACATTAGACGCACCGGCTTATAAGGCGCACTGTCGAGTTTTGAGAAGGAAAAAAAGATTTTAAGTGCGCCTTACAGTCCGGAAAATACGGTAATATATTTTATACTGTTTTAATTACACAGTAGAGATGCCCGATGTCATGACATGGGCATTGGTTTACATGTGTTTGTGTCGGCAAGAAAATACACGGCTCCGGCAGCCTCCTGTCGTAAGTCCGAGTGTGCTGGTGTGCACAGTTCACTAACCCTGCGCGGGTTTGAGTGTGTCAAAACACTCACTCAGTTCACGTTGCTCCGGGTTTGTATCTCTCCAACTTTGCAGGTCACAAAGTGACATTGTGCTTTTATAGCTCCTCTCCATGGTGCTTCACATAAGCCCTGGAATGACTAAATCCCTCAGCCAGTGTCCCTGACCCGCAGCATCCCGGTTAGTGCTGCCGCATTCACATTCTTTGAAGCGGCCCTGATTCAAAATCGGTCATCGGCCTCGTTCCAGGGATTGATACCTCCTCCGCCGTTCGCATGTCTGCAGGTCCAACAAGCTCACAGTTGGCCACTGTTCCTCATCTCCTCACCAACATTGAAGCAGTTGGAAATTAGACCTGCAGTAACCTTGAGAATATTTGCGCTGTGTTGAAGGTTGAGAGAAAACAGCCTGTTCAAGATCCAATAAGATCGTTCTACTCATTTTACTTCATTATGAGAAATACTATTCATTATAATTAAAAGAACTGAACACATTTTTTTATAAACAATTTCAGCAAGACAAGGTCACATTGCAGAGAAAACAAAAATAACTGTTTTCCCCCTCTAAAATAGGATGGTTGTTTGCTTTCAAATATCTTATTTTCGAAAGACGTTTTTACTTTGTTTCGCAATATTATGCAAAATAAACTTTTCTTACCTTCTGGTACCTGCTGATCTGTATTTGGGATCTGCATAAGTCCAGAAAATTTCCGTGCTTCTGCCTTTGTAGTCCGTGCCGATACGGTAGTCAATAAGCTTCTTCTTTTTCTCTATCTTCTTGTTATGGGACATTCATCCTCCGCTGTTGCCATTTCTAATATAAAGTAGCGTAAAGTTCTCACTTATATCTGTCAGTAAACTCACCATGAAAGCGCTAAAACATACCGGTGTAGTGAGTTTACATTATTCACCCAAGGAACTTTCGTTATTAGAGAGTTCCGGTCAAACGTTTTTTCACGGGACACATTTCCGGCGTTGTTGTTGTACTAGTGAGCCACATATGAGGAGATGCTGCTCCGTTATTGATTTAAGTAAAGTCTGAATGTCATTAAAACAGTTAGCTCCATCTTTTGACACTTCTTCCGCATCCGTCCTTGCACGCTACACCGCTACAACAAAGATGACGGAGAAAAGACGCTGCCGAAGGTGAGCCACGTAAACAAGACCACGTACAAAACGGCGCACCCTGAAGTGACTGTCAGCAAGCGGCTTGAAGATGATCTGTAAAACATAATCAATGCAACATTTTGACCAAAGACCCACCATTACATGTTATGTAGACCACAAGGAAGTGTTTTAAATTTAGAAAAATGTGCCCATTAATCCGGTGCGCCTTTTGTATGAAAATAATCCTGACTAGACCCGCTCACCGGCAGTGCGCCTTATAATCCGGTGCGCCCTATGGTCCGAAAAACACGGTAATTAGGAACAGGTACCAACAAATACACTCAGAGCAGCCATCTTTGAAGTTAAAATGTATGATTTCCCAGGACAAACGGAACGCATCGTTTGCTCACTACATTTCCCAAGTAGCTTAACCAACAGTGAAAATAATAATTTGCCATCGGTTACTGTTGCACTTTATATCATTCCACTGTACCTCAAAAATAGCTCTAAACCAGAGGTGTCTGAAGTGCCCTCAGCATAATCTAGAAATAAAATAGTTCATTATTGTCACGGCTGGGTTTTTGCAGCTTACTGCGAGGTTTCTTCCCCCGGGATGCAAACGGACTATTCCGAACAAGGCGTGCAGATAGGAACATATTTATTAATCTTCTCAAAATTCAAAGTACTACAAAAACGGAAAACCAGGGGAAGGCACAACGCGCTGATCGCACTTGGAGCAAAAGCTAACACTTAGCATAGACTATGGACATAGAGAACTAATAAAACTGTGGCATGAAATAAACAAAACTTACGTATACAAGGCATGAAGCGAACACTTAGCATAAACTTGGAATCAGACATGAACCGAACAACAGAGGCAGGTGAAAATCATAAGTAACCATGGCATGGTGACTAAACTCAGGAGGTGCACAAACAGGAACCAAAGGAGTCCAAAACAAACAGAAAACACAAAACATGATCCGGACCACGGATCATGACAATTATTGTCTATCATACGTTGTTTGGGTAGGCACATGTGTGTATACATCATACATATTGCAAAGATGGGCCTTTCTAAAAAATATGGAAGCAAAAAAATGTCCGAAATACCTTGATTAAATGAAAAATTAAGATTTAGCAAGCTTCTGTAGTCATACCCAAACCCTGATTGCTTATACAGTCAGTCATTTAAATATAGCAGTACGGGTGATATTGACCTAATTTGGATCTGGGGTGGGCCGCTCAGTCAGGACTGGTCTGAGAAGGTGAGAAAAATATCCCACCTGAAACTTTCACACTGCCGTGAAATGCAAGCCAGTAAAAAGTAAGTGGAGCTGCCTAATGAGCCAGCAAAGGCATCCAGGAGATTTTAGAGGGTGGCAAATCGGCTCAAGGGTATTCTATATGAGGCAAAGTTCCCTGGAGATGATCCTGGACTCAAGCTGGGCAGCTGTAGAGCTAGGTCAGGATATAAGTGTTAATGAGAGTATACTTATTACAGCCTCAAGTCGTACAGTATGTCTTGGTGGTCTCACCTGGGTTACTTCACTTTTTTTGCCGGTAGTAGTGTTCCCGTGGCTGAAAAAGCATCATGCACGGACACAAGTGCCTTATAAAGTTAAAAGTTGAAGTACCAATGATTGTCACACACACACTAGGTGTGGTGAGATTATCCTCTGCATTTGACCCATCACCCTCACCCCCTGGGAGGTGAGGGAAGCAGCAAGCAGCAGCGGTGGCCGCGCCCGGGAATCATTTTGATGATTTAACCCCCAATTCCAACCCTTGATGCTGAGTGTCAAACAGGGAGGTAACGGGTCCTATTTTTATAGTCTTTGGTATGATTCGGCCGGGGTTTGAACTCACGACCTACCGATCTCAGGGCGGACACTCTAACCACAAGGCCAATGAGCATGTAACTTCTGTACATACATTAATCGCATCAGACTATAAACCGAAGATATATACCGGTACAAAATATTTTATATTTTATAAATAAGTCCCATCTTAAAACTCATTTGTATACTCTAGCCTTTAAATAGACCCCCTTTTTAGACCAGTTGATCTGCCGTTTCTTTTATTTTCTCCTCTGCCCCCCTCTCTCTTGTGGAGGGGGGAGCACAGGTCTGGTAGCCATGGATGAAGTGTTGGCTGTCCAGAGTCGGGACTCGGGGTGGACCGCTCGCCTGTGCATCGGTTGGGGACATCTCTGCGCTGCTGACCCGTCTCCGCTTGGGATGGTCTCCTGCTGGCCCCACTATGGACTGGACTTTCACAATATCATGCACGACCCACTCGACGTCCATTGCATCCGGTCTCCCCTAGAGGGGGGGTCACTCACATCTGCGGTCCTCTCCAATGTTTCTCATTGTCATTCAAATTGACATCCCACTGGGTTGTGAGATTTTCCTTGCCCTTATGTAGGATCTGAACCGAGGATGTCGTCGTGGCTTGTGCAGCCCTTTGAGACACTTGTGATTCAGGGCTATATAAATAAACATTGATTGATTGATTGATAAATATTTATTTACATACCTTAATTGTTTCCAAACGGTGTCTATGACAGGGCAGTAAAACAGCTGATTAAACAAAACAGAAGTCATTGCCAGGGGCCCAGTAGCTGTGAAGGCTAGCTCTCCAATCAGCTAAACATCAACTTTGGGAGAATTTAAGTTATTGTCTTGTTGTAATTATTATTGTATCTTTGTTTGTGCCACCCTCTGTGTCAGGTCACTCTTGAAAAGGAGACTTTAATCTCAATGAGTCTTTACCTGGTTAAATAAAGTACATTGAAACAGACTTAATAACTCCACGCTGACAATTTGGTTCAATGTGGGTCGATTTTTACAAAATTGTAACAATACAAAAAGGAATGCTATTGTAAGTTAATATTACTAAAAGTGTTAGCATATTTGCTAATGCTAATGCTTGGTTACTTTATGATAGCACGTACAAATATGCAAGAAAACACTCCGTCAGACATCACACATGGGACTAGGGGGTAATGGTATACCAGTACTAAAAAAGTACTGCAGTACTAATACATTTTAAAAAAGGTACTATGTATATATATATATACCAAAAAAGTACTGCGGTACTAATACATTTTAAAAAAGGTACTATGTATATATATATATATATATATATGTATATATATATATATATATATATATATATATATATATATATATATATATATATATATATATATATATATATATATATATATATATATATATATATATATATATATATATATATATATATATTTATATATATATATATATATATACATATATATATATATATATATATATATATATATATATATATATATATATATATATATATATATATATAATGTATCTATACGTATATATATGTATGTATATGTGTACATATATATATATATATATGTATGTACATACATATATATATATATATATATATATATATATATATATATATATATATACATATATATATGTATGTATATATATATATATATATATATATATATATATATATATATATATATATATATATATATATATATATATATATATATATATATATATATATATATACGTATACATGCATATATATATATACATATATATATATATATATATATATATATATATATATATATATATATATATATATATATATATATATATATATATATATATATATATATATAAATAAATACATACATATAGGGCACCTTAATTGACACAAGTCAAATGAAAGTCATTGTATTCATTTTCAATACTGCTTACCATTGGCACAGAAAGGGTCACAGAAAAGGTTGGACCTTATCCAAGTTGACCTTAACCTGAATTATGCTTCTGCGTAGTCAGTCTGTTGTACCCTCCAATGCTGTAATATGCTCTTTGTCTGGGTTGAGCGCTTGATGTGCAACTCTGGTATTGAATGCGACATACAATTTATATATATATATATATATATATATATATATATATATATATATATATATATATATGTATATATATATATATATATATATATATATATATATATATATATATATATATATATATATATATATATATAAATACACTTTTTTTTTTTTAATGTAAATTGGCTCGTGCACAATATCTAAACAAAAGCAAAAACTGCTATCGGTAGTTCAATCATTTGGGTTTTGCCTTCAAAGCCGTCCTGTATCCAGAGACATAATGCTTGCGTTTGTAAACAATAACAAATACAAATAAAAAAAATAAATACGATTTTGTAACATTAATACAAAATTAAATATTAATATAATCCATTTACTATTGTTTATACAATGATACTTCACAAGGTATCAATACTATTGACATGTATATTAATCACCCTTACTTTACATTGAAGCTTCTTGTGTCATCCTACTCGGTGTGTGTTTGTAGCATGCTTTGACATTCCTTTTCCTGTAGTCCTTCAATGATAATGGTAGATTGAAGAATCTCAGTTTTTTTTTCAGCCAAGGTGGTGAGGATTAGTATCTTGGAAGCGTCTTTGCTTTGTGGAACGACGGTTCGTTTGTTGCAGCTTGGTCTCAAATTCCAGCCGGTGTTCTGGCAAGACACGACTTCCTGGAATTCATGCAACTCCTGCATGTGTGCAACAAGGAATAGGGAAGTGTAATTGTGTCCAATGATGGGTGAGCTACTTGGAGAATTTAGTAAGCTAAGCTACTAGTTACTCTCCTTTAAATGTAGCTAAGCTACAGGGCAAGCTATCCTTGCAGAATTGTAGCAAGCTACACTACAAACTACATGGCAATGTGTAGCTTGATACTTAAACACTACATATATATGTATATATATATATATATATATATATATATATATATATACTGTAACATATTATTTTCGGGCCTCCCTATGTCTAGCATTAAAAGATTACAGTTGGTACAAAATGCGGCTGCTAGACTTTTGACAAAAACAAGAAAGTTTGATCATATTACGCCTATACTGGCTCACTTGTACTGGCTTCCTGTGCACTTAAGATGCGACTTTAAGGTTTTACTACTTACGTATAAAATACTACACGGTCAAGCTCCTGCCTATCTTGCCGATTGTATTGTACCATATGTCCCGACAAGAAATCTGCGTTCAAAGAACTCCGGCTTATTAGTGATTCCCAGAGCCCCAAAAAAGTATGCGGGCTATAGAGCGTTTTCTATTCGGGCTCCAATACTATGGAATGCCCTCCCGGTAACAGTTGGAGATGCTACCTCAGTAGAAGCATTTAAGTCCCATCTTAAAACTCATTTGTATACTCTAGCCTTTAAATAGACCCTCTTTTTAGACCAGTTGATCTGCCGTTTCTTTTCTTTTCTTTTCTCCTATGCTCCCCTCTCCCTTATGGAGGGGGAGTTGCACAGGTCCGGTGGCCACGGATGAAGTGCTGGTTGTCCAGAGTCGGGACCCGGGGTGGACCGCTAGCCTGTGCATCGGTTGGGGACATCTCTACGCTGCTGACCCGTCTCCGCTCGGGATGGTTTCCTGCTGGCCCCACTATGGACTGGACTTTCGCTGATGTGTTGGATCCGCTGTGGACTGGACTTTCACAATATTATGTCAGACCCACTCGACATCCATTGCTTTCGGTCTCCCCTAGAGGGGGGGGGTTACCCACATATGCGGTCCTCTCCAAGGTTTCTCATAGTCATTCACATTGACGTCCCACTGGGGTGAGTTTTCCTTGCCCGTATGTAGAAAAAATGCTCAGTTATACAAACACACACTGGAAACATGCCCTCTGTCTGGCTTTTTAACATTTCAACATTTCTTTTAGCTTGTAAAGTTGCGGCACCTTGTACAAAATGAGGGCGAGAACACTGGAAACACATTTAATAAAAGGCTGTTAAACGATAATGATAATGTTAACAAACACCGACATACATGCCGTATTTTTCGGACTATAAGGCGCACTTAAAATCCTTTCATTTTCTCAAAACTTGACAATGCGCCTTATAACCCGGTGCGTCTAATGTACGGAATCATTTTTGTTGCGCTTACCGACATCGAAGCCATTTTGTTTGGTACATGGTGAAATATATATACATATATATGAAAGATAAGTGTTACCAGTAGATGGCAGTCACACATAAGAGATATGTGTAGACTGAAATATGATGGCAGTCACACATAAGAAATACGTGTAGACTGCAATATGATGGCAGTCACAAATAAGATATACGTGTAGACTGCAATATGATGGAAGTCACACATTAGAGATACATATAGACTGGAATATGATAGCAGTCACAAATAAGAGATACGTGTAGACTGCAATATGATGGCAGTCACACATAAGATATATGTGTAGACTGCAATATGATGGCAGTCACACATAAGAGATACATGTAGACTGCAATATGATGGCAGTCACACAGAGATATATGTAGACAGTGTTATGATGGCAGTCACACATAAGATATACGTGTAGACTGCAATATGATGTCAGTAACAAATAAGATATATGTGTAGACTGCAATATGATGGCAGTCACACATAAGAGATACATGCAGACTGCAATATGATGGCAGTCATACATAAGATATACTTGTAGACTGCAATATGATGGCAGTCACACATAAGAGATACATGCCGACTGCAATATGATGGCAGTCATACATAAGATATACTTGTAGACTGCAATATGATGGCAGTCACACATAAGAGATGCATGCAGACTGCAATATGATGGCAGTCATAAATAAGATATACTTGTAGACTGCAATATGATGGCAGTCACACATAAGAGATACGTGTAAACTGCAATATGATGGCAGTGACACATAAGAGATATGTGCAGACTGCAATATGATGGCAGTCACACATAAGAGATACGTGTAGACTGCAATATGATGGCAGTCAAAAATAAGAGATACGTGTAGACTACAATATGATGGCAGTCACACATAAGAGATACGTGTAGACTGCAATATGATGGTAGTCACACATAAGAGATACGTGTAGACTGCAATATGATGGCAGTCACACATAGAGATATGTGTAGACTGTGATATGATGGCAGTCACACATAAGATATACGTGCAGACTGCAATATGATGGCAGTCACACATAAGATATACTTGTAGACTGCAAAATGATGGCAGTCACACATAAGAGATACGTGTAGACTGCAAAATGATGGCAGTCACAAATAAGAGATATGTGTAGACTGCAATATGATGGCATTCACACATAAGAGATACGTGTAGACTGCAATATGATGGCAGTCACACATAAGAGATACGTGTAGACTGCAATATGATGGCAGTCACACATAGAGATATGTGTAGACTGTGATATGATGGCAGTCACACATAAGAGATACGTGTAGACTGCAATATGATGGCAGTCACACATAAGAGATACGTGTAGACTGCAATATGATGGCAGTCACACATAAGCGATACGTGTAGACTGCAATATGACTCAACTAAACAACACCAACATTTTATATGTTCCATTGAAAATATAGAACATTACACACGGCGCACAAATATCTATCAACATGTTTTAGTATGACTTTGGTAAGCTATGAAGCCGCACCGCTTGATGGATTGTACTGTGCTTCAACATACGAGTATTATTATGGTGTGTGTATAAGGTAAGACATATTATCTGGCGTTTTGTTTCGCAATATTATGCAAAAGCAACTTTTCTTACCTTCTGGTACCTGCTGATCTGTATTTGGGATCTGCATAAGTCCTGAAAATTTGCGCGCGTCCGCCTTTGTAGTCCGTGGCGATGCTGTAGACGATAAGCTTCTTCTTTTTCTCTATCTTCTTGTTATGGGACATTCATCCTCCGCTGTTGCTATTTCTAATATAAAGTAGTTCAAAGTTATTATTTCTTTTTATGGGGTTAAAGGTGCATAACTGCTACCTAATGTATTGGAGTGTGAACCAACTTTCCTCCCTTCTTCCTCCCTCACATACATACATACATACATATACCTTCCCATACTAAATTATATTACATAAAGCTGTCTCTTCTAGAAATTCCACTAAAATGTTGTGGTTGCTCCTTCGTTGCCCTTTGAGAGTAACGTCCTTCTGTCCACGCCTTCTAACTTGTACTATTTTCTCTACTATGATTTTGCTTTCTGGTTTTAAAGCGCCTTGACCCGCCCCATCGTGCCTCTGATTGGCCTGCCGTCATATTTTTTCCCCTAATTTTAGCCAATCCTGACTCATCAAACGTAAACAAACCAATCATCATTGAGTGTCTACATATGTTTTTTTCCACCCCCCCTCGGACAAGTACATCTCGCTGCAATTCATAGAAATGTTGGTCAACATTATTATTTTGCAAGTAAAATTTTTTATAAAGAAATGTTGATTTCTGAAAGTAAAACCTACATTTTCTAATCGGCTCAACTGTTTTAAATGATCAATTAAATCTTGGAAAAGGTTAAAAGTACAAAAGCCCTCATCTATATCATTATTGAAAAAAGTTAAAGTGATTTAAATTAGCCCTTTTTTTTGTCCTTTTGAATTTTTTATTTTATCTTATTGTTATGATTACTGTTTATTATTATTTTTAATACTCTATTTTTTTTTGCTTTTATTTTCTTTCCTTGACATGTTTTGTTGAAATGAAGTGAATTAAGTGACTCAGTGTGTTCAACATATGGTGAATGTTTATATTTAACTTGGAGAAAGCGAACCACCAAGTTTATGTAGACAATGGTTGAGTCCAAAATAAATTAAGGAGCCTCAGTTGGACATGCATGTGAACTGGGTTAACTCTCTCACGAGAAGAGGCAATAAATTCAGACTTTGGAATGCAAAAGTGATAGCTCTATCCTGGAGGAGAGACTCCTGGTCTATCTTTACGTCAACATTTAAGTTACAACGTTTTGAGGTTGTTTTCCTGTCACTTACACATGAACATCTCCTTACATGTTCAGGTTGTACTCTCCTGAAATAACACACCCAGACAGATAAATAATTAATTGACTTGACCTTCTCCAGGTACTGCAGTCCTGTATAATGACACTCGCTTGTAATAAAGCAACTTTTTGTTCAGGCAAGCGTACCCGACGTCTCTTTTGTTCCAGCCGCACTGCTGTGTCGCCCTTCTGCCCGGGAGAAGGTGACAAGACCAGAAATACACCAAAAGTCATAATTTGCTCAACCTGATAAATGTGTAAAATTGTAGAATATGTTGAAAGTGCCTTGACGTTTATGTATATTGTGTATATGTTTGTTCTTCGATAAAAATAAAACAAAATAAAAAATACATCTGGCTGCAATGTTGCTTAAATCTGCTGGTGTTGGACAGGAAGTCATGCACAAACATAAAATAAATGATCCGGTTTATTTTCAAAATAAAATAGTCTGTCGTCACAGAGGATCGTATTTTACACTTTTAAACGTTCAAATGGGCCGGGACGGACATGAGGTCAACTTGTCAAAGGTTTTCAGACGCAATTTCACCTTGTTGACACAAAGAGGAGCAATCTTCATATGTTGTTAATATTCAGTGTTTTATTGTTCATAGTTAATATTGTAAATCCCACGTAAAAGAGGAGCAATATTTATATGTTGTATTCAGTTCAGTTCAGTAAACAACTCTAAAATTCCATTCAGTTTTTTTGAGGTGGTCTGTTTTTAGAATTCTATCGGACATTGTGACTTTTGGTATTTGTGTTCCTGAAAAAAAGTGACGCAAACACACATAATGTACAACAGATTTTTACAGCTAAATGTGTAAATATAATTTATACACACATACACATTGGCCCCCCAGACAATTATTTTTCTCTCAATGTGGTCCCCCCGAGTCAAAATATTTGCCCAGCTCTGAGCTAGACCCTTCCCCCCTGGAATCCTCGGAGGGAAGAGCAGTAATGGATGGATCGATTTGTATTACATGTTCTCTCATTGTAGCTCTTATGGACGCTACTTCACTGCATGGGTCTAAAAAATAACTAAGCTACACAGATCGCTACTGGTTCAAAAAGTAGCGACGTTACCGCCAGGCTACTGGGAAAGGTAGTTAAGCCAGGTAGTGTCGCTACTTGTAGCTGTTTACCGCCCATCACTGATTGTGTATACACAGAGACATTAATGTCAAATAGCCGACAAATCGCAGCCTTTAGGGCATACATAATGCGTCGTTGCGACGTGAGGTTTGATTTTTCTCGGGGGTGCAAGTCCAGCTACGCAGGATGGTTTTGAAAAAGAGGAGCGAGCCCCTGAAGCGTATGCTGGCACCTCGACGCAGGAGCATAATCCAGGCTTTAGGGCGAAAAGTAGACTGGAAAATTGATCCTGTGTCAGCTGCATGAAAGTTAAAGTTCCCTATTATGCAAAATATAATTTCGAATAATTTTGTTACAGTAATATGTTTCCCTAAAGCCTTTTTATGACCACCAAACGTGGAATAAAAAAACCTCTTAATCGCTCTCACTTGCTTCACTCGTTTAGTTTTGATGTTGTGTTTTCATGAAAAAATCCCCCCTAAAAAACTTCCTTTCTCATGGACATGATAGCGACTCTGACGCAGCTAGATAGATAAGGCCAACTTTGTGAAAAAGCAAGCTTCGCTACACGAATTAAAAGTCTTATAAGTGTTATAATGATGGCAACACATGATGTAAGTGTCTATATTAGCTATATTAGCCTACTATCACAGCCTGACGCAAATCTTCGTTGACAGAAATTTGGTATTTAAATTTGTATTCTACACATTTTTGCACCATTGAAAATCATTAGTAAAATGGAGGCTTCTCAGAGGGTGAGATAACTCCTGGAAATTACTGGCTCAGAGTGGCCAAAAGTATATATGTGTGTGTCCAAGTTTAAGGAAACGGAAGGCTGTCTTCTTCTAATGGATTTATTACAATATTTGTAAGCTGGGTAACGTCTGCTGTGGTCTGGAACAACATGGCACACAAACAACTATAAGAAATGCAGCCAATATTACATACAGATAATGTGTCATGAGACATGCAAATATAAATTAAATACACATATGACGTAAGTGAAGGAAATTCAAGGAGCTCAAATATACCTACAAACGAGACATAATGCAATATGTACATGCAGTTAGACTAAATAGCATGTTAGCATTGATAAGCTTGCAGTAATGGATTGACCAAATATGCCTGATAAGCACTCCAGCAAATCAATAAAATAAACCCGCACAGCATAAAACATTTGATGGACAAAATGAGACAATAAAACATGTCTTTCTGTGGCAGCGTTGGAGAAAGTTGTACATATAAACAAACTACGATGAGTTCAAGGATCGCTGAAAAAACAACACATCAGTGCTTGCCAAATACTCTCATCAGTGAAGCATGTATAACATAAACAGTGAGATTTCTAACAATTAGGAAGCTTTGTGTCATGATTGTCCTCCTAGAGAAAATATTCTAAAACTAAAAAAATTTTTTTTTTCTTTATCTTTTTCCATTTTCACACATCTCTGAAAGAGGTCTATGGAACCACTAGGGTGGCGCTAAAAGAGCCGCATGTGGCTCTAAAACCGCCGGTTGCTGACCCCCATCTTAAAATAAAGTCTTAGACTCTGCCACCTGTCTTTTAACTGTTAAAATGTGTTAGCGGTGTAGCTCACGTAGCTATGCTGGAGTTGATAAATTTGTGCCATTATGTGCCACTGCCTGTTTAATGTGAAATATGGCATCTATTATGTTGAATACGTTCAAATATAAATGTTAAAGAGGGGAAAACGTCACAATATATTAGCATAAAACATTTGCCTATTCCAGAGACTTTTAAAAGGGTCATGACAGCAGGTGTATGGGTTTGTGTAGATGGTTTTGAAACTACGCGTGTGTGGATGAAGATGGTTTTAACCCCAAATATGCGTTTTTGAAACTCTCTGTGTTCGTGTGGACATGGCCTAAACGACAAGTTGTCTAGTATGTTCACTATTTTATTTAAGGCCAAAGTTGTTTTTCGATTGCAAAAAGAAGCATATGTTAAATATACCGTAAGATTTTTTGTTAAAATAAAGAAAAGTATTGAAATACATTTTGAAAAATATTGGTATCAGTACAACCCAACTGTGTAGAGACTATAGTTGTACGGTATACCGGTATTAGTATAATACCGCAATACTAATTAATCATATTCGGTACTATACCGCCTCTAAAAATTACCGGTCACCCGCCCACCCTGTCGTCACGTTGTGTCATTGTTGCCGCATTTTGGCTTAAAAACTAACGATAAAGTTGAAGCTATAACACTGAAACGCCCTCAGGAAGAGGTGCTTTAAGACCGGCCGCAGTGTTTTATCTACTTCTAACTCACTAATCCTGGCCTCCATGGCGACAAATAAAGTATGTTTCTTACAAGTATCATCCCTGCAGTACGAGGAATAGATAAACATGCTTCACTACACACCGTAGGAGGATTCAATAGCTCACCGGCGTCAGAATGTAAACAAACGCCATTGGTGGATCTACACCTGACATCCACTGTAATGATACCAAGTACAGGAGCGTATCTAGTCGATACTACTATGGTTACATCGATATGTTTTAGCATCACAAAATATTGTATGTTTATTAACTTAGGAAATACTTCCCTGGACACATGATCACTTTGAATATGATCAATGTATGATCCCGTAACGACTTGGTACGGGATTGATACCCGAATTTGTGGTATCATCCAAAAATAATGTAAAGCATCCAAACAACAGAAGAATAAGTGATTATTACATCAGAAGTGTCGATAGAACATGTTAAAAGAGAAAGGAAGCAGATATTAACAATAAATGAACAAGTAGATTAATATTTAATTTTCTACTACTTGTCTTCTATAATTTTGACAAAATAATAGAATGATAAATGACACAATATGTGACTGCATAAGTCAGCAGCTAAATTAGGAGCCTTTGTTTGCTTACTTACGAATAAAAGACAAGTTGTCCAGTATGTTTACTATTTTATTTAAGGACAAACTTGCAACAACTGTAATATTTTTTGTTAAAATAAAGCCAATAATGCAATTTTTGTGGTCCCCTTTATTTAGAAAAGTAGCGAAAAAGATTTTGGTACCGGGACCGGGACAATACTAGTAGAGACAGTTTTAAAAATACACTTGTGTGGATGGAGATTGTTTCATGCGTTTTTGAAACTGTGTTCGTGTGGACATGACCTTAAATGTATTGAATTCCGGGCACTATATACTCAATGACTTTCAAGGTTGTGTTCAAGGTAAATCTACACTCTTCTACCCATCGGCCAAAACGCTCTGATTCTGCAGTCTACAGGCCGACTCCATTGTGATTGGTGAGAGGTAAAGGGTTGGCTCCAGCCCCTGCGACTGCCTCAGATCTGCATTGAGACCAATAGTTGGACAAATCCGTGTATATATATATTTTATTTTATTTATTTATTTTTTATCGTGTTCTGTTTGTGTTGTGTTGTGTTTGCTCGGTACTCGTAATATCTTTTAACCTGCCCATTGTACAGCACTTTGGCTACCCCCGTGGTAAATTTTAAATGTGTTTTATAAATAAAGTTGATTTGATTTGATTTGATTTATATTCCAAACCGTATCTTCGATTGCTGGAAATGTAGCCTTCGAGTTGGGGGAGGTTGGCCTCCCAGCGCCCCCTACTGACAAGTATAACGCCTCCATGCCACCTCTCACCAGACATCAGTCTAATTGTTTTTGTCTCCTAGGTAGCATCGCCGTTCTTTGAAGTTCAAACCCCTTCCTCACAAAAGGAGAGAGACGGCAGGAGCAGAGAGCGAGGCAGATGGGCCACGACAGGATGCTGTGAACCTGACGTCTTTCCACCCCTTTCAAGTGCGCCGGTTCAATCAGCCCGCACCGCACAAGCTGTTGAGGAGCACCTTTGAAATCCCGGTGTCTGCACAATAGTCTTGACTGTTAATGACTTCTTGTAAAGTTCCAAAGGGCTGCTGATTACACCCTCCGCCCATGTGCATGCACACGTGTTGATGAGCGCAGACAGGAAACAATGGCCATCAAGAAGCGGCCACGTTTGGTCGCACAAAACGCGCAGCACACTCCAAGCAACGCATGTGTGCTTCGGAGCCAGCTCCATCTCCAAGGCAACACACTGGTAACCAGACTGAGAACATGGTTAAACAATGAATAGGATCATTAAGGTTGGTATACTGTAATTGGAGAACATGTGCAAATCAAACACCTACAGCCCTTTGATAATAATGTATATTATGCCATGCTTATGGATTCCTAACCAGTATTTTAGGCAGCACAACATGTTTGATTGTTGATTGCATACAAGCCATGTGTACAATTTACAAACACAAAACCAGTGTAGTTGGCACGTAGTCTAAATCGTGAATAAAAACAGAATATATTGATTTGCAAATCCTTTTCAACCTATATTCAATTGAATAAACTGCAAAAACAAGATACTTAACATTCAAAATGGAAAATTTTATTTTTCGCAAATATTAGATCATTTGGAATTCGATGCCTGCAACATGTTTCAAAAAAGCTGGCACAAGTGGCAAAAAAACTGAGAAAGTTGTTATGACCGGGTCACATGGTGATGCGGGGTTTGTTCTCCCCTGATGCAAATGGACGAATCCGGACAGGACTTGCAGGTAAGGACATGATTTAATAGTAAACACAAAACGGGTACAAAACAGAAAAATAAACGGACGGTATATGGTGCCGATCGCACCTGAAGCTAAGGCTACTACTTAGCACAGACAAGGGATCACTCGCAGGGGCTAGGAGACAAGCAAAACTAACGTAACAGTAGCGTGACGCAAATGAAGAAGCCAGACCGACTGACTGGCAAAGGCAGGCTTCAATAATGTCAGTGATTACAAACAAATGCGCGTCCGGAACACAAGACGCAGGTGAAACTAATAAGTAGCCATGGTAACAAACTCAGTGGTGCATAAAAAGGAACTAAAGGAGTCCAAAACTAACAGAAAACACAAGTGACTCAAAAAACTGAAATAGACTATGATCCGGGCAGGGGATCATAACAAAAATTGAGGAATAATCATCAAACACTTATTTGGAATATCCCACAGGTGAACAGGCTAATTGGGAACAGGTGGGCACCATGATTGGGTATAAAAGCAGCTTTCATGAAATGCACAGTCATTCACAAACAAGGATGGGGCGAGGGTCACCACTTTGTGAACAAATGCATGAGCAAATTGTCGAACAGTTTAAGAAGAACATTTCTCAAAGAGCTATTGCAAGGAATTTAGGGATTTCACCATCCAAGGTCTGTAATATCATCAAAAGGTTCAGAGAATCTGGAGAAATCACTGCACGTAAGATTTAATGCCCGTGACCTTGGATCCCTCAGGCGGTACTGCATCAAAAAGTGACACCAGTTTGTAAAGGATATCACCACATGGGCTCAGGAACACACTCAGAAAACCACTGTCAGTAACTACAGTTTGTCGCTACATCTGTAAGTGCAAGTCAAAACTCTACAAAGCGGAAGCCATTTATCAACAACTCCCAGAAACGTCGGTGATTCTAAAGTTTGCTAAAAGAAACACAGTGGTAAAAATGCCCCTGTGCCAACTTTTCGGCAATGTGTTGCTGCCATTTAATTCTAACCTAATGATTATTTGCAACAACAAAAAAAAAAAAAAAAGTTTCTCAGTTCGAACATTAAATATCTTGTCTTTGCAGTCAATTCAATTGAATATATGTTGAAAAGGATTTGCAAATCATTGTATTCTGTTTTTATTTACGAATTACACAAGGTGCCAACTTCACTGGTTTGGGATTTTGTACAAACTGCTGCAGAATCAGTTTAATTCCAAAAAAGAGCCAGCTACGTTTCTTCAGAATGTCTATGAACCGGTACAAGATGTCAAACATGCAGGTGGGCACTCCACAGAGAACAACTAATGAAATGTCTGGAAAATCCAGCTAATGCTTTGAATTGGAGCTGTAGGCAATACAGTTCTGTCTGGAGCCGATTCTGTGAAGACCAGGCCCTAATTAGAAGGACGGTAGAGAGAAACTGGCATGTTGAAATGTGTGAGGGATAAAAGGCTGCCTTCCTCGATACTGTATTCTCTGCCTAAACTAGCAGAGGCTTATTACTCAAAATTTCTGAGATCTTTCTGTCAAAGCCAAAAAGTCTCCCGCCTTGCTAACCACCGGCTAAGATTAATAAATCTTGTATTTTTTCTGGTCCACTGGCCGTTATAAATCTGCAGGAGTTCACAGGTGTGTTAAGAACTAGGACCCAATGGGTTCATGATCAGAATCACAAAAAAATCTCAGGAACATTATATATGAATGCACTCCTTTAGTCTTGAAAACAAACAACGCAAGCCAGTTTTAGTAACATTACAAAGACAGTGTTCACATGGTACATGGATAAAAAAAACAATACTGAGAACCATACTTCCGTATTTTTCGGACCATAGGGCGCAGGGTCTATTCAGGTCTTTTTTCATATGATTTTTTTCTAAATTTAAAACATTATCTTGTGGTCCACATAACATGAAATGGTGTTTTTTTTGGTAAAAGTGTTGCATAGATAATGTTTTACAGATCATCTTCAAGTAGCTTTCTAAGCGTCTCTTCAAAATGCACCGTTTTACCTACGTGGCTCACCTTTGACAGCATCTTCTCCTCGTCATCTTGGTTGTAGCGGTGAAGCGTGCAAGGACGGAAGTGGAAGAAGTGTCAAAAGATGGAGCTAATTGTTTTAATGACACTCAGACTTTACTTAAATAAATAACGGAGCAGCATCTCCTCATCCGTGGCTCCCTAGTACAACAACGCCGGAAATGTGTCCCGTGAAAAACCGTCCGACCTTTGATTGATTGAAATTGATTGAAACTTTTATTAGTAGATTGCACAGTACAGTACATATTCCGTACAATTGACCACTAAATGATAACACCCGAATAAGTGTTTCAAGTTGTTTAAGTCGGGGTCCACGTAAATCAATTCATGGTAAACTGAACTCTAATAACTAAAGTTCCGTGGGTGAATTATGTAAACCTATTACAGTTTTTAGCGTTTTGATAGCTAGTCTACTGACAGATATAAGTAAGAACTTTACACTACTTTATGTTAAAAAGGTCAACAGCGGAAGATGAATGCCACAATAAGAAGGTAGAAAAAAAATAAGCTTATGACTACGGCATCGACACGGACTACAATGGCAGATACGCGCGCATTTTCAGGACTTATGCAGATCTCAAATACAAATGAGCAGATACCAGAAGGTAAGAAAAGTTGGTTTTGCATAATATTGCTAAACAAAACAGCAGGTTATATGTCTGATAATAGGTGCCATTTTGCGGTCCTTATCCACGCACCATAATAATACTAGTATTATTAATATGGCAGGGTTGCAGCTTACTTCGCGGTTCGTTCTCCCGGGATGCAAACGGACGACTCCAGACAGGACTTACAGGTAGGAACATGATTTAATCTTGAAAAAAGAATCAAAGAGGTACAAAACAGAAAACAACCGACGGAACAAGGTGCCGATAGCACTTGAAGCTAGACTTAGCATGAGCTAGGAGGCAAGCAAATGTTTCGTAACAGTAGCGTGAAGCAAACAAAGAAGCCAGACCGACTGACTGGCAAAGGCAGGGTTAAATAATGTCTCTGATTACAAACAGGTGAGCGTCCCGAACACAAGAGGCATGTGAAAATAATACGTAGCTATGGTAACAAACTCAGGTGCACAAACAGGAACTGAAGGAGTCCAAAACTAACAGAAAACACAAAACATGATCTGGACCACAAATCATGACAGACCATCCATCAAGCGGTGCGGCTTCATAGCATACCGTTGTCGTACTAAAAACATTTTGACAGATTTTTGAGCGCCGTGTATAATCGATATTTTCTTAATAGAACATTTAAAGTTTTGGTGTCGTTTACTGGCGTCATTTTGCAGTCTATACATATCACTTATGTATGACTGCCATCTACTAGTCACACCATGTATCAAATAAAATTGCTTCGAGGTAAGTAAGCACAACCAGAATCATGCCGTACATTAGGCGCACCAGGTTATAAGGTGCACTGTCGATTGAGAAAATTAAAGGATTTTAAGTGTGCCTTATAGTCCGAAAAATACAGTACCTGATATGATTTATCCAAAATTTCATTTATCTATTTTTTTAACAAAGTATTGCTTAGTTTACAGTCCAGCATACAGTATAGTGCCTTAATTAATTTTTACTTTATTAGAATTATTTTCCTCTATAAATATGAAAAGGTGACATAAAAGCAATGCATTGTGGAGTTTTTTTGGACACCTGGATAGCTCATTTACATGGCTAAATGCAAGACTGTCCAAAAGTTTTGTTCTTTTATTTCACAAGTTCAAAACATGGTGCCAACATGCTGCATCATTAACTGCCACAATCGTTCATATAATCGTTTAAAAATAAACAAAAAAACAATTTGGTGAAATTGTTCTTATTTCCTGCGTGAAATCAATGACAAGGAATTTGGATTTGGAAGGAACAAACATCACTTTTAACCCCATCACCTGGCACATGTTGGTGCCAGGTGATGGGGTTTACATCATCAAATATTGGCCTGGCGGCCGCATGTGACTCATTAAGCTTTTCAATCTGGCCCGCTGGACATTCACAAATATTTTTTTTAGATCGAAATTATAGCCTCCATTATGATGTGGAGTATTGTATATCAGATTGTAGGTGTTTTTTTTTTTTTACCCTTCGCGTTCATATTTCACTGTTTGTTGCATTTTTGTTGTGTTTGCTCGATTGTAAAAAGGGGGTGTGACATTTATATTTTGTCAATATTCAGTGTTTTATCGTTCATAGTTAATATTGTAACCCCACATTCTTTATTTTCATGTAACATTCTGAGTGTCTCATTCAGTAAAAAATAAAATAAAATCCATTCCGTTTTTTAAGGCGGTCTGTCATAAAGTTTTTAGCATTCAGACAATATTGTGAGGTCTTGTATTAGTGTTCCTAAAATTAGATATACCGGCCCCCAGACATGTTTTTCTCTAAATTTGGCCCCCCAAGGGAAAATAATTGCCCAGGCCTGATTTACAGAATGATAAGTTTAAATCATTACTCTGTTTCACACGTAGCATTTAGTAGGCTGTTAGAAACAAAAAACTTACTATATTTTGGAAAAATAAGTGTGTTGTCTTGTTTACTTTTAGTCATTGGTAAGCACAAAAATTAATTAATTTTATTTTTGGAGAAGAAGCACCAGGATCAAAGTATTTTTAAAAGTAATAATGAGCATATGAATGAATTCAAATCTCTTGTCTGTTGGACATGCTCATATTGATCGATTCCACCAATTTGACTTACTTTTTCTAGGTAGCGATCCTTCGGAGAAGGGTCTAGTTTTTATCTATACTGTGTCTTGATTTTCTCTTTTGTGTGATACTTTTTCACCCAGTTTGTTGTTTCTTCTCTTACGGTATCAAGGATACAGTACAGCAATTTAAACACAACTGAAGCCAGCTGTGTTTAATAAATATTTATTAAAGCAGAGGTTTTATTTAACAAGTACTTTTTATATTTTTGGCCACTGTGACATTACACACAGTTTGAACAGTAACACTGTGTTTGAATTAGGGCTGTCAAGTGATTATATTTTTAATCCGATTAATCACACTCTTGAACTGTGATTAATCCTGATTAATCACAGGTTTTCATTTGCTTGCATTAATACAATTTGTTTTTGAAAATAGACCAATATTTGGATACAAATGCAATTTGGTAGTCAGAGTGTATTACAGGAACAACTTTTAAATGTTTTACTGAACTGCAAGTCATCAATTTGCTCAAAACTTGGTGACAGTAAGAATAAAGTATACATTTTGAAAGTTTTTGCAATCATTTTGCAAAAAAGGTACGATAATGTATTAAACACACTTATAGACAACTTAACATAGTGCACCTTATAAATCTGCTTTTACTCTTCTTTACTTTAACCAGTTCTTCAAACAAGTCTGTTTACCTTTTTCAGATGACAATGCTGATCTATTTTTTGGTGCAATGTGACCTCAGCTGGTTGTGATTACTTACAGATGTCCAACGTTCTCCAGGAAGCAAAATAAATTCACATTCAGCCGGTAGATGCAACTTGATGCTCTTATTTGCGTAGTACAGCTGGCTTATCCTTGCTGTAATTTTGCCTCTCAAAGGTAATGTATGACTGATTAGCTGTGGTGATATGAATGACATATTTTTGCAGGACTTGGTCATCACAGATGTTCAGTGGCTTTCATGTGGTGGCTGTCCGTTTAGCGAAGGCATAAGTTTAACTTAACAGTGCTACTTTTCTTGACAACATTGACGCAGGTAAACTGCGCAACATTGCACAATTATTACTGCTGTAATTTCTGAATTTCAGTAACATTCTCCTCAGCTTGTTGTCGATTCATTCATGCTACCGGCGCCATCCTCGAGAACGTGATTTTCTTTAAGTTGGTATTTTAAACTTGATGTGTGCCGATGATGAGAACGTTTGTCGTTGCAATACCAACAAGTTACATCAGTTTTATCCAAAATTCGGTTTTGAAGCAAAATTGGCCGCCTCTCATCGTAATCACAGACCTTGTAACAATGGGCGCATTTTCCCGTTTAAACTTAGACCCGAATGTGATTCATCTTGATTCATATTTGATAATGCGATCATTTTCATTAATCAAATAGGCAGGTTAACGTTAACAGCCTGAGTTTGAATATTTCATGAAGTGATTATTTGGCATACCACTAGGTGGAGCCCACCTACCACTAAACCAGATTAATCAAATTAAGGCCCGGGGGCCGCATGGTGCCCGTTAAGCTTTTCAATATGGCCCGCCGGACATTGCCAAATCATTTTTTTTAGATCTTTAAGATGGAAACTGTAGCTGCCATTATGATGTGCAGTGATGTTTTCAAATTAGTGTAAGTCTTGAACCATACAAAGTATTCCAATGGTTAGAATCTGTGCTTTTGCATGATATACTAGTTACTATGGTAATCTAATTAGTTACTATGGCAATCTACGTCACAGCAGCTCAGACGAGGCACCAAGCAGTGTGGGTTGGGTGCGTTTCCACAGAGTGTTTCCAGAGCGGCCAGCCTGAAATGCGGGTGTCAGGGACAGACGCGGAAGGAGATTTTTACAACAAAGTTCTGAAGTTTAGTGATATATCAGATGTATCAGATTGAAGGTCGGGGTTTTTATACCATTTGCATTCATATTTTGCTGTGTTTGTTGCATTTTTGTCAATTGTAAAATATGTCGATCGAGAGGGGGTGTGACGTTCATATGTTGTTAATATTCACTGTTTTATCGTTCATAGTTAATATTGTATATCCCACATTAATGTCATGTACTTTATGGGTGTCTCATTCAGTAAAAAAATAATAAAATTATATTCCGTTTAAGGCGGTCTGTCGTAACGTTTTTAGCATTCAATCAGACATTATTGTGAGGTTTTGTATTAGTGTTCCTAAAAATAGATAAACCGACCCCCAGACACATTTTTTTCTCTAAATTTGGCCCCCCACACTGCAAAAACTGAAATCTAAGTACGATTAAATATCTCAAATAAGGGTGATATTTGCTTATTTTCTGTCTGATAAGATAATTCTTCTCACTAAGCAGATTTTATGTTAGAGTGTTTTACTTGTTTTAAGGGTTTTAGTCCTAAATTACCTCAGTAAGATATTACAGCTTGTAGCTGAGATGTTATGACCTATATTGAGTAAAACATGCTTAAAACTAGAATATCAACTGTTGCAAAGCCGAGTCAACACTCACAAGTATAAAACTACTTTTTTAAAGTAATAATTTCTTATTTCAAGCATGAAAACAAAATCATGACTTTGACACAATTGTGTCTCATAATTAAAGGCCTACTGAAACCCACTACTACCAACCACACAGTCTGAAAGTTTATATATCAATGATGAAATCTTAACATTGCAACACATGCCAATACGGCCGGGTTAACTTATAAAGTGCAATTTTAAATTTCCTGTGATTATTCCGGTTGAAAATGTCTATGTAATGATGACGTATGCGCGTGACGTCAATGGTTGAAACGGAAGTATTCGGACACCATTGTATCCAATACAAAAAGCTCAGTTTTCATCGCAAAATTCCACAGTATTCTGGACATCTGTGTTAGTGAATCTTTTGCAATTTGTTTAATGAACAATGAAGACTGCAAAGAAGAAAGTTGTAGGTGGGATCGGTGTATTAGCGGCTGGCTGCAGCAACACAACCAGGAGGACTTTGAGATGGATAGCAGACGCGCTATCCGACGCTAGCCGCCGACCGCATCCATGATTGGGTGAAGTCCTTCGTCGCTCTGTCGATCGCTGGAACGCAGGTGAGCACGGGTGTTGATGAGCAGATGAGGGCTGGCTGGCGTAGGTGGATAGCTAATGTTTTTAGCATAGCTCTGTGAGGTCCCGTAGCTAAGTTTGCTTCAATGGCGTCGTTAGCAACAGCATTGTTAAGCTTTGCCAGGCTGGAAAGCATTAACCGTGTAGTTACAAGTCCATGGTTTAATAGTATTGTTGATCTTTTGTCTATCCTTCCAGTCAGGTGTTTATTTCTTTTGTTTCTATCTGCAGTTAAGCCCGATGCTATCACGTTAACTCCGTAGCTAAAGGGCTTCGCCGATGTATTGTCACTGTGAATGTCCATTTCGCGTTCTCGACTCTCATTTTCAAGAGGATATAGTATCCGAGGTGGTTTAAAATACAAATCCGTGATCCACAATAGAAAAAGGAGAGAGTGTGGAATCCAATGAACCCTTGTACCTAAGTTACGGTCAGAGCGAAAAAAGATACGCCCTGCACTGCAATCTAGTCCTTCACTCTCACGGTCCTCATCCACAAATTTTTCATCTTGGCTCAAATTAATGGGGTAATCGTCGCTTTCTCGGTTTGAATCGCTCTCGCTGCTGGTGTAAACAATGGGGAAATGTGAGGAGCCCTTCAACCTGTGACATCATGCTACTTCCGGTACAAGCAAGGCTTTTTTTATCAGCGACCAAAACTTTATCGTCGATGTTCTCTACTAAATCCTTTCAGCAAAAATATGGCAATATCGCGAAGTATGACACATAGAATGGATCTGCTATCCCCGTTTAAATTAAAAAAAATCATTTCAGTAGGCCTTTAAAACAGATGACAGCCAAATGGACTTTGCTGTTTTTTTCAATGAAACAATAGAAAATACGTACTCATATAGTAGTACAGTTGTTCACAGTACAGCAAACTGACAGTTAATATTCAAACATTTCACTTATGACATTTCTAACAATTTTGAACAGAACTAGTTCATGCACATTCAGATGAATTCTTCAGAATTACAATTAAAACATTTTTGGCAGGGGGTCGGGCTGTATATATGCGCACTAATTGACCGAAAGACCATGCCTTTGGCACGATGATGTCATGTTATCAATGGAAAAATGCATTTTTAGACCATATGATTTGCCTGAGCGGCTAGGAGACCCCGAGAGTAACAAGCGGTTGCCTTGTTGCCTTTCCATTAAGAACAAGTTTGCTGGTTTTAAGAAATGTAATGCCGAGTACATATCATTATGTAAAGACAATGGCACTAGCATTTACTTAATTTAAGAATATTTTTCAACATATTGAGCAAAAAGGTCTAATTTTTTTTCTACCAATAAAAGTGCACTTGTTATTAGTGAGAATATACTTATTTTAAGGTATTTTTGGGTTCATTGAAATTAGCTAATTTTACTTGTTTTGGAAAGTCTTGACAAGCCAAATTTTCTTGTTCTATTGGCAGATAATTGTGCTTAGTTCAAATAAAATACCCCTCATTTTTGTATTTTTTTTTTTCTTGTTTTTGAACACTGACTTTTTGCAGTGCAAGTTAAAATAATTGCCCAGGCCTGCACTAGCGCACAGTTTGAGAATGAATGATCCAGAACATCTTGCCCAAATGGCATGGGCTGTAACAATGACAAAAAAAGCCTTGATTTGAGAATATCTTAGTGTTTTTTGCACCCTTTAAATTTGAGCAGTTTTTAACCAAAGAGGACTGTGAGGCACCATCTGACTTGGTGGGCCAAGTTTGTCTTATTATTTCCACTGGTGCAAAGGTCGTCCTAATAGTTTTGTAAGAAGGTATACAATACAATATGCTATTTGGTTCCTTTTTTCATATAAAGCGGCAGTCGGTTCTAATGTCCCAAACGTCCTTCCTTTAACATCTTATTTTCTCTCCTTTTTCCATTCACTAGATGTACTCAGACTTCTAATTATGTGCTCTTCTCACCACTTTTCCTCTTTTCTTGGTACATTTTTTTCCACACATCTCACATCCTACTTTCTCTGTTTTTTTTCCACACGTGTCTTCCTCTCTGGAGTAGGAATGGAGTCAGGACCAGGTGGTAGATGTTTGTTGTCGACTCTCTTGTGATTTGGCTTCCCTGCAACTAACGCAAGTCTAAACATATTCTTAAATGATAAAGATTTGTTTCAGTAATGAAAGGTACAGTAAGGAAGGGATTCATATGGCCCAATTTCTGGGAGGATCTCGCGTAAGAGGAGGAGGTGAGGGTCATCATTTTGCAATACAGTCTTCTAAAAATGGTTGTGTAAAGGCCTGTCTACATAGCAACTACCACAGTTCCAGAGCACCCCACCCCCTCCCCCCAATTAGTCACGTTTCATGTGTCAGGCAAACCTTGACAGGACTGTTGCCCTGATGGATTTATGGATCATATTTCAGTAAAACGTTACATGTTTTTAGCCATCTATTTTTCTATAGGATTTCTGCTTATTCAAATCTCACAAGAAAATTATACATTTTACAAATGTACTGAAGATTTAGTTTGGTTTAACGTGTTTTATGAGTTAAATACAAAACCCAAAACCAGTGAAGTTGGCACGTTGTGTAAATTGTAAATAAAATCAGAATATAATGATATTCAATTGAATAGACTGCAAAGTCAAGATATTTAATGTTCACACTGAAAAACATGTTGTTGTTTTTTACAGATAATCATTAACTTAGAATTTGATGGCAGCAACACGTTGCATAAAAAAATGGCACAGGGGCATTTTTACCACTGTGTTACATGGCCTTTCCTTTTAACAACACTAGGTAAATGTTTGGGAACTAAGAAGACCACTTTTTTAAGCTTTTCAGGTGGAATTATTTCCCATTCTTGCTTAATGTACAGCTTAAGTTGTTCAACAGTCCGGGGTCTCCATTGTGGTATTTTAGGCTTCATAATGAGCCACACATTTTCAATGGGAGACAGAACTGGACTAAAAGCAGTACAGTCTAGTACCTGCACTCTTTAAACTACAAACCCACGCTGTTGTAACACATGCAGAATGTGGCTTGGCATTGTCTTGCTGAAATAAGCAGGGGCGTCCATGAAAAACATGTTGCTTGGATGGCAACATATGTTGCTCCAAACCTGTATGTACCTTTCAGCATTAATGGTGCCTTCACAGTTGTGTAAGTTATTCATGCCTTGGGCAGTAATACACCCCTATACCTTCATAGATGCTGACCTTTGAACTGTGTGAACAGTCCAGGTGGTTCTTTTCCTCTTTAGTCCGGAGGACAAGAAGTCCACAGTTTCCAGAAACAATTTGAAATGTGGACTCGTCAGACCACAGAACACTTTTCCACTTTGCATCAGTCCATCTTAGATGAGCTCGGGCCCAGCGAAACTGGCGGCGTTTCTGGGTGTTGTTGATAAATGGCTTTCGCTTTGCATAGTAGAGTTTTAACTTGCACTTACAGATGTAGCGACAAACTGTAGTTACTGACAGTGGTTTTCTGAAGTGTTCCTGAGCCCATGTGGTGATATCCTTTACACACTGATGTAGCTTTTTGATGCAGTACAGCCTGAGGGATCAAAGGTCTGTAATATCATCGCTTACGTGCAGTGATTTCTCCAGATTCTCTGAACCTTTTGATGATATTTAACTTGTTTTAACATTACAGACCATAGATGGTGAAATTCCTAAATTCCTTGCAATAAATCGTTGAGAAATGTTGTTCTTCAACTGTTGGACAATTTGCTCACGCATTTGTTCACCAAGTGGTGACCCTCGCCCCATCCTTGTTTGTGAATGACTGAGCATTTCATGGAAGCTGATTTCATACTCAATCACGGCACCCACCTGTTTCCAATTAGCCTGTTCACCTGTGGGATGTTCCAAATAAGTGTTTGATGAGCATTCCTCAACTTTCCCAGTCGTTTTTGTCACATGTGCCAGCTTTTTTGAAACATGTTGCAGGCATCAAATTCCACATGAGCTAATATTTGCAAAAAAAGAACAAAGTTTTCCAGTTCGAACTTTAAGTATCTTGTCTTTGCAGTCTATTCAATTGACTATACAGTAGGTTTAAAAGGATTTGCAAATCGTTGTATTCTGTTTTTATTTACGATTTACACAACTTGCCAACTTCATTGGTTTTGAGTTTTGTACATAATCATCCTCTGAACCCTGACCAAAGTCCTTCACCTTTAATACATTTAAACATTTAGCCAATGTTTATACATTTAACACTGAATTTGAGATTAAAATAAACAATACACTCCCAAATTCAGAGCTAAATTAAGTGTGGTAATATGAAAACACACTGATTGCTTTTACAATCCTACAGACTTACTGTTCATTAGTGATATGCGGATCAATACGGAAATGCTGTAATATCGATTCTCACATCGAAATATAGAAACTTTTGATATTTTAGTTATTTAGGATGTTTCATTAACAGGAACAAAGTGTTAAAACAGTCACTAAACTTGTGAATGAGGCAATGTGTTATTGTTGGGTGTTATTTACATATTTAATATTTTTACGTTCCCATGTGATGGGCAGTAACAAGCTACGTAGCTTGTCTGCATTTTCCGATAGCTTAGCTACTTTTTGAATGAGCTACAAAGAGAGAAAATGGAGTGCGAATTAAGGCCAAAAAATATGGAGAAAATCCAATGACCTGGATGAATGAGAACATCCATACATACGGAGAACATTCATGATGTTGGTGTTCAAATGATGAGTCACAATTGGCTAAGGTTAGGGCAAAACATTACGGACTGGCCAATCAGGGGCAAGATAAGGCTCATCGAAACTAGTAAACAAAATCATAACACACATGCACTCATGTCACATGACAAAAACAACAACAAAGAAAAAACATACTTAAAGGCCTACTGAAACCCACTACTACCGACCACACAGTCTGATAGTTTATATATCAATGATGAAATCTTAACATTGCAACACATGCCAATACGGCCGGGTTAACTTATAAAGTGCAATTTTAAATTTCCCGCCACACTTCCGGTTGAAAAAGCCTTCGGAGGATGACGTATGCGCGTGACGTAGCCCGGGGAACAGAGGTATGCCTTCCCCATTGAATACAATACAAAAAAGCTCTGTTTTCATTTCATAATTCCACAGTATTCTGGACATCTGTGTTGGTGAATCTTTTGCAATTTGTTTAATGAACAATGGAGGCTGCAAAGAAGAATGTTGTAGGTGGGATCGGTGTATAGCGGCTGGCTGTAGCAACACAATAAGGACTACTCACTTGGATAGCAGACGCGCTAGCCGATGCTAGCCGCCCACCGGCCATCGCACGGATGATCGGGTGAAGTCCTTCGTCGCGCCGTCGATCGCTGGAACGCAGGTGAGCACGGGTGTTGATGAGCAGAGCAGATGAGGGCTGGCTGGCGAAGGTGGAGCGCTAATGTTTTTATCATAGCTCTGTGAGGTCCGGTTGCTAAGTTGCTAAGTCAGCCTTAGCGTCGCTAGCAACAGCATTGTTAAGCTTTGCCAGGCTGAGATCTATTAACCGTGTAGTTACATGTACATGGTTTAATAGTAATGTTGATCTTCTGTCTATCCTTCCAGTCAGGGATTTATTTATTTTGTTTCTATCTGCGTTTGAGACAGATGCTATCACGTTAGCTCATGCTAAAGAGCTTCGTCGATGTATTGTCGTGGAGATAAAAGTCACTGTGAATGTCAATTTTGCGTTCTCGACTCTCATTTTCAAGAGGATATAGTATCCGAGGTGGTTTAAAATACAAATCCGTGATCCACAATAGAAAAAGGAGAGAGTGTGGAATCGAATGAGCCAGCTTGTACCTAAGTTACGGTCAGAGCGAAAAAAGATATGTATTTCACTGCATTCTAGTCCGTCACCCTAACGTTCCTCGTCCACAAATCTTTCATCCTCGCTCAAATTATTGGGGTAATCGTCGCTTTCTCGGTCCGAATAGCTCTAGCTGCGTTGATAACAATAGGAAAATATGAGGGAGTGAACAACTGACAACGTCACGCTACTTCCGGTAGGGGCAAGGTTTTTTTTTATCAGAGACCAAAAGTTGCGAACTTTATCGACGTTGTTCTATACTAAATCCTTTCAGCAAAAATATGGCAATATCGCAAAATGATCAAGTATGACACATAGAATGGATCTGCTATCCCCGTTTAAATAAAAACATTTCATTTCAGTAGGCCTTTAAAATTGTCAGAAAGAGTCTCTCCCGCAGGTTAGATTTTTTCCTTAAGTGATGAAGACGAGGGGCAGGAAACCCACAATAATGTGTGTCCAACAAATGTATGTTTTTAGAGAAAACAATGCCCAACACCTTAATTTTTAGTTTTAATTTATTGAACTAAAATAAATAAATATACACAGAGGGATGCCGGTACCTCTAGAGGTGTCCCCAGCTAAATGACAGATAGTCAATGGTAATATTTGTACAGTTACATTAACATTGATGTTATACATTTGGGCCCATAGATAGAAATGTTATTAAATATAGCTTTGATGTACTTTTGTGTAGCTTGTAGTGTAGCTTGCTACAATTCCCCGGGGATAGCTTCCTATGTAGCTTAGCTACATTTAACCTACAGTAACTTGTAGCTTAGCTTACTACATTTTCCAAGTAGCTTGCTCATCAGTGGATGTAACTGAATTGTGAATTTGGTTTTATACCACTGGTAGTTCTTGTTAATACATTTATTTTAATGCTTTTATTGTTTTAATCATTTCCTTTTGTTATTCTTTAAAACACCGTTTCCATGTACTTTGTACGATTTTGTCCTGTTTTTTTTTCTTTCTGTTCCATTAGCTTGGCTATATTGTTGTTCGCGCTACTACTTCAATATACATCAGTTTGAAATAAATACCTCTGTCTTGTATTCTTTATGCTATGTGTATTTATTTGAAATACACAAGGTTTAAATTTTAGCAGACATATTGTGTATTTCTGCACAAAGTATCTGTATTAAATCAGTATCACCGATACCAGCCTGAATTTTACTTGGTATTAGTGTTATGTACAGTATACAGGAGGGAGTTGTGACGACACAGTTCGACAAGGGGGTGATGTTGCTCCATGTTTTATTATATATATGCACAATATATATATATATATATATATATATATATCAAAACTAGGCTAGAGAATGGAGTGTGACAAAACCCAAAGGGTGTATGGTGTAAGACTATGTGTAGGAATTAATTGCTGAGTGTTTATCAGAAGTGTTGACTCGAGAGGAGGAACAAGGCATGAAGGCAGTCCGTGGGGCAGGCAGATGATCCAGGGCGAGAGAGAGGCGTCAGAGTCCGTGTCCATGCGAGGGGTCGAGGATCGAGGGTGACAGTCCAAAGTCCAAAAGGGAAGTCGAGGCGGACAGCTCGATCACGCAGGGACGAAGGCAGATGCTGGGGAGGACGACAAGGAAGAACAATGAAACATGGAGGGGAAACGCAGAGAGAGCGAGAGAGAGAGAGCATAAAGCTGGGTTATCGGCTTACGGTACAGAAGACTAAGTTCTGGCGAGGATCCTTGGGTCCACTGGTCTAAATACCGCTCGCTTTCATCAGTCCCAGGTGTGTTGATTGCTGATCGCCCACAGCCTTGCCGGCATGTGGGCGTGATGCGGTCAGCTGTAGCAGGGGCGTGTCTCGGCGTGCTGCCAGCAGAGGTGCTGGCAGACCCAGCTGCTGGGAAAAGCATGTTCAAGCCCGCGCCGTGACAATTAAATCGGAAAGGAAATAATGGTATTGCACATAGGGATGGGAATCGAAAACCGGTTCTTGCGAAAAAATAAAAAATAAAAAAAAATTCCCTTGTGGATCAATAAAGTTTGTCTAAATCCAAGTCTAAACCCGGTTTCCAGTGCTTGGAATAGCTTTCCATTTTTTCCAACGATTCTCATATGCAATTACTAGAAAATAAAGTTGTGTTTTTGAACTGCCCCGATGTCATACCAGCAGCAGTCACACCGGCATAAAAAGTACAGCTACCAGCATTTGTTAAATTGAAATGAATGCCTTCTTATTTAAATAAGAATGACAGACTCTGACTGGCTCCGAAACTGGCAGTACTTGCTCCAATTCACGCCTGCAACCCAAAATGTTGAAAGAGCCATATTGGACCAAAAATAAAAAATAAAAACATTTGTTTGGAGCCGCAAAAAAATCAAAAGCCTTATATAAGTGTATAATGAAGACAACACATGATGCAAGTGTCAATATTAGCTATATTAGCCAACTATCAAAGGCTGACGCAAATCTTCGTTGACAGACATGTTGTATTTTAATTTGTATTCTACACATTTTAGCAACATTGGAAATAATTAGTAAGATGGAGGCTTCTCACAGGATGAGATAACTTCTGGAAATTGCTGGCTCAGTATGGCCAAAGGTATAGATGTGTGTGTCCAAGTTCAAGGAAACAGCAGGCTGTTTTTTTTTCTAATGGATTTATTACAATCTTTGTAAGCCGGGTAACATTTGCTGTGGTCTGGAACAACATGGCACACAAACAACTATGAGAAATGCAGCCAATATTACATACAGATAATGTGTCATGAGACATGCAAATATAATTTAAATACAGAGAGGACATAAGTAAAAGAAATCAAATGAGCTCAAATAAACCTACAAACGAGGCATAATGATGCAATATGAACATACAGCTAGCCTAAATAGCATGTTAGCATCTGTTAGCTTGCAGTCATGGATTGACCACATATGCCTGATTAGCACTACAGCAAATCAATAAAATCAACAAAGCTCACCTTTGTGCATTGACGCACAGCATAAAACATTTGGTGGACAAAATGAGACAAAGAAGGAGAGGCATAAAACACGTCTTTCTGTGGCAGCATCGGAGAAAGTTGTACATGTTAACAAACTACGATGAGTTCAAGGTTTGCTGTAATTAGTTGGACAAAACGATGCTTGCCAAATACTCTCATCAGTGGAGCATGTATAACATAAACAGTGGAATTTCTAACAATTAGGAAGGTTTGTGTCACGTTTGTCCTCCTACAGAAAATGTATTAACACAAAAAAAAAAATGTCTTCATCTTTTTCCATTTTCACACATCTCTGAAAGAGGTCCAGGGAGCCACCAGGGCGGCACTAAAGAGCCCCATGCGGCTCTAGAGCCGCGGGTTGCTGACTCCGTGCTAGACGAATATCACAGAGCAGTGACTGAGTTTGTGGTCAAAAGCTTGCACCCATTTTCCACAGTAGACGCTCCTTTTTTCGGTAGGTGAATGTTCGATTGTAGTCAAAGAAAAGTTGTACATTTTCCTCCCCCCAGATTTCCACTTCGTCATTGTATTATACAGGTGGAACTAAAACAAATGTTATATCATGTAAAATTCCATTCATGTCAGCAATTCAACTTCAAATGTGAAATGAACATGTGACATTAACTCCTTACATGCAAAGTGAGGTATGTCAAGCATTTTTCCATCATAATGTTGATGATCATGGCTTACGGTTTTTGAAACCCCATATTTTCTGAGATTTTTAATTCAAGGTTTTCATAAACTGTAAGCCATATTCATCACAATTATAACCAATAAAGGCTTCACATACCTCACTCTGCGTGTTATGAGGTATTATCACGTCTTACTAAATGTTACATTCTTCTGCAATCTCCATATGATTTATTTTGTCACATTTTACAGAAGAATACTTATTTCCTGCAGCTATTTTTAAAAAGGTTGGGTTTTTTTCTGTTATATATGTGCCTCTTAAGTCTTCACTTTACCTCTGAATGTTATGATCCGCTGCCCGGATCATGTTCTGTTTGGTGTTTGGACTCCCTCAGTTCCTGTTTTTGTGCACCCTTGAGTTTGTTTTCAGTTACCATGGGTGCTTATTATTTCCACCTGTCTCTGATTTGTGTTCGGGACGCTCACCTGTTTCCCGAGCACTAATCAGAAGCACTATTTATTCCTGCCTTCGCCGGTAAGTCGGTCTGGCTTCCAAATTTGCCTTATGCAACAGTTGACGACAATATTGATTCCTGCTATCTATATACTACCTTCCACGATAGGCTCTTTTGTTTGCTAGCTCCCACGCTAGCCCCTTTGGTTTTTGCCTTTCGTGTTTTGAGCATGTTTTCGTTTGTTCCCGCCTGATTTATTACCAAAATAAATCACTTCCTACCTGCGGGCTGTGTCCAAAGTCCGTCTGCATCCTGGGAGAACAAACCCCGCATCATCATGCGACCCGGTCGCCACACTAAACTAAACAACATTGATGCTAATCCACCTTTTTGTTCTCCTTTTTTTTCAAATAAGAATTGATAAGAGAATCGATAAGGAACCGAATCGTTGAGCAGAATCGAAAGTGGAATCGGAACCGGAAAAATGGTCTCGATTCCCATACCTAATCGCACTTATGTTAATTGTTAATTGTCATCAAAGTGAACACCGTTTAAAATATTTAAGTTTGACTTATGAAAGGTTAGCATGTATTAAAAGATGTGCAAACTTGATAGCAAATAGAGAGTGCAAATCCATTAAGCTTGTTTGTGTTTATGTATTTGCAGAATATATGGTGATTATTCGAGCACCCACAATACTGGCAGGAGTAAATGAAAATACAATCATTTAATGCTCGCAATGCGATTTATCAAGACTAAAACTGTTTTGTAATACGCTGTTTCGCGTCTATATTAGTGATGTCCCGAAACATTTTGGTACCGGTACCAAAATATATGTATTTTGATACTTTTCGGTACTTTTCTAAATAAAGGTGACCACAAAAAAATTGCTGTGGAGGGAGATGTTGTCAGCGCTGCCTGCAGGAGCAAAGGTCACCGCCTCTGTCCATGGTGCTGCGGACAGAGCACCATCAGACGGGGGCGTGGCAGTGCTGACGGCGAGACACAGCTTGCAGATGATTACATTTCACAGGTGGTACGTGTTAATCTAATCATCTGTTGTCTTTAACAGTAAGCGGCCGGGAGCAGGAACGTGGAGAGGATACGGACGTGGCTGAAAAGTCGTGTCCTGCTGGAGAGAGAACTTTGATTAAAACAATTGATTATTAAAACCCGGTTAAAACCTGCACGCTTGACTCCGGTGAAGTGTCTGTCAGTGGGACCGCTAGGAAGCGACTTCCACAATTGCATTAGTGCTTTATATTAACAAAAAAAATCTTCCCTACATTAAACATATGTTTGTTATTGCAATTTTGTCCTTGAATAAATTAGTGAACATACTAGACAACTTGTCTTTTAGTAAGCAATCAAAGGCTCCTAATGTAGTCTGCTGACGTATGCGGTAACATATTGTGTCATTTATCATTCTATTATTTTGTCAAAATTATAAAGGACAAGCTGTAAAAAATGATTATTAATCTATTTGTTCATTTACTGTCAATATCTGCTTATTCTTCTGTTGTTTGGATACTTAACATTAGTTTTGGATGATACCACACATTTGGGTATCAATCCGATACCAAGTAGTTACAGGATCATTTAATGGTCATATTCAAAGTCATGTGTCCAGGAACGTATTGTCGGAGTGTATAAACATATTGTAAACTTTCAAAAAAGGAAAAAATATGTTGTGATGCCAAAAAATATTGACGTAATCATAGTAGTATCAAATAGATACGCTCCTGTACTTAGTATCATTACAGTGGATGTTAGGTGTAGACCCACCAATAGCGTTTGTTTACATTGTGACGCCGGTGAGTTACGGTGTGTAGTAAAGCATATTTAGCTATTCCTCGTCCTGCAGGGATGATACTTGTAAGAAACTTACTTTAGTTGACGCCACGGAGGCGAGGATTAGTAATTTAGAAGTAGCTACAACTCTGCAGATTGCGGATGGACTCGTTACGTACAAAAAGCTTTTAGTTAATGAAACTGGTGGCCGGGCCTGTCCCCATGGGGCCCGGCCGGGCACAGCCCGAAGAGGCAACGTGGGTCCCCCCTCCAATAAGCTCACCACCCATAGCAGGGGCCATAGAGGTCGGGTGCAATGTGAGCTGGGCGGCAGCCGAAGGCAGGGCACTTGGCGGTCCGATCCTCGGCTACAGAAGCTAGCTCTTGGGACGTGGACCGTCACCTCACTGGGGGGGAAGGAGCCTGAGCTAGTGCGCGAGGTGGAGAAGTTCCGGCTAGATATAGTCGGACTCACTTCGACGCACAGCAAGGGGTCTGGAACCAATTCTCTTGAGAGGGGCTGGACTCTCTTCCACTCTGGCGTTGCCAGCAGTGAGAGGCGTTGGGCTGGGGTGGCAATTCTTGTTAACCCCCGGCTCAGAGCCTGCATGTTGGAGTTCAACCCAGTGGACGAGAGGGTAGCTTCCCTCCACCTTTGGGTGGGGGAACGGGTCCTGACTGTGGTTTGCGCTTACGCGCCAAACCGCAGCTCAGAGTACCCAACCTTTTTGGATTCACTCAAGGGAGTACTTGAGAGTACTTCCCCAGGTTATTCCCTCGTTCTACTGGGGGACTTCAACGCTCATATTTGCAGCAACAGTGAAACCTAGAGAGGCGTGATTGGGAAGAATGGCCGCCCGGATCTGAACCCGAGCGTTGTTTTGTTATTGGACTTTTGTGCCCGTCACAGATTGTCCATAACGAACACCATGTTCAAACATAAGGGTGTCCATATGTGCACTTGGCACCAGGACACCCTAGGCCGCAGTTCCATGATCGACTTTGTAGTTGTGTCATCGTATTTGCGGCCTCATGTTTTGGACACTCGGGTGAAGAGAGGGGCGGAGATTTCTACCGATCACCACCTGGTGGTGAGTTGGCTGCGATGGTGGGGGAGGATGCCGGACAGACCTGGCAGGCCCAAACGCATTGTGAGGGTTTGCTGGGAACGTCTGGCAGAGTCTCCTGTCAGAGAGAGTTTCAATTCCCACCTCCGGAAGAACTTTGAAAATGTCACGAGGGAGGTGCTGGACATTGAATCCGAATAGACCATGTTCCGCGCCTCTATTGTCGAGGCGGCTGATTGGAGCTGTGGCCGCAAGGTGGTTGGTGCCTGTCGTGGCGGTAATCCTAGAACCAGTTGGTGGACACCGGCGGTGAGGGATGCCGTCAAGCTGAAGAAGGAGTCCTATCGGGTTCTTTTGGCTCATAGGACTCCTGAGGCAGCGGACAGGTACCGACAGGCCAAGCGGTGTGCAGCTTCAGCGGTCGCTGAGGCAAAAACTCGGACATGGGAGGAGTTCGGGGAAGCCATGGAAAACGACTTCCGGACGGCTTCGAAGCGATTCTGGAAACACCATCCGCCGCCTCAGGAAGGGGAAGCAGTGCACTATCAACACGGTGAGGATGGTGTTCTGCTGACCTCGACTGCGGATGTTGTGGATCGGTGGAGGGAATACTTCGAAGACCTCCTCAATCCCACCAACACGTCTTCCTCTGAGGAAGCAGTGCCTGGGGAATCTGTGGCGGGCTCTCCTATTTCTGGGGCTGAGGTTGCTGAGGTAGTTAAAAAGCTCCTCAGTGGCAAGGCCCCGGAGGTGGATGAGAGCCGCCCGGAGTTCCTTAAGGCTCTGGATGCTGTGGGGCTGTCTTGGTTGACAAGACTCTGCAGCATCGCGTGAACATCAAGGGCGGTACCTCTGAATTGGCAGACCGGGGTGGTGGTTCCTCTCTTTAAGAAGGGGAACCAGAGGGTGTGTTCCAACTATCGTGGGATCACACTCCTCAGCCTTCCCAGTAAGGTCTTTTCAGGTGTACTGGAGAGGAGGCTACGCCGGATAGTCGAACCTCGGATTCAGGAGGAACAAAGTCAAAGTCAAAGTCAAAGTCAGCTTTATTGTCAAACAACTGTTTGTACAGGACATACAGGTGGACGAAATTACGTTCCTCTCACATCCACGGTGTCTATAAATATAAAGTGTAAAAGAAGAATAAAAAGACAACAATTTAAACAGTCGCATGAGGGGGGGGGAAAATATACAGGGGAAGAAGTATTCAGATGGGAGTGCAAAGTGCAATGTAAACAGTGTAAACAGTTAAAACAGTTAGCAGCATTTTGAGTCCGGAGTAAAGTGGCTAAGTGATAGATGGTGTGTGTGTGTGTGTGTGTGTGTGTGTGTGTGTGTGTGTGTGTGTGTGTGTGTGTGTGTGTGTGTGTGTGTGTGTGTGTGGGTGAGTGGGGGGGGGGGGGGGGTGGGGTGTAGTGTCTCAGTTCACAGTTCAGTTCAGATTGCAGGGCAGAGTGAGAAGGGGGGGGGGGGGGCGGGAGAGAGTTCAGCTTCCTGACAGCCTGATGGATGAAGCTGTCTCTCAGCCTACAGCTTCGAGCTCGGAGGCTTCTCAGTCGTCTGCCGGATGGCAGCAGTCTGAAGAAGCCGTGTGAGGGGTGTGTGATGTCGCCTGCCACGCGGAGTGCTTTGCGTGACAGGCGTGTGTTGTAAATGTCCTGGAGGGAGGGGAGGGGGGCACCGACGATCTTCTCAGCTGCCCTAACTGTGCGCTGCAGCGTACCACACAGTTATGCAGCTGGTCAGGATGCTCTCGATGACGCCCCGGTAGAAGGAGTGCATGATGGAGGCTGAGGCTTTTGCTCTTCGCAGTTTGCGGAGGAAGTAGAGGCGCTGTTGAGCCCTCTTGGCCAGTGATGCAATGTTGGTTTTCCAGGAGAGGTCATCTGTGATGTGCACACCCAGGAATTTGGTGCTGCTCACTCTCTCCACCACCGCATCGTTGATGGTCAGAGGAGGGTGCTGGGTGTGCGCTCTCCTGAAGTCCACAACAATCTCCTTTGTTTTCTCTACATTGAGAGAGAGATTGTTGTCACCGCACCATGTGGCCAGTTGGCTCACCTCGTCTCTGTAGCTGGTCTCATCGTTATTGTGGATGAGACCTACCACAGTTGTGTCGTCCGCAAACTTGACGAAGAGGTTGGTGCTGTGCTTCGGCGTGCAGTCGTGGGTCAGCAGGGTGAAGAGAAGGGGGCTCAGCACACATCCTTGAGGGGCCCCTGTGTTCATGATGATGGTGCTGGATGTGTACCTGCCGACCCGGACTGCCTGTGGTTTTAGTCTTGGTCATGGAACTGTGGACCAGCTCTATACGCTCTGCAGGGTCCTTGAGGGTGCATGGGAGTTTGCCCAACCAGTCTACATGTGCTTTGTGGACTTGGAGAAGGCATTCGACCGTGTCCCTCGGGAAGTCCTGTAGGGAGTGCTCAGAGAGTATGGGGTATCGGACTGTCTGATTGTGGCGGTCCGCTCCCTGTATGATCAGTGTCAGAGCTTGGTTAGCATTGCCGGCCGTAAGTCGGACACGTTTCCAGTGAGGGTTGGACTCCGCCAAGGCTGCCCTTTGTCACCGATTTTGTTCATAACTTTAATGAACATAATTTCTAGGCGCAGTCAGAGCTTTGAGGGGATCTGATTTGGTGGCTGCAGGATAAGGTCTCTGCTTTTTGCAGATGATGTGATCCTGATGGCTTCATCTGGCCAGGATCTTCAGCTCTCACTGGATCGGTTGTGAAGCTACTGGGATGAGAATCAGCACCTCCAAGTCCGAATCCATGGTTCTCGCCCGGAAAAGGGTGGAGTGCAATCAACGGGTTGCGGAGGAGACCCTGCCCCAAGTGGAGGAGTTCAAGTACCTCGGAGTCTTGTTCACGAATGAGGGAAGAGTGGATCGTGAGATCGACAGGCGGATCGGTGCGGTGTCTTCAGTAATGCGGACGCTGTATCGATCCGTTGTGGTGAAGAAGGAGCTGAGCTGGAAGGCAAAGCTCTCAATTTACCGGTCGATCTACGCTCCCATCCTCACCTATGGTCATGAGCTTTGGGTTATGACCTAAAGGACAAGATGACGGGTACAAGCGGCCGAAATGAGTTTCTTCCGCCGGGTGGCGGGGCTCTCCCTTAGAGATAGGGTGAGAAGCTCTGTCATCCGGGAGGAGCTCAAAGTAAAGCCGCTGCTCCTCCACATCGAGAGGAGCCAGATGAGGTGGTTCGGACATCTGGTCAGGATGCCACCCGAACGCCTCCATAGGGAGGTGTTTAGGGCACGTCCGACTGGTAGGAGGCCACGGGGAAGACCCAGGACACGTTGGGAAGACTATGTCTCCCGGCTGGTCTGGGAACGCCTCGGGATCCCCCGGGAAGAGCTGGACGAAGTGGCTGGGGAGAGGGAAGTCTGGGCTTCCCTACTTAGGCTGCTGCCCCCGCGACCCGACCTCGGATAAGCGGAAGAAGATGGATGGATGGATGGACAAGGTTTTCCAAAATAAATAAACCCAAGTTATGGAAAAAAATGCCAACATGGCACTGTCATATTTATTATTGAAGTCACAAAGTGCATTATTTTTTTTAACATGCCTCAAAACAGCAGCTTGGAATTTGGAACATGCTCTCCCTGAGAGAGCATGAGGAGGTTGAGGTGGGCGGGGTAGCGGGGGTGTATATTGTAGCGTCCCGGAAGAGGTAGTGCTGCAAGGGTTTCTGGGTATTTGTTTTGTTGTGTTTATGTTGTGTTACGGTGCGGATGTTCTCCCGAAATGTGTTTGTCATTCTTGTTTGGTGTAGGTTCACAGTGTGGCGCATATTTGTAACAGTGTTAAATTTGTTTATATGGCCACCCTCAGTGTCCCAGTCCCAGTTTGCCTTGCATTCACTTGTGTGTGTGAAAAGCCGTAGATCTTATGTGATTGGGCCGGCACACATCGGCAGTGCCTTTAAGGTTCATGGCGCTCTGTACTTCTCCCTAAGTCCCTGTACACAGCGGCGTTTTAAAAAGTCATAAATTGTACTTTTTGAAACCGATACCGATAATTTTTAAACCGATACCAATAATTTCTGATATTACATTTTAAAGCATTTATCGGCCGATAATATCGGCAGTCCGATATTATATCTTTACTATTCAGCATAATCACTTTATGATTTCATAGCTGCTATATTACATGAAGGACTGGTTAAAACAAATTCAGTTGATTTGTTTTGGTTTCTGTTCTTTTTTTGTGTGTCTGTGTTTTAAAATATATCTCCGATCAGAAAAATCTTCTTGCAACATGCATTTTCATGCAATCCTGCATGCATTTCTGGATCATTCCAGATGCACCATTACAACATGGTCTCCTCGCAGAGCACACCTTTGGCATGCCAAAATATGTTATTTTGCCCATGTATCTTGCACCTCTACAGTATCCATCCATCCCTTTTCTACCGATTGTCCCTTTTGGGGTCGCGGGGGGTGCTGGAGCCTATCTCAGCTGCATTCGGGCGGAAGGCGGGGTACACCCTGGACAAGTCGCCACCTCATCACAGGGCCAACACAGATAGACAGACAACATTCACACTCACATTCACACACTAGGGCCAATTTAGTGTTGCCAATCAACCTATCCCCAGGTGCACGTCTTTGGAGGCTGGAGGAAGCCGGAGTACCCAGAGGAAACCCACGCAGTCACGGGGAGAACATGCAAACTCCAGACAGAAAGATCCCGAGCCCGGGATTGAACTCAAGACTACTCAGGACCTTCGTATTGTGAGGCACACGCACTAACCACTGTTCCACCGTGCTGCCCCCTCTACATTATATTGCCCATAAAAGGTGGGATGATCGGCACATTCTTCAACAATTAATACGTTTCCATGCACTAAATTAGTCTGATTTTTCAAATAGTTCATTTTTTTTGTATTCTCACACCTACATTTGAAGTCTCGGTGTCCATACACACCCTAATGTGACTATTGGTCATACGCCATGTGATTCCCGTACACTAGGGGGCACATATTCCCTTTTCTGTACGGATTAATGAATTTTCCGGTTGACCTGGGATGTCACACCAGGCATCTGCGACTCCTTATAAATTAACGCTGTAATATTGGCACAGATTAGAAATATTACGTCTGTCATGGCTATGCTGATGTTAAATAGCTGACAGCATCGTGAAGTTAACTTGGGATTGTGCTACGAACATGACGCTACTTCCAAGAATGTATGGGACCGGACGCAGGTCTGTAGTAAAGAAAGACAGTTTTTTGAAAAAAAAATTTGGACGGAGAATCATGGAAACGAAACTTTGGAATGTCTCATTAATTCATTCAAAAGGCTTTGCTGATTGATGGAAGGAGATTTAAATCCGAAGAAGAACATTCATGTTCCAGATGAATGTTGCTATTGTTCTGGACTATCCTACCAGTTGTGTGAAAAACAGAGTTAAGGCTAATCAGTTTGGAATACACAAATGCAACATAAAGAGGTTTGTGTGCACTTTATTATTGACTCATAAGATATACACACACCGTATTTTTAGGACTATAAGGCGCACTTAAAATAATGTCATTTTCTCAAAACTCGACAGTGTGCCTTATAACCCGGTGAGGCTAATGTACGGAATAATTCTGGTTTTGCTTACCGACCTCGAAGCTAGTTTATTTGGTACATAGTGTAATGATAAGTATGACCAGTAGATGGCAGTCACACAAAAGAGATATTTATAGCATGCAATATAATGGCAGTCAAACATAAGAGATACGTGTAGACTGCTATATGACTCAAGTAAACAACACCAACATGTTATAAGTTCCATTGAAAATATAGAACATTACACACGGCGCTCAAAAATCTATCAAAATGTTTTAGTACGACTTTGGTAAGCTATGAAGCCGCACCGCTTGATGGATTGTACTGTGCTTCAACATACGAGTATTATCATGGTGTGTGTATAAGGTAAGACATTATCTGGCATTTTTGTTTCACAATATTATGCAAAAGCAACTTTTCTTACCTTCTAGTACCTGCTGATGTCTATTTGAGAATTGCATAAATCCTGAAAATGTTGCGCGTGTCCGCTTTTGTAGTCCGTAGTCAATAAGCTTCTTCTTTTTCTCTATCTTCTTGTTATGGGACATTCATCCTCCGCTTTTGCCTTTTTCTAAAATAAAGTAGCGTAAAGTTCTAACTCATATCTGCCATGAAATCGCTAAAACATACCGGTGTAGTGAGTTTACATTATTCACCCAAGGAACTTTAGTTATTAGAGAGTTCCGGTCGGTCGGTTTTAAACGAGACACATTACGGCGGATGAGAAGATGCTGCTCCGTTATTGCTATAAGTAAAGTCTGAATGTCATTAAAACAGTTAGCTCCATCTTTTGACACTTCTTCCACTCCCGTCCTTGCACGCTACACCGCTACAACAAAGATGACGGGGAGAAGATGCTGCCGAAGGTGAGCCACGTAAAAAAGAGCGCCCACAAAGCGGCGCATCCTGAAGCGACTGTCAGAAAGCGGCTTGAAGATGATCTGTAAAACATCATCTATGCAACATTTTGACCAAAGAACCACCATGACATGTTATGTAGACCACACGGAAGTGTTTTCAATTTAAAATTGTATTTATAAAATATGACTCCTTTAATGTGCCCTATAATCTTGTGTGCCTTATATATGAAAAAAAGATTGAAAATACACCATTCATCGACAGTGCACCTTATAATCCGGTGCGCCCTATGGTCCGGAAAATACAGTATCTTTGGAAATGCTGCATTTCTGACACTACTCAGCATATTTTTATGTGTACCTAATGTAGAGTCTGTCCAGTATTGGTGTAATTAAGTGGCACTAACCCCAACTGAACTGCGCTGGTATCTTTAATCAAGAGACTAATTGCACATTTACTACACTATTATACTGACTAATTTATTATGACAACAGCTGCTTGAAGCACTGTGCTTCATGGCGGTGTCATGCAGTGTGTGGAGCTCGCAGTGTAATGTTTTTCATTGTCGGCGATATAAACCCTGATTGATGCAATGCGTACGGAATTGTAATGGAAGTATCGATGCGGTCGGTTCAGCTCTCTCACGCGCTGTTCGACGGGGCTGGATTAGCTTTATGACTCGAGCTCAATTGTGCGTGGCCAAACTTAGCTGCTTACTCCTGAGTCTACATTAGCAGGAACCACAAGATAAGATGGACTGAAAATAATAAAGATACCACCTTCCAGGTCAGTAATAAAAGTATTCACTATAAAAGAGACACTGGACATACAAAACCCAAAACCAGTGAAGTTGGCACGTTGTGTAAATGGTACATAAAAACAGAATACAATTATTTGCAAATCCTTTTCAACCTATATTCAATTGAATAGACTGCAAAGACAAGATATTTAACGTTGGAACTGAAAAACGTTGTTATTTTTTGCAAATATTAGCTCATTTGGAATTTGATGCCTGCAACATGTTTCAAAAAAGCTGGCATAAATGGCAACAGAGACTGATAAAGTTGAGGAATTGCTCATCAAACACTTATTTGGAACATCCCACAGGTGAACAGGCTAATTGGGAACAGGTGGGTGCCATGATTGGGTAGAAAAGCAGCTACCATGAAATGCTCAGTCATTTACAAACAAGGATGGGGCGAGGGTCACCACTTTGTGAACAAATGCTTGAGCAAATTGTTTAAGAACAACATTTCTCAACCAGCTATTGCAAGGAATTTAGGGATTTCACCATATACGGCCCGTAATATCATCAAAAGGTTCAGAGAATCTGGAGAAATTACTGCACGTAAGCGATGATATTACAGACATTCAATCCCTCAGGTAGTACTGCATCAAAAAGCCACATCAGTGTGTAAAGGATATCACCACATGGGTTCAGGAACACTTCAGAAAACCACTGTCAGTAACTACAGTTGGTCGCTACATCTGTACGTGCAAGGTAAAACTCTACTATGCGAAGCCAAAGCCATTTATCAACAACACCCAGAAACGCCTCGCTGGGCCCGAGCTCAGTTAGAGCATTAAATATATTGTCTTTTCAGTGCATTCAATTGAATATAGGTGGAACAAGATTTGCTAATCATTGTATTCTGTTTTTATTTATGATTTAAACAACGTGCCCACTTCACTGGTTTTGTACATAAAGTGTCTTCGGGGGATGTGTTAATAAATGAATCATCTGCATTTCTCACAGTGGAAAACTCATTTCACATAATTGCACTTTTTGTCACCGACTTCTTACCGTAAGCGTCAAATCAATCGCGGTATTAAAGCTTCCCGCCCCACGGGGAGGTCTTTCACAGCCCAGTACAGGGATTACTGATGTTTATGGGAGTCTTTCGTAGAGACCTTATGAACTGAGACTGTTAGAAAAGACGCTCCTCCTCCTTAGGGATAATTAGGCCTTTGTTTGGCCAAACAAATCAGCTCAATAGGAAAGTCAGATACTTACCCAATGTTCCATAACCAAATTAGTGTTGTAATTACCTTCAGGATGTCTCCATTAATAAATGCAATGTTGTTTGTCGTAACAAAATATCAATACGGCGCAAAGCATAATTGAATTGAATACCAATATTAGATGGCATTCCAGGCACTTCATTTAGAGGTAGTGCCTTTTGGTATTTTGTGTGGATTCTATTGGGGAACAACAATCAATTAAATTGCTCTTTCTAACTTTGGGATTTAATTAATTGAAAGGTTAGAAAGTTTGAATGGAGAAAGTATGAAAACATCTCCAAAGGAAGTCATCTCGTGGTTTTAAGAGTGAACGTGGGAGTCAACTAAAACAGTCAAGAGTGAATGTTAACAATCATTCGCTGCATGCCTTTAGTCTTTGTCTGTGTTTTGGTGCCACAATGCAGGCCGGCAGAAGTGATTGTGCTCTGTGTCAACACGAGCCGGTGTTTCTGGCAACTGATGGGCCGAGCTGCCATTGGGAAATCAATTCTATAGACGTCAACACGGCCAAGGCAGATGGCCACGGTGGAGGTGGGAGTTTGCGCCTGTGCGTTTGTGTCTATTTACACGTCTTAAGCACACACCTGTCCATTTGGAATCACAGAACATGGGCCTTTGCATGTTTCGGCATTCACAATTCCATCCCTAATACCTCTCTACTAAGTACTAACATTTGGTTGACTGAAAATAACACATCCCCGAAGACACTTTATGTACAAAACTCAAAACCAGTGAAGTTGGCACATTGTGTAAATGGTAAATAAAAACAGAATACAATGATTTGCAAATCCTTTTCAACTTATATTCAATTGAATAGACTGCAAAGACAAGATACTTAATGTTCAAACTGAGAAACATATTAACTTAGAATTTAATGGCAGCAACACATTGCAAAAAAGTTGGTACAGGTGTATTTTTACCACTGTGTTACGTGGCCTTTCCTTTTGATAACACTCAATAAACGTTTGGGAACTGAGGAGACCAATTTTTGAAGCTTTTCAGCTGTAATTATATACCGGTCTTGCTTGATGTACAGCTTAAGTTGTTCAACAGTCCGGGGTCTCGGTTGTGGTATTTTATGCTTCATAATGCGCCACACGTTTTCAATAAGAAAATGGCCAGTCTAGTACCCGCACTCTTTTACTATGAAGAAACGCTGTTGTATCACGTGGCTTGGCATTGTCTTGCTAAAATAAGCAGGGGTGTCCATGAAAAAGACCTTGCTTGGATGGCAACATGTGTTGCTCCAAAACCTGTATGTACCTTTCAGCATTAATGGTGCCTTCACAGATGGGTAAGTGTAGTAGAATTTTGACCTTTTGACCTATATTTCTTGTCTTTTAAGAATGTCCGCTTATTTTCAATACTCTTGTATTTTTGTGCCATTGAATGGACCAGTTGTGGGACAAAAGTGAATATTAAGTCGTGCCAACCTGTCTACAGAATGTGTTGACTGTCTAAAGGATTCGAGTTGTTATGGAACAGATAGGAAAAACAAAACAAGACATTGACGCATTCGATAAGGAACGATGACGCACAACAGACATATAAAAAATGGCAGAAGACCGGAACTCGGAAGTGATTTTGGCTTGTGTGTGTCTTGTTTGCTCCGGAGTAACTTGTGGTTTGTCTGCACGGCCAACTCAATTCAACCTGCACTTCTGATAATGGGTAAATAAATTTGTTGTACTAAACTACTTTTGTTGCCTGCTTAAGCTTCGGACAATCCACTACATAAGTTACCCATGTCTTGGGCACTAATACACCCCCATACCATCACAGATGCTGGCTTTTGAACTTTGTGCCGGATGGTTCTTTTCATCTTTGGTCCACAGTTTCCAAAAACAATTTGAAATGTGGACTCATCAAAACACGTTTCCACTTTGCATCAGTCCATCTTAGATGAGCTCGGGCCCAGCAAAGCCAGTGGAGTTTGTGGGTGTTGTTGATGAATGGCTTTGGCTTTGCATAGTAGAGTTTTAACTTGCACGTACAGATGTAGCGACCAACTGTAGTTACTGACAGTGGTTTTCTGAAGTGTTCCTGAGCCCGTGTGGTGATATCCTTTACACACTAATGTCACTTTTTGATGCAATACCGCCTGAGGGATCGAAAGTCCGTAAAATCATCGCTTACGTGGAGTGATTTCTCCAGATACTCTGAACCTTTTGATGATATTACAGACCGTAGATGATGAAATCCCTAAATTCCTTGCAATAGCTCGTTGAGAAATGTTCTTAAACAATTTGCTCACGCATTTGTTCACAAAACGGTGACCCTCGCCCCACCCTTGTTTGTGAATGACTGAGCATTTCGTGGAAGCTGCTTGTATACCCAATCATGGCACCCACCTGTTCCCAATTAGCCTGTTCACCTGTGGGATGTTTCAAATAAGTGTTTGATGAGCATTCCTCAATTTTCTTAGTATTTTTTGCCACTTGTGCCAGCTTTTTTGAAACATGTTGCAGGCATCAAATTACAAATGAGCAAATATTTGCAAAATAATAAGTTTTCCAGTTCAAACGTTAAGTATCTTGTCTTCGCAGTCCATTCAATTGAATATAGGTTGAAAAGGATTTGAAAATCATTGTATTATTTTTTTATTTACGATTTACACAAGGTGCCAACTTCACTGGTTTTGGGTTTTATAAAAAGTATAAATAAATTACATAATTAAATGATTTTTTTGGTCAGATTTTACGAGCCACGGTACAACATCCACGCGCTATTGCAAGTAAGAACGACTCAAACAAAAGTAGATTGGACAAATTGTGCCTGTAATTTTTGTCCTAATCAAATATGACAATCAGCGCTGTGGTAGAGCTAAAATCACACGCCCATAAATCAGTAGTGAAGTCTTTGTTCATATTTCCGTCTGTCCGTGTATGCAGGAGTGTGGTGATTATGTCCTATTTTGCTGGCAAAAGTGGTGACTCACAAGTACAAACCGTGGCTCAAAGTGACTTGCCAACAAAAGCCGGTATATGCAACTGTGTCAAAAGCCGTGTCGTCCAGCACCATCCTTTTCGTGATGAATCACAGATCGTCCGTCATACTTTTTGCACTTTTCAAACTCTGCGGCGACATGTACAAGCCCCAGGCCTTTCTTTGCAGTAGACCTCTATAACAACAAAGCCCAAGCTATGCTGGCATTTCTGGTGCCTGGTAATGATGTTTGTGCTAAAGCCTGATGGGTTTTTTTCTTCCGTCGCGGAATGTTTGCTGAACATTCGGTGAAAATAGCACGCAAAATGTCTTGCTCTGAAAGCCCTGTTTGTTTACACTCAAGGAAAGTGTACGACCTTTTACGAGTTAGGAGCGCTCGGTTTTTTCATCCCAACACACCTACGTATAATAAAGTTATATTAATAACAAAGTAGGGTTGTACGGTACACTAGTAAAGTACCACGATACTAATGAATCAAAATCGGTACTATACCGCCTCTGAAAAGTACCTGTTCTCACGTCATGACATTGCTGGTTTTACGAGCAGAGGAGCATGTTCGACAGCGCACAATCACGGAGTATTTACAAGCAGACACAGAGTGTAGACAGAAAAGGGAGAACGGACGCATTTTGACCTGAAAACTAAAGATTAAGGTGAGGCTATAACACTGAAACGCCCTCAGGAAGAGGTGCTTTAAGACATGGCTACCTAGTTAGCTAGCGGCTAAAGTCCATCCGCAGTCGGCAGTGTTTTAGCTCCTTCTAAATCACTAATCCTCGCCTCCATGGCGACAAATAAAGTAAGTTTCTTACAAGTATCATCCCTGCAGGACGAGGAATAGCTGAACATGCTTCACTACACACCGTAGGAGGATACAATAGCTCACCGCTAAAAAATGCCATGGGTGGATCTACACCTGACATCCACTGTAATGTTACCAAGTATAAGAGCGTATCTCGTCAATACGACATCGATATTTTTTTTATCGTCACTGAAACTTTTTTCCTGTTTTTAAAATTCATATTATGTTTATGAACTCAGGAAATACATCCCTGGACACTTGAGGACTTTGAATATGACCAATCCGGTAACTTCTTGTTATCGGATCGATACCTACATTTGTGGTATCATCCAAAACTAATGTAAAGTATCAAACAAAAGAAGAATGAGTGATTATTACATTTTAACAGAAGTGTAGATAGAACATTGTGGAGGTTGCCCTCCAGTGGGTTCCTCAGACCACCAAACACTGCCACAAGAGCCCAGACCAGGGTTTTAATACTGTTTTATTTGCATAAATTAGTGCAGGGGTTTTGCTTTCCAGCAATCTGTCTTTTCGTGTCCGTGTCTATCTCGCTCTCCCTCCAGCTCCAACAACGTCTCTCATTCCGGCTGCTGCTAATAAAGGCGACAGGTGATTAGATAACAAGGCCCACCTGGACCATCCACTACACCTGTCGCTGTCTTCGAGGCCGGTCCTGGCACACCCCGTTCCGCGGCAGGCCCGCAGGCCACGTCCCCCTCCACACACAAGTTGAAAGAGAAAGTAAGCAGATATTAACATAAATAAACAAGTAGATTAATAACCCATTTTTACAGCTTGTCCTTTATAATTTTGACAAAATAATAGAATGATAAATGACACAATATGTTACTGCATACGTCAGCAGACTAATTAGGAACCTTTGTTTGCTTACTTACTACTAAAAGACAAGTTGTCTAGTATGTTCGCTATTTCATTTAAAGACAAAATTGCAATAACAAACATATGTTTAATGTACTGTAAGATTTTTTGTTATAATAAAACCAATAATGCCATTTGTTGTGGTCCCCTTTATTTAGAAAAGTATCAAAGCACATTTTGGTACTTCACACACATACTGTCCACTTTGGTTCTTTGTCACATGGGCATAGCAGCCATTTCACAATTTCAAATTTTCCAATTATTCACAAGCGAAACTTTTCAGTCGGCTGCTTAATGTCTCTAGTTCATTCAACTGTTTCTTTCTCGCATGGAGGGTTCCAACGACATGTCATGGCGGGTAGGTGTGGGTGGTTTCATTCTCCACGCAGTAGAGCAGAGGTGTCAAACTCAACCACGTCACAGTTACGGCAACATTATAAAAATCTAGTTGTCTCATGGTTTTATTCCCCAATTGGCCCTTCATTTAATTATCATTATTTACCAACAAACAGCTACCATCGTAATGACAACATTAAAATACAGTAGTGTAGTAGACCTAAGTATTCATTAAGTACCACCATTATGACAACATTAAAATACAGTAGTGTAGTAGACCTAAGTATTCATTAAGTACCACCATAATGAACAACATTAAAATACAGTAATGTAGTAGACCTAAGTATTCATCAAGTACCACCATAATGACAATATTAAAATACAGTAGTACAGTAGACCTAAGTATTCAACAAGTACCACCATAATGACCAACATTAAAATACAGTAATGTAGTAGACCCAAGTATTCATTAAGTACCACCATAATGACCAACATTAAAATACAGTAATGTAGTAGACCTAAGTATTCATCAAGTACCACCATAATGACCAAAATTAAAATACAGTAGTGTAGTAGACCTAAGTATTCAATAATTATCACCGTATAGACAGCATTAAAATACAGTTGTGTAATAGACCTAAGTATTCATTAAGTACCACCATAATGACCAACATTAAAATACAGTAGTGTAGTACACCTACATATTTATTAAGTACCACCATAATGACAACGTTAAAATCAATAGTGTAATAGACCCAAGTGTTCATTAAGTACCACCATAATGACCAACATTAAAATACAGTAGTGTAGTAGACCTATGTATTCATCAAGTACCACCATAATGACAACATTAAAATACAGTAGTGTAGTAGAACTATTTTTTTCATCAAGTACCCCCACAATGACAACATTAAAATACTGTAGTGTAGTAGACCTAAGTATTCTTTAAGTACCACCATAATGACCAACATTAAAATACAGTAGTGTAGTAGACCTAAGTATTCATTAAGTACCACCATAATGACAACATTAAAATACCATAGTGTAGTAGAACTAAGTATTCATTAAGTACCACCATAATGACAACATTAAAATACAGCAGTGTAGTAGACCCAAGTATTCATTTAGTACCACCATAATGACCAAAATTAAAATACAGTAGTGTAGTAGACCTATGTATTCATCAAGTACCACCATAATGACAACATTAAAATACAGTAGTGTAGTAGACCTAAGTATTCATTAAGTACCACCATAATGACCAACATTAAAATACAGTAGTGTAGTAGACCTAAGTATTCATCAAGTACCACCATAATGACCAACATTAAAATACAGTAGTGTGGTAGACCTAAGTATTCATTAAGTACCACCATAATGACAACATTAAAATACAGTAGTGTAGTAGACCTAAGTATTCATTAAGTACCACCATAATGAACAACATTAAAATACAGTAATGTAGTAGACCTAAGTATTCATCAAGTACCACCATAATGACAATATTAAAATACAGTAGTACAGTAGACCTAAGTATTCAACAAGTACCACCATAATGACCAACATTAAAATACAGTAATGTAGTAGACCTAAGTATTCATCAAGTACCACCATAATGACCAAAATTAAAATACAGTAGTGTAGTAGACCTAAGTATTCAATAATTATCACCGTATAGACAGCATTAAAATACAGTTGTGTAATAGACCTAAGTATTCATTAAGTACCACCATAATGACCAACATTAAAATACAGTTGTGTAATAGACCTAAGTATTCATTAAGTACCACCATAATGACCAACATTAAAATACAGTAGTGTAGTACACCTACATATTTATTAAGTACCACCATAATGACAACGTTAAAATCAATAGTGTAATAGACCCAAGTGTTCATTAAGTACCACCATAATGACCAACATTAAAATACAGTAGTGTAGTAGACCTATGTATTCATCAAGTACCACCATAATGACAACATTAAAATACAGTAGTGTAGTAGAACTATTTTTTTCATCAAGTACCCCCACAATGACAACATTAAAATACCGTAGTGTAGTAGACCTAAGTATTCTTTAAGTACCACCATAATGACCAACATTAAAATACAGTAGTGTAGTAGACCTAAGTATTCATTAAGTACCACCATAATGACAACACTAAAATACCATAGTGTAGTAAAACTAAGTATTCATTAAGTACCACCATAATGACAACATTAAAATACCATAGTGTAGTAGACCTAAGTATTCATCAAGTACCACCATAATGACAACATTAAAATACAGCAGTGTAGTAGACCCAAGTATTCATTTAGTACCACCATAATGACCAAAATTAAAATACAGTAGTGTAGTAGACCTATGTATTCATCAAGTACCACCATAATGACAACATTAAAATACAGTGGTGTAGTAGACCTAAGTATTCATTAAGTACCACCATAATGACCAACATTAAAATACAGTGGTGTAGTAGACCTAAGTATTCATCAAGTACCACCATAATGACCAACATTAAAATACAGTAGTGTAGTAGACCTAAATATTAAATAATTATCACCATATAGACAGCATTAAAATACAGTTGTGTAATAGACCTAAGTATTCATTAAGTACCACCATAATGACCAACATTAAAATACAGTAGTGTAGTACACCTAAATATTCATTAAGTACCACCATAATGACAACGTTAAAATCAATAGTGTAATAGACCCAAGTGTTCATTAAGTACCACCATAATGACCAACATTAAAATACAGTAGTGTAGTAGACCTATGTATTCATCAAGTACCACCATAATGACAATATTAAAATACAGTAGTGTAGTAGAACTATATTTTTCATCAAGTACCCCCACAATGACAACATTAAAATACCGTAGTGTAGTAGACCTAATCATTCATTAAGTACCACCATAATGACCAACATTCAAATACAGTAGTGTAGTAGACCTAAGTATTCATTAAGTACCACCATAATGACCAACATTCAAATACAGTAGTGTAGTAGACCTAAGTATTCATTAAGTACCACCATAATGACCAACATTAAAATACAGTAGTGTGGTAGACCTAAGTATTGATTAAGTACCACCATAATGACCAACATTAAAATACAGTAGTGTAGTAGACCTAAGTATTCATCAAGTACCACCATAATGACCAACATTAAAATACAGTAGTGTAGTAGACCTAAGTATTCAATAATTATCACCATATAGACAGCATTAAAATACAGTTGTGTAATAGACCTAAGTATTCATTAAGTACCACCATAATGACCAACATTAAAATACAGTAGTGTAGTAGACCTAAGTATTCATTAAGTACCACCATAATGACCAACATTAAAATACAGTAGTGTGGTAGACCTAAGTATTCATCAAGTACCACCATAATGACCAACATTAAAATACAGTAGTGTAGTAGACCTAAGTATTCAATAATTATCACCATATAGACAGCATTAAAATACAGTTGTGTAATAGACCTAAGTATTCATTAAGTACCACCATAATGACCAACATTAAAATACAGTAGTGTAGTACACCTAAATATTCATTAAGTACCACCATAATGACAACGTTAAAATCAATAGTGTAGTAGACCCAAGTGTTCATTAAGTACCACCATAATGACCAACATTAAAATACAGTATTTTAGTAGACCTAAGTATTCACTAAGTACCACCATAATGACCAACATTAAAATACAGTAGGGTTTAGACCTAAGTATTCACTAAGTACCACCATAATGACCAACATTAAAATACAGTAGTGTAGTAGACCTAAGTATTCATTAAGTACCACCATAATGACAACAATACAATACCATAAAAGTTAAAGTACCAAAGATTGTCACACACACACTAGGTGTGGCGAAATTATTCTCTGCATTTGACCCATCACCCTTGATCACCCCCTGGGAGGTGAGGGGAGCAGTGGGCAGCAGCGGTGGCCGCGCCCAGGAATCATTTTTGGTGATTTAACCCCCAATTCCAACCCTTAATGCTGAGTGCCAAGCAGGGAGGTAATAGGTCCCATTTTTATAGTCTTTGGTATGACTCGGCCGGGGTTTGAACTCACAACCTACCGATCTCAGGGCGGACACTCTAACCACTAGGCCACTGAGTAGTGTAGTAGACCTAAGTATTCATCAAGTACCACCATAATGACAACATTAAAATACAGCAGTGTAGTAGACCTAAGTATTCATTTAGTACCACCATAATGACCAACATTAAAATACAGTAGTGTATTTGACCTAAATATTCATTAAGTACCACCATAATGACAACATTAAAGTACAGTAGTGTAGGAGACCTAAGTATTCATTAAGTACCACCATAATGACAACATTAAAATACAGTAGTGTAGAAGACCTAAGTATTCATTAAGTATCACCAATAAACTACAGTAGTGTAGTAGACGTAAGTATTCATTAAGTACCACCAAAATGACAACATTGAAACACAGTAAAGTAGTAGACTTACATTTTCATCAAGTACCTCCATAATGACAACATTAAAATAGTATAGTGTAGTACACCTAAATATTCATCAGAACTACCCTAATGACAACATTAAAATACAGTAGTGTAGTAGACCTAAGTATTGATTAGGGACGACCATAATGACCAACATTAAAATACAGTAGCGTGGTAGGCCTAAGTATTCATTATGGTTTTATTTAACAAGTATATTTAATATTTTTGACTACTGTTAACGCTACACACGATCTGAACAGTAATACTGTTTGAATATAGGACAATAAAACTGTACGTTTATCATGTACCACTAGTGGTACACGTACTACAGTTTGAGAATCACTGCAGTAGAGCGTCAAGATGTAATGTTTGGTATTTCCTCTATAAACATATACTCAAAAGTATCGGTGGGATACGTGTTTGTATGATTTAATATGTTTGCACCGCAGTTATGATGCTAGCATTGTAATGACTAATCATGGGGATTTTGAACTGCGGCCAGTCACACAGCTTGACACTAAAAACCGCAGATGGGCCGAGCCTTTGTGCCGCGTGGGCATTCTTAAACTGTACTTTATATTAAACAAGGGTAATGTGCATAATTGCGGCAATCTGCGTGTAATCGTTTTGACATAAAATGCCAATCCATAATGCTCACAATACCAGTAACATTTGGCACGAATTCTTGACACCAATGGCGTCTTTCACTTCCACTGATTACACATTACCACGGCAACAGTCATTTATCCCATTAGATATGTATCTTTGCACCGTGATAATGACGATAATTAACCAAGGCGGCAAAGATGAATTTAAGCAATCATAATTTAAAGAGCTACTTCAATCAAACAGAAAAAAATGAGGGGAAAAAAAACAACAGCACAAAATATGAGAAGTCCTGCAGCTGTTATCTCTTACAAATGTAGCGGGCAATTCTAAACTAATTTCAACGAGTTTCCATCCATCTCCCGAGGAATTATCATCATAGAAACTTCAGGCATATCAATGGGATAAAATACATTGGGAATAACTTGAAATGGTTTAAATGATTCTAATGCCTTTTCACAAAAAAACACTCCTCCGAGTAACAAAGGTACCGTATTTTCCGGACTATAAGGCGCACTTAAAATCTTTTTTTTTTCCCTCAAAACTCAACAGTGCGTCTTTTAACCCGGTGCGCCTAATGTACGGAATAATACTGGTTTTGCTTACCCGCCTCGAAGCAATTTTATTTGGTACATGGTGTAATGATAAGTGTAACCAATAAATGGCAGTCACACATAAGAGATAAGTGTAGACTGCACTATGATGGCAGTAAACAACACCAACATTGTGTATGTTCCCTTGAAAATATAGAACATTGCATAAATCATGAAAAATTGCGCGTTTCCGCCTTTGTTGTCCGTGGCGTCGTCATAGTCGATAAGCTTCTTCTTTTTTTCTACCTTCTTGTTATGGGATTTTCATTTTCCGCTGTTGCCATTTCTAATATAAAGTAGTGTAAATTTCTTACTTCTTCTGTCTTCTTCTTCTGTCTTCTTCTGTCTTCTTCTTCTGTCAGTAAACTCGCCATGAAAGTGCTAAAACATACCGGTGTAGTGACTTAACATTATTCACCCAAGGAACTTTAGTTATTAGAGAGTTCCGGTCGGACGGTTTTTCACGGATGAGGAGATGCTGCTCTGTTATTGATTGAAGTGAAGTCTGAATGTCATTAAAACAGTTAGCTCCATCTTTTGACACTTCTTCCACTCCCGTCCTTGCACGCTACACCGCTACAACAAAGATGACGGGGAGAAGACTCTGTCGAGGTGAGCCACGTAAATAAGACCGCCCACAAATCCTGACGCGACTGTCAGAAAGCGGCTTGAAGATGATCCGTAAAACATAATCTATGCAACATTTTGACCAAAGAACCACCATTACATGTTATGTAGACCACAAAGAAGTGTCTTCAATTTACAATACAAATTATAATAATATGACTCCTTTAATACGCCCTATAATCCGGTGCGCCTTATATATGAAATACGATCAAAAATAGAGCATTCATGGGCAGTGCGCCTTATAGTGCCCTATGGTCAGGAAAATACGGTAATTCCAAAAAAAATGTATCCACAATAGGACTGATATACCAAAGGTTTGCATATACTAAAACACTTGAAAACCTGATAGCACACGCAAAGTTGATATAATAAATGTGTGCAAAGTGTAATAATAAATAATAAGGTGTGCAATCCATTTTTGAGTCTTCATTAATATGCAAATAGTACGTTGATCATCGAAACGCCCACAATACCGGGAGAAGATGCAAACAAAATAATTTAGCATGCGCAATGTGATTTATCAACACTGTTTTGCGAGAACTACTTTGCGTTTTTTTGTAGCACGTGTCAGAAGGACGGCTGCAGGATTCAGACCATGGACTGACGAGAATCCTCTGTGTGTGTGTCAACATTTTGGACCGTCAGAAAGAAAACCTTAGACATATCATCTATTCAGCAACATCATTTTATAATTTCATAAGTGCTAGAGGACTTACGGGTCTGAAAAAACTAATTAAATTGACGTGTTTTGGTGTCTTTAAGTAGTATATCCCCCCTCCTAAGGTATCACTATAATAGGGTACACACCTACCCTACTGCAAACACCACAGTATTAATAGGTCCAATGTTCAGAAGAGATTTGTCTTGTTTCAGAAGAACGCTAAGTTTTATTTAACAACTATTCTCAGCACGCACCTGGTACGAAGACATGGCAATGATGGGATGAAAAGCTCTAAAGACACATGTGGCAGTGCTCTGCCGTGGGTTCCCCTGACCACCACACACTGGCACGAGAGCCCGGGATTCTGGTTACAATAATATTTTTATTGAGTCCACTCTGCGACAACCGCACTCAACTTTTCAGTCTTAGTCTCTCTTGCCCTCCGTTGTGCTGTCCAGCGTGTGTCTTTCTCTCTCTCTAGCTCCCACTCCCACCACGTGTCTTGTTCCGGCTGCTGCTAATAAGGGCGATGGGTGATTAGATAACAAACCCCAGCTGGGCAATCTACTCACCTGCCGCTGTCTTCGAGGCCGTTCCTTACACACCCCGCTCTGCGGCAGGCTCGCAGACCACGCCCCCTTTCACAACACATTTGTTCAAAACTTATTTCAAGACTAACTTGACCTTAACTCCAGCAGAGGTAATAACCTTGCGATAGCCTGTTTTGTTGCTAAAGACTGAGACTGCACATACAGCGTCGTGAAGAACCAGGGACATAATGCCTTGGAGCCTTTTTCTCTATCCTCTTGTTGTGGGGCATTCATCCTGCGCCTTTGCCATTTCTAATACAAAGTAGCGTACTAACTTATATCTGTCAGTAGACTATCTGTCGGAGTGAAGCCACGTACCGTAAAAAAGGCCCGCCCACAAAACGCAGCACCCTTAAGAGACAGTCAGAAAGCGGCTTGAGGATGGTCTGTAAAACATCATCCATGCAACATTTTGACCAAAGAACCACCATTACATGTTATGTAGATCACAAGGAAGTGTTTTACATTTAAGAAAAAAAAAAATCACAATATGACCCCTTTTGAATGAAAATAGACCTGCTCTTTGGAAATGCGCCTTATAAATGGTAAATGGGTTATGCTTGTATAGCACTTTTCTACCTTTAAAGTACTGTTGCGTCTGACCAGTCTTCCTCTCAGGGAATTAAAATCACCGGTCAATCCCAAGTTCTTTAGATTACATGTATGATGAGTAAGAAGGACCATCAAGACAGAATAGGAATATTATCAAGTTTACTAAAGCTTTAGGAGACCAGTCCAATTGTCCTTTCATATCGACATCTCGAAGTGGTCTGCTATTCAAACGGGCAGAACCAACATATTCAATACGCAAACAGTCCCCCCACGCCCAGAAAGGAATGCATCCCCCCTGCTCTAACACTATAATAATAATAATAATAATAATGGATTAGATTTATATAGCACTTTTCTAGACATTCAAAGCGCTTAACAGCAATTCATTCACACCTGGTGGTGGTAAGCTACTTTCATAGCCACAGCTGCCCTGGGGTAGACTGACGGAAGCGTGGCTGCCAGTTTGCGCCTACGGCCCCTCCGACCACCACCTATCATTCATTCACCAGTGTGAGCGGCACTGGGGGCAAGGGTGAAGTGTCCTGCCCAAGGACACAACGGCAGCGATTTGGATGGTAAGAGGCGGCGAGCGAACCTGCAACCCTCAGGGTTCTGGCACGGCCGCTCTACCCACTACGCCATGCCGCCCCATGGCTCAATAAAGTTAAAAACCGGTACATCTCCAAGGTTCAAACTAAAACGTGGGATACGGAAAGGATGTCCTATTTCTCCATATCTATTTTTGTTAGCCACCCAATTGTTATATGTTCATATAAAAACTAATAATTTAAAGGGGATCAATATATTAGACAGAGAAATAACTATCAGCCAGCTGGCTGATGACACAACACTCTTTTTGAAGGACTCTTCTCAAATTCCTCTTGCCTTGGATGTGATTCATGTATTCTCTTTGGCTTCTGGTCTCCATTTAAATGTGAATAAATGTGAACTAATGGCTGTGAAGAGATGTGAAATGCTGTCTATATGTAAAATTCAAATTAAGGAGAGTATTAATTACCTAGGAATATTTATTACTAAAAATCAGAGTTCTAGATCAGTCTTGAACTTTACTCCAATTGTACAAAAAACCAACAAAAGATTTAACCAATGGCTGCAGAGAGATTTATCCTTAAAAGGCAGAACCTTACTCTCCAAACCAGAAGGTATCTCCAGGCTTACGCATGCGGCTATATCTTTGATGTAAACCAAAAAATATGTAAGACTATTGACAAAATACTTGTTGATTTTTTTTGGAAAAACAAAATTCATTATATTAAGAAATCTGTTATAATGAACAATTACAATCAGCGTGGTCTAAACTGATAAGATAAGAAGGGGGATGCATCACTCGCACATTCCAATGCCTAAGACAAAACACAGACATCTGCAGACAAAGAGAGACAAGCAGTATAAATTAAAACATACTAGCTGCTTCAAACATGACTATGAATACAGAAATAACTCTTAAACATATATGCATTCTCCACAGTACTCAAAGCGCTTTGACACTATTTCCACATACACATTCACACACTGATGGTGGGAGCTGCCATGCAAGGCGCTAACCAGGACCCATCAGGAGCAAGGGTGAAGTGTTTTGCTCAAATCAAATCAAATCAAATCAACTTTATTTATAAAGCACATTTAAAATTTACCACAGGGGTAGCCAAAGTGCTGTACAATGGGCAGGTTAAAAGATAATTCGAGAACCGAGCAAACACAACACAACACAAACAGAACACGATAAAAAATAAATAAATAAAATAAATGAAACATAAAAACATAAAAACAGGTTCACAGCAGGTGTATTATGGGGCGCCATTGCAGGATGGATATCACTCAGTGTTAAAAGCCATGGAATAAAAGTATGTTTTTAAGAGAGATTTAAAAACAGGAAGAGAGGAGGCTTGTCTAACACTAAGAGGTAGGTCGTTCCAGAGCTTGGGAGCAGCAGCGGCGAAATCTCCGTCACCTCTAAGCTTCAGCCTTGTATCTGGGACCGTCAGTAGCAGCTGATCGGCTGATCTTAGGGATCGGGTGGAGCAGTAAGGCTGAAGGAGGTCGGAGAGATATGTTCGCGCGAGGTTGTTTAGACATTTAAAAACAAATAAAAGGAGTTTAAAATTGATTCAGTAACGCACAGGAAGCCAGTGAAGGGACGCTCAAGGACACAACGGACATGACTAGGATGGTAGAAGGTGGAGATTGAACCAGGAACCCTCAGGTTGCTGACACAGCCACTCTGCCAACTGCGCCACGCCATCCCCGGTGTGCCCTGTGGTCCGAAAAAAATAGGGTATTTTACCTAATTCCTTATTCTCCTTCAATGCATACAATGTTTTGATTGAAACAAAGTCAATAGTACACAACACCTTAACAAAAGTACAAACGGCTAACTGTTACTCATTTAAATCATTTGGTTTTTACCGTCAAAGCAAATGGTTTTGTGAAAATAGAAATATCGATCTAATTACTCTAGTATCAACCTTTCCTATCGACACCACCAATGTACGGATCGATCCGCCCTCCTCTTACATGTTGTGAACTGACTGCAACAAGGGCGTCACACAAACAGATGTTATATTATCTTCTCTACTTGTTCATTTCATGTTATATCTGCTTGCTTTCTGCTGTTGCGCAATTCCATCGACTGCAGACCTGGGCAAATTAAGGCCCGGGGAGCACATGCGGCCCGTTAAGCTTTTCAATCTGGCCCGCCGGACATTCCCAAATATTTTTTTTTTATAGATCTTTAAGATGGAAACTATAGCTGCCATTATGAGGTGCAGTGATGTTTTCAAATGACCGTAAGTCTTGAACTATACAAATAATCTGCGCTCTTGCATGATATACTAGTTACTATGGTAATCTAAGTCACAGCAGCTCAGACGAGGCACCAAGCAGTGTGGGTGGGGAGCGTTTCCACAGAGTGTTTCCAGAGCGGCCAGCCTGAAATGCGGGTGTCAGGGACAGATGCAGAAGGATATTTTTACAACTAAGTTCTCAAGCTTAGTAATATATCAGATATATCAGATTGTAGGTGGGTTTTAATGATAATATCAATGAGGGTTTTTTTAATCACTGCTATTTTGAAATTATTACTAATATTGATGCTGTTGTCGATAATGTTCATTTTTGTTTCATTACATTTGTATTGTTCCGTGTCATGTTTGTGTGTCCTCAATTGCTCCAATTGCTCTGTTTGTAGTTGTTCTTAACGTTGCTGGGACGGGTTTGGTTTTGGAATTGGATTGCATTATTGTGGTATTGTTGTGTATTGTTTTGTTGATTGATTAATAAATTCATTAAAAAAAAAAAAAGAAGAAAAAAAAAAAAAAGATTGTAGGTGTGTTTTTATTTTTTACCCTTCGTGTTCATATGTCGCTTTTTGTTGCATTTTTGTTGTGTTTCGCTTGATTGTAAAATATGTCAATGGAGAGGGGTTGTGACGTTCTTATGTTGTCAATATTCAGTGTTTTATCGTTCATAGTTAATTTTGTAAATCCCACATTCTTTATTTTCATGTGCATTCTGGATGTCTCATTCAGTAAAAAAAAAAAAAAAAAAAAAAAAAATCCATTCAATTTTTTTTAAGGCGGTCAGTCGTAATGTTTTTAGCATTATTGTGAGGTTTTGTATTAGTGTTCCAAAATATAGATTGTGGGGTGGGGCGTGGCCTGCGGACCTGCAACGAAGCGGGGTGTGCCAGGACCTGCTTCGAGATCAGCGACAGGTGCGTAGATGGCCCAGCTGGGTGCGTTTATCTAATCAACTGTCGCTCTGTTAAAGGCAGCAGCCGGGAAGGAGAGGGAAACGGTGGAGAACGAGCACGAGCACGAGCGAGACCGAGACGTTGCAAATTGCTGAAAAGCACAAAAAGACTCTGCACAATCCTGACAATAAAACAATATTGTACCATGGAAGAGCCTGGCATGTCGATGATTGGTGGTCCAAAGAACCCGGAGGTGCAAGACCTCCACATAGATATACTGGCCCCCAGACACATTTTTTTCTCAAAATTTGGCCCCTCGAGTCAAAATAATTGCCCAGGCCTTATCTACTGTATACTGCTGTACACAGCGGCTAGTTTAGCTATTAGCATACATACAAGTTCAGCCTGTTCTTCCAGTGATAATGCTACTTAAGATACTAAGAAAAGCAGTTTATTTGCCGCAATGGATGTGATTATTATACACTTAGGGGAGCGGCTCCACACCATGTATGTAAATATGCAAATTAGCTAGTAAATTGTCAGCCGGGGTACTAAAAATAACCGTCAGCAAGGAGGGAGTCATCGTTGAGAAGCATCAATAGGAAATGGTGATCACGTAATGTATCATAAAACTGGCCAATACTGATCAGATTGGCACATCTCCCCTTTACATTTACAAACCCCGTTTCCATATGAGTTGGGAAATTGTGTTAGATGTAAATATAAACGGAATACAATGATTTGCAAATCATTTTCAACCCATATTCAGTTGAATATGCTACAAAGACAACATATTTGATGTTTAAACTGATAAACTGTTTTTTTTGTGCAAATAATCATTAACTTTAGTATTTGATGCCAGAAACACGTGACAAAGAAGTTGGTAAAGGTGGCAATAAATACTGATAAAGTTGAGGAATGCTCATCAAACACTTATTTGGAACATCCCACAGGTGAACAGGCAAATTGGGAACAGGTGTTTGCCATGATTGGGTATAAAAGTAGATTACATTAAATGCTCAGTCATTCACAAACAAGGATGGGGCGAGGGCCACCACTTTGTCAACAAATGCGTGAGCAAATTGTTGAACAGTTTAAGAAAAACCTTTCTCAACCAGCTATTGCAAGGAATTTAGGGATTTCACCATCTACGGTCCGTAATATAATCAAAGGGTTCAGAGAATCTGGAGAAATCACTGCATGTAAGCAGCTAAGCCCGTGACCTTCGATCCCTCAGGCTGTACTGCATCAACAAACGACATCAGTGTGTAAAGGATATCACTACATGGGCTCAGGAACACTTCAGAAACCCACTGTCAGTAACAGGGCCGGCCCGTGGCATAGGCCGTATAGGCAAATGCTAAGGGCGCCGTCCATCAGGGGGCACCACGCCAGTGCCACAAATATTGGAGGAAAAAAAAAAAAAAAAAAAAGTTGGTACTATTATTTCTAAATATATTAAATAATTACACGTTAATTAAAATGCAAAGTAAAGCCTATTTAATAGAAATATTATTTGTTACAACATTACCATGCCCCGGCATGGTGCGCCCCCTCCCTTCCCATATCATGACTCTTTTTGGACGTCACCACATAAAAAAATCAACACAGGATGTCAAAAAGGCCAAAACTGTCAGGTGCCCAGGGAAGAAAAAAGAGAAAAGAAGAGGAGAAACGAGAAAAAGACAGACGTAGCAGGTAGGTAACGTTAGCCTACATGAAATTATTTGTCTGTTACAGAATGTGATAGTAACCTGGCTTTTTAGCATTAAGCTAATGCTACATGATTCGGCAATTGCTAATCAATAAATAGCTAGTTCTGTTTTAACGTCGGGTTAATATTGTGGAGGGGGCTAAATTGTTATGGAAAATAACAATGTAACATTAGGTAATTACAGTATTCCCTGGTGTACAGTAATGTGTAAGTCATTCTAGTTAATGCAATATTAAAAAGCACAAATGGAGAACTCTGTAGGATCCCCTTTTTTTGTAATATAGTTGTTAAAGTCATACTGGTTTGATATCTTGTTTTGTGCAGTGCCTTATTTATATTGTATTTTTAATTTATTTTATGCAACTTGTTGACATGTTTTAATTTGTGTTTATGTATGTAAAAAATATTGTATTTCATATATTCATTTTTTATTATTTGTATTCATTTATCTATCCATTTATTTTTTAATATTGTTAACTATTCTGATTGTTAATTTGCTTTCTTTAAGTAAAAAAAAAGGTCAAAGACAAAGCTATTCGGTTTCTTGTGAGTATATACACTTCACTGCCGATGTGGGGGGGCGCCACCTAAAATCTTGCCTAGGGCGCCAGATTGGTTAGGGCCGGGCCTGGTCAGTAACTACAGTTGGTCGCTACATCTGTAAGTGCAAGTTAAAACTCTCCTATGCAAGGCGAAAACCGTTTATCAACAACACCCAGAAACGCTGTCTGCTTCGCTGGGCCTGAGCTCATCTAAGATGGACTGATACAAAGTGGGTTCCAATGGAGAGCCCGCAGACTCGGTGACATGTCAGTGACACGCTTTCAGTTGGCTCGCACACATCAATATCTCCCACTCCACCGTGTGAGAGACTGCCAAGTGTGAAGTTCCCCCTTGAGTGGCAAGGCAAATGTGTTGATGCGCACTGTATTTGACCCAAATACTTTCAATTATTTTTAACAGACACATAAAGAGTCTCGGCTTGCAATTATTCGGAGCAACCCCACAGGACGAGCCATCTGTAGCGGATTTCAATTTCCTCACACGCGCACAGGAGGGACGTGTGCCTTAAAATCTTTAATTGGGATGGATTGGGTCATCCAATTAACCCTCACCCACGTGGGTGTCCTTTCAGCGGTTGAAGCCTTCGCTTGGGGGTATTGTCACAAATCTGTAATTCGCCGTGGAGCGAGAACGCCTGTCCTCACTGTCTTTATGACGCGTAATTGGCTCGACTTCTTTGTCAAACCAAACGAGCGCTTTATTTTCCATGGCTTCGCTGATGTGCGGTATACGAAGATGACAGAGTGGCCATTGTGATGCGAGGCGCTCGTCTGCCAGGGACGCCAGGCTGCTCCTGATCAAGGCCGTTGATTCAAATTTGTCACATTGACTTGGCAATTTAATTTGCCGTGCGTTTGGTTGATTTCAAAGAGCGACTGTGGTGTCGCTGACATGATTCGACATCACGCGCTGTTGCTTTAGTTTCAGCACGATGCGAGCGCTCAAGTGTGGCAGCAACATGTGTTGCGGGGCTGTGCCAGTCAAAGTACGATCAAGTAAATGATAAACTGGTTTTACAAAAAGGAAACACCAATAATAACATACCCAAACCTAATACCGCCTTCAACCTTGAACATACAAAACCCAAAACCAGTGAAGTTGGCAAGTTGTGTAAATGGTCAAATAAAAACAGGATACAATGATTTGCAAATCATTTTCAACCTATATTCAATTGAATAAACTGCAAAGACAAGATATTTAACGTTCGAACTGGAAAGCTGTGTTATGTTTGCAAATATTAGCTCATTTGGAATTTGATGCCTTCAACATGTTTCAAAAAAGCTGGCACAAGTGGCAAAAAAGACTGAGAAAGTTGAGGAATGCTCATCAAACACTTATTTGGAACATCCCACAGGTGAACAGGCTAATTGGGAACAGGTGGGTGCCATGGTTGGGTATAAAAGCAGCTTACATGAAATGCACAGTCATTCACAAACAAGGATGGGGCGAGGGTCACCACTTTGTGAACAAATGCGTGAGCAAATTGTCGAACAGTTTAAGAACATTAAGAAAAATGGAACATGTTTTTTTTAGGGCTGTCAAAGTTAACAAGATAATGCGTTAACTATAAATTTCAATAACGGCACTATTTTTTTTTTTGTAACGGGCGATTAACGCAAACACCTTTTTAACCCTCGAGCCGTGCCGTAGCGGGGAAACTCGGCTGCAGTCCGCTTGCTCCTGATGAGCCACAAGCGAGCGCAAATGGACAAAGAAATATTGCGTAAATTATTTTATAACATGTTCTGGTCGAGTCCTCAATAACAGAATGATTAGCAGGCACAATATTACATTTTATTACTTAATATAGAAGGTTAAAACACTGTCATGCTATAATATGAATATGGCTTTTAACGAGAGCAAGGCTCCCAGCTGGGCGACGCAAGTGTGACGTCAGGCTCGCTTTTTGTCACGGACATGGCGCGACAGAATCTAAACAGAATTTCTGAACACCAGTACAGTCTCCAATAACACCAACAATAGATGCTAGATTTGTTGCCAATCGTTACAGAAAAAGTTACTAAAAGGATTGGAGGAATCTCTAAAACTGTACAATAAGCAGCAACAATTTAAACATAGAACACAACGATATTATGTAAGAAAAATCTATGTTAATACTGTAATTAACAGATTTGTTTTAAAATGTATATCCACATATTTTTGCCTCTTAAAAAAATATATGCATCATAGCAAATAATGCGATGATGTCATATCGACCACGCCCCCACTGCCTCTGTTATTTTGGCAATTTAGGGGAAACCCTGACAATAACAAAATAAAAATGTTTTACATTACAATCATGCTTTGTCAGAGATGTTTTGTAGTGTTACTCTGTGATATGTGCACCTAAATAAAGTCTAGTACATCAGTTTAAGAATACGAGGGGGCTAGCTGAAATATTGTGTAAATTATTTTATAACATGTTCTGGTGGAGTCCTCAATTACAGAATGATTAGCAGGCTCAATATTACATATTACTAATATTTCAACTTTGATGGATTTAATCTCACTAACTAAAGCATTTGACACAACTAATCACAATATGTTTAATCAAAAGATTATAACGGTATGGCATTGGAGGGTTGATTTTGAACTGTACATATTAAATACATTATTTGGACAAAGTTTTTCCAAAGAGAAGATCAAAAAATGAACATGTTTTTTTAGGGCTGTCAAAGTTAACAAGATGAGACATTAATTATACATATCAATAACGGCACAATTTTTTTTTTTAACGGCCGATTAACGCAAACACTTCCTTTTGACCCTCGGGCCGTGCCGTAGCAGGGGAGCTTGGCTGCAGTTCACTTGCTACTGATGAGCCACAAGCATACTTGCCAACCTTGGGACCTCCGATTTCGGGAGGTGGGGGGCGTGGTCGGGGGGTGGGGCGGGGGCGTGGTTAAGAGGGGAAGAGTATATTTACAGCTAGAATTCACCAAGTCAAGTATTTCATATATATATATATATATATATATATATACACACATATATATATATATATATACACACATATATATATATATATATATATATATATATATATATATATATATATATATATATATATATATATATATATATATATATATATATATATACACACACACATATATATATATATATATATATATATATATATATATATATATATATATATATATATATATATATATATATATATATATATATATACATATATATATAAATATATAAGAAATACTTGACTTTCAGTGAATTCTAGCTATATATATATATATATATATATATATATATATATATATATATATATATATATATATATAAATACTTGACTTTCAGTGAATTCTAGCTATATATATATATATATATATATATATATATATATATATATATATATATATGTGACGGTCCACAACTGTATGTGGCAAAATGCAGCTCCACACTGCTGTCGCTTCAATATATCACTGGCACCAGGTGGATTATGAATTTATTTTATTACAGTGTCCTGCAAAACAGTGCAAATTGTGAGACTGTGAGTCCACTTGGGTCACGGGATTATCAATTGGAAGGCGTCACAGTTCTGAGCACTTCCCGCAGGTAAAGTACATACCACTTCTCGCCAGCAACAGGCGCTGTTGCAACACTTCATTCATAATTGAATCAAGCATAATGAACGTCTGTTTCTACACTGTTACATATATATATATATATATATATATATATATATATATATATATATATATATATATATATATATATATATATATATATATATTGATTTTATTATATAAATAAAAGAAATACTTGAATTTTAGTGTTCATTTATTTACACACACACACACAACACTCATCTACTCATTGTTGTACTTGAAAGTACAATGCTTTGTTAAAGGGTTGAATTGTCCATCCTCTTTCTATTCTCTGTCACTATTTTTCTAACCATGCTGAACACCCTCTCTGATGATGCATTGCTGTGTGGCACGCACAAAAGTGCTTTCATCAAATGCACGAGAGTGTGGAATCTTCCATCTCTCCCTAGCATGGCCCAAAACCGGTCAATCCTTGCTTCCTGGGGAAGATCTTCCCTGGCAAGCAATTGGTACTCCAGTACTTGTACCCGGAGGCTGGTCAGGTCCAATCGCAGATGCGGCAGACTTTTTTTTTTTGGGGCGTGGCCTCCAGCTCCGGCTGAATACCGGGAGTTTGTCGGGAGAAAATCTCTGTCGGGAGGTTGTCGGGAGAGGCGCTGAATATCGGGATTCTCCCGCTAAAAACGGGAGGGTTGGCAAGTATGGCAGGCTTACTTGTTTTGACGATTTTGCAGCCAAACGCCTCAGTCATATAACCTGGTACTTGACGCATGCTAACTGTTAGCATGCTAACATTACCGTGCTAACTTTTTTAGTCACATAACTTGATAATTGATGTATAGTCATTGAAGACAGAACAAGCTGAAACAATTGACACATCCTGTTAGCATGCATGCTAACTTTTATTTTAATTTTATTTTTTTACATAATTTTGCATGCGTACACTTCATAGTCATATAACTTGGTACTTGTCGCATTCTGTTAGCACGCTAAAATTAGCATTTATGTTTAGCTTGCCCATTTCAGTGTTCTTGCGCAATTTATAGTTTTTTTGTGTCGTGTTCTTAATCCAAAATGAGTTTATTTTGTCTTTATAATTTGTCATGGGCCAATAAAAAACAAGCTGCGGGCCGAAAATGGCCCCCTGGTCCCACTTTGGACACCCCGGCTCTAGATCATCAACATATGTATGTACATTGTGAGGCTTGTGCTTTACTTTGAAATCCATACAAACGTTTATAGCATATCTGCGGGGAGCACTGGAAACGCATGTTATAACATTACTGAACAACGAAGTGAAAAGTCAACATACAACTTCAACAGCTAAAAAATACATTCATTAATTTTATTTTTATTTTGATGATCATGAAATAGAATACATTTAGGGCAGTCATATATTTGGATCAGTACAATATTTCCATTATTCCAAAGGAAATTGCTTGCCTCTTATAATCTGAATGTATTTTATTATGGACCTCATGTTTGACTGTTATTAGATTCGTTTTTTAAAAATTGTATTTCAGATGGTACACTACCACAATATAAAATATATACTTTACAATCAATTCCACCGTTCACTGAGGTAAAGCTGACTTATGTTTTGGGACAATTTAATTTAAAACACACTGCCTGGAGAAAGGAAGAGAAGCCAAAAGTCATGTGGAGAAAATAGCCTTAATTATTTCGTACATGTCAGTTATGCACCATATGGGAGAAATTACCGGTGCTGTGTGATGGAATAAACACTGAAAACAAACAAACGTCTGAGGGGGTGCTACTGCTTGGGGTCTTTTAAGGGCCATTTATCTCGCCTGTTGGTGCCTTAAGCGTTCAATAATACAACAACATATGCATGGATTCAAGCAAATCATTTAATCAACAAAAGGGGGCCCTTTTAAATAAGCCAAATAATATTTTCCATTGAGAGACTTTATTATATGGCAGAGCTGGGCAAATATTTGGACTCGGGGGCCATATTGAGAGAAAAAAAAATTGTCTGGGGGACCAATGTGTATGTGTGTATAAATTATATATACACATTTAACTGTAAAGTTTTGTGTGTTTGGGTCCCCTTTTTTTCCAAGGAACACTAATACCAAAAGTCACAATGTTCTAAAAACGTTATGACAGACCACCTAAAAAAAACCAACCCTGAATTTTATGTTTTTTTACTGAAGGGGACACCCAAAATGTACAATAAAATAAAGAAAGTGGGATTTACAATATTAACTATGAACAATAAAACACTGAATATTGACATTGCGCCTCTTTACGTGGGATTTACAATATTAACTATGAACAATAAAACACTGAATATTAACATATAAATATCGCTCCTCTTTTACTACTCCGACCAGCTCCTCTATAGTTGTGTATATTTTACAATCAAGCAAAACACAACAAAAATGTAAAAAAAACAGCAAAATATGAATTCAAAGTGTAATAAACACCAACAATATGACATATTATCACATAAAAATCTGCTTCCGCATCTGTTTCTGACACACACATTCTGGGCTCGCTGCTCTGAAAACAAACCCCGCCCACTTTTCTTTGTTCCTCGTCTGAGCTGCCGTGACTTAGATTACCGTAGTAACTCATAGAACACTCAAAAGCGCAGATTTCGACCATTGAAATACTTTCTATAGTTTCTATAGTTCAAGACTTACAGTAATTTGAAAACAGCACTGCACATCTTAGCCTCTAAAGCATGGGTCTCAGACACGCGGCCCGCGGGCCAATTGCGGCCCGCGGGCCAATTGCGGCCCGCGGGCCAATTGCGGCCCGCGGGATGTTATTTTGCGGCTCCCACCTTAATATGAAAGTTTAATGTTAGTGCGGCCCGCAAGTTTTATATGAATGTCGCTTGATAGCGTTGTGTTATTTGGGTCCAAAATGGCTCTTTCAACGTTCTGGGTTGCCTACCCTTTCGTTAGTGGAAAAGCGGCAAATGAGTGAAAGTGACAGAGACGTTGCCATGGAGATGAGGGTTTTCTTACGTGCCTGGCTGCAGTCACACCGCAACACCTGTCCGTCAGTAATAACAGTCCCCGATAACCTGGACCAATTCAAAATTGTTATTTTTAATTTTTTTATTATTTAATTTGCATTGCCTCACACGATGAACAGTACATATATTTCTAAATGACGCTGGGTAACACTCCGCAAGCCGTCACCTTTTTTGCGCTCTCTATCCCGGTACTTTCCCGGATATTATCCACCGACCGCTGTGTTGCTGTAGGGAGGAAAAGTGGAACGACACACATTGCGGAAATAACATTATTCTCCGTGCGTGGGCTAAATACAAATATATTCCACAACCCCAAACATGTCTTTTTCAAAGCCTGCAGTGAAGAGAAAGGTTAGTGATGAGCAAAGACAATTCCAGGAAAAGTGGGAGATGCAATATTTCTTTGTTGAGCACAGAGGCACCCCGACGTGTCTTATTTGCACAGAGAAAGTTGCGGTGCACAAGGAATACAATTTGAAACGTCATTATAAAACTAGACATGCTGGGGAGTATGCAAAAAATGTTTTAGAAAATCTCTTCTTGCGGCCCTGCCTCATCCAGACTCTGCATCCAGTGGCCCCCAGGTAAATTGAGTTTGAGACCCCAGTTCTAAAGGCTTAGTGGCCACATGCGTGGACAGCACCTTATAGCTCTTATTTCCAAAATTGTGTACACTACTGAATTGGGGTCTTATGGCCGCTTATGTGGACACTCATACTGCCATCTGGTGGTGTCCGGAGAGTATAACATATAACAGAATTTGGAAAAAAATGGTAAAAATAAGAATTAGCATGTCACTAAACATGAAGTACACGTCTGTGTACTTATGGACTAAGTACATCATATCAAAAGATGATTCTTAATTTTTATTCTAATTAGGGTCCAATAAGCCCAAATAGCAAAGATAAATTAAAAAAAAACATGTAAACAAACAGCTTGGGCCTTAAGAGGATAATGGTGGCAACAGTTTCGATGTTAAAAGGTCTAAAACAATTATGTAGAAAAGGCCAGATAGAAAAAGTGGGCCGTATTTTGCCCAGGTCTGTCATATGGTATATAATACAGTCAATCACCTGTGTAGGTCTTAAATACGACACGCTAACAGTTGATTGTATTGCATAGGTGGTGAACATGAATGGCCGCACTGGGAGAATAAGTGTTCTTTAATCTCTTGACAATGACCATCCATCATCAGTACTTCCAGTTTATTGTCATCATTAATCATTTTTGACCAAATAGTGTAGTTTCAGGAACTGTCAAAATTACCACACAATTAATCACACTATAATTAGAGTCAAAGGGTTGGCTGTGACACAAAACCTCGGCTTCCTAAAGGAATTAATAACCATTCTGTCATTTTATGGAAATAAATAGCTTACACTGAACGATTGAACTCCCGCAGGCGTGAGACAGTGCTCTTTGTCATTTTAAGATGCTAATGTATTTGGAGTGTAGCACTCATAGAAAAGGAAACGCGGGTGCAAAGACGTTCCAGCCCACCTTATAGGCAGCAATGTTTTTTTGTACTGTATGTCTCATCTTAAAACTCATTTGTATACTCTAGCCTTTAAATAGACTCCCTTTTTAGACCAGTTGATCTGCCGTTTCTTTTCTTTTCTTTTCTACTCTGCTCCGGGGTGGACCGCTAGCCTGTCCATCGGATGGGGACATCTCTACGCTGCTGACCCGTCTCCGCTCGGGATGGTTCCCGTTGGCCCCACCATGGACTGGACTTTCGCTGATGTGTTGGACTTTCACAATAATATGTCAGACCCACTCGACACCGAGGATGTCGTTGTGGCTTGTACAGCCCTTTGAGACACTTGTGATTTAGGGCTATATAAATAAACATTGATTGATTGATTGATTGATTGATATGTCTCATATGGACTATTGCTGCAAAAGTACTAAAACCAAATGAGGCTTTGGAAGCCCCTGCCATTCAAATATGTACAAAACCCAAAACCAGTGAAGTTGGCACGTTGGTAAATAAAAACAGAATACAATGATTTGCAAATACTTTTCAACCTATATTCAATTGAATAGACTGCAAAGACAAGACATTTAACGTTCAAATGTTATTTTTTGCAAATATTAGCTCATTTGTAATTTGATGCCTGCAACATGTTTCAAAAAAGCTGGCACAAGTGGCCAAAAAGACTGAGAAAGTTGAGGAATGCTCATCAAACACTTATTTGGAACATCCCACAGGTGAAGAGGCTAATTGGGAACAGGTGGGTGCCCTTGATTGGGTATAAAAGTAGCCTCCATGAAATGGTCAGTCATTCACAAACAAGGATGGGGCAAGGGTCACCACTTTGTGAACAAATGCCTGAGCAAATCGTTTAAGAACAACATTTCTCAACCAGCTATTGCAAGGAATTTAGGGATTTCACCATCTACGGTCCATAATATAATCAAAAGGTTAAGAGAATATGGAGAAATCACTGCACATAAGCAGCAAGGCTGAAAACCAACATTGAATGCCTCTTAGACGGTACTGCATCAACAAGCGACATCCGTGTGTAAAGGATATCATCACATGAGCTCAGGAACACTTCAGAAAGCACTGTCAGTAACTACAGTTTGTTGCTACATCTATTAATGCAAGCTAAAACTGTACTATGCAAAGCAAAAGCCATTTATCAACAACACCCAGAATCGCCGCCGACTTCGCTGGGCCCGAATAGAACCATCCGGACTGTACTAGGCGCAAAGTTTAAAAGCTAGCATCTGTGATGGTATGGGAGTGTATTAGTGCCAAAGGAATGGGTAACTTACACATCTTTGAAGGCACCATCAATGCTGAAAGGTGCATAAAGGTTTTGGGGCAACATTAACATTATCATGGCTTATTTCAGCAAGACAATGCCAAGCCACGTGTTACAACAGCGTGACTTCATAATAACAAGTGCTGGTAATAGACTGACCCGCCTGTAGTCCCAGACGCATTATGAAGCCTAAAATACAACAGAGACCACGGACTGTTGAACAACTTAAGCTGTACATCAAGCAAGAATGTAAAATAATTCCACCTGAAAAGCTTAAAAAATTGGTCTCCTCAGTTCCCAAATGTTTACCGAGTGTTGTTAAAAGGAAAGGCCATGTAACACAGTGGTAAAAATACCCCTGTGCCAACTGTTTTGCAACGTGTTGCTGGTCAGT
>NC_084734.1:20477800-20565900 GCF_033978785.1 Entelurus aequoreus
GAAGCAGGCCCACGGTGCCGCTATAAATAGTTTGTCTGCGTTAGCGCTTATAATAACAATATCACTAATACTTGGTTAATATTCAAGTCACAAAATGTAAATGAAGTACTGTTGGCGGTTTTTGGATGTTTTTTTATGAAGTTTTATGGGCGGAATAGAGGAGCACAACGAACCGCTTCTGTTTTTGAAAGCATAGCAAACGCCACAGGTAGGAGAGCATGACAACATGAGTGTGCAGTAAATGAGTGTCTCCATGGTGATGCTCCATAAAGTACACGCAAAATCCTTATTTAAATAAGGAGGTCTCCACCACTTTTGAATTGTACACACAGTGTTAGTAGAACACACGCAACACGCCCACTAATATAGTGCATGCTTGGAATCACCGTCTGTTTGTTTGGCACTACACTTTTTAAAAGTACATTATAACAGCTTTTTGTGAAACCTGAGCTGGTAAAAAAATAGTACAATATAAAAATGCAGATATTGGAGTTACCGTATTTTCCCGGGCCATAGGGCGCACCGGATTATAAAGCGCATAAAAAGGGGTCATATTATTATAATTTTTTTCTGAATTGAAAACACTTCCTGTGGTCTACACAACATGTAATGGTGTTTTTTTGGTCAAAATGTTGCATTGATTATGTTTTACAGATCATCTTCAAGTCACTTTCTGACAGCCGCTTCCGGATGCGCCGTTTTGTGGGTGGTCTTATTTACGTGGCTATCCTTCGGCAGCCTCTTTTCGGGATTTGAAGAAGTGTCAAAAGATGGAGCTAGCTGTTTTAATGACATTCAGACTTTACTAAAATCAATAACGGAGCAGCATCTTCTCATTCGTGGCTCACTAGTGCAACAACAACGCCGGAAATGCGTCCCGTGAAAAACCGTCCGACCGGAACTCTCTAATAACTAAAGTTCCTTGGGTGAATAATGTAAACTCACTACACCGGTATGTTTTAGCGCTTTCATGGCGGGTTTAATGACAGATATAAGTAAGAACTTTACACTACTTTATAAAAATCCAATTTCCATATGAGTTGGGAAATTGTGTTAGATGTAATTATAAACGGAATACGATAATTTGCAAATAATTTTCAACCCATATTCAGTTGAATATGCTACAAAGACAACATATTTGATGTTCAAACTGATAAAAAAAATGTTTTTTGCAAATAATCATTAACTTTAGAATTTGATGCCAGCAACACGTGACAAAGAAGTTGGGAAAGGTGGCAATAAATACTGATAAAGTTGAGGAATGCTCATCAAACACTTATTTGGAACATCCCACAAGTGAACAGGCTAATTGGGAACAGGTGGGTGCCATGATTGGGTATAAAAGTAGATTCCATGAAATGCTCAGTCATTCACAAACAAGGATGGGGCGAGGGTCACCACTTTGTCAACAACTGCGTGAGCAAATTGTTGAACAGTTTAAGAAAAACCTTTCTCAACCAGCTGTTGCAAGAAATTTAGGGTTTCACCATCTACAGTCCGTAATATCATCAAAGGGTTCAGAGAATCTGGAGAAATCAATGCACGTAAGATTGAATGCCAGTGACCTTTGATCCCTCAGGCGGTACTGCATCAAAAAGCGACATCAGTTTGTAAAGGATATCACCACATGGGCTCAGGAACACTTCAGAAACCCACTGTCAGTAACTACAGTTGGTCGCTACATCTGTAAGTGCAAGTTAAAACTCTCCTATGCAAGGCGAAAACCGTTTATCAACAACACCCAGAAACGCCGTCGGCTTCGCTGGGCCTGAGCTCATCTAAGATGGACTGATAAAAATTGTAAAAGTGTTCTGTGGTCTGACGAGTCCACATTTCAAGTTGTTTTTTAACTGTGGACGTCGTGTCCTCCGGACCAAAGAGGAAAAGAACCATCCAGATTGTAATAGGCGCAAAGTTGAAAAGCCAGCATCTGTGATGATATGGGGGTGTATTAGTGCCCAAGACATGGGTAACTTACACATCTGTGAAGGCGCCATTAATGCTGAAAGGTACATACAGGTTTTGGAGCAACATATGTTGCCATACAAGCAACGTTACCATGGACGCCCCTGCTTATTTCAGCAAGACAATGCCAAGCCACGTATTACATCAACATGGCTTCATAGTAAAAGAGTGCGGGTACTAGACTGGCCTGCCTGTAGTCCAGACCTGTCTCCCATTGAAAATGTGTGGCGCATTATGAAGCCTAAAATACCACAACGGAGACCCCCGGACTGTTGAACAACTTAAGCTGTACATCAAGCAAGAATGGGAAAGAATTCCACCTGAGAAGCTTAAACAATGTGTCTCCTCAGTTCCCAAACGTTTACTGAGTGTTGTTAAAAGGAAAGGCCATGTAACACAGTGGTGAACATGCCCTTTCCCAACTACTTTGGCACGTGTTGCAGCCATGAAATTCTAAGTTAATTATTATCTGCAAGAAAAAATTAAAGTTTATGAGTTTGAACATCAAATATCATGTCTTTGTAGTTTGCAAATCATTGTATTCCGTTTATATTTACATCTAACACAATTTCCCAACTCATATGGAAACAGGGTTTGTATTAGAAATGGCAACAGCGGAGGATGAATGTTCTATAACAAGAAGATAGAGAAAAAGAAGAAGCTTATTGACTCTGGTGTCACCACGGACTACAATGGCGGAAACACGCAGATTTTCAGGACTTATCAGATCCCAAATACAGATCAACCGGTGCCAGAAGGTAAGAAAAGTCGCTTTTGCATAATGCCGCGAAACAAAACGCCAGATAATATGTCTTACCTTATACACACACCTAGATGGCGCCGCAGTAATGGCTGCTGGTGGCAGGAGCTCTTTGCTTGTGTGTCATCCTTTTGTGTTCCTGATATTTCCCTCTTGTTTTCATGGTTTTTTGTTGTTTTTTTTGCCTTTTGGTTCGGGACCCTTTGGGACTGTGTGACAAGGGGTGGCACTTCCGTGACTTCTGCGGTGCTTTTTGTGAACTTCTGGATCTGCCTCCCGGGAGCCTTTTGGCCATGGAGACCAGCTGCTGGGTCTCTGCCACACCAGAGTCTGTTTGGAGAGACTGGAGGAGATGCGGATGAAGAGACAGGGCTGTGGCGCCAGTGCTGAGCGCCGGGACGGACAGGCTTCCCAGTGTCTTGGCTGAATGAGCAGGTATCGGACACCTCGGGTTCTTTGGACGTATCCTCGCTCATCCATGCGGACTGGACACTGGCCGAGTGACAAGGGGTGGCACTTTCGTGACTTCTGCGGTGCTTTTTCTTTTGGTTGCTTTGTTGGGTCTGCTTCTGTCTCTGGCCATGCTCACCCCACCCCAGCAGATGATGGCGTGGAACACTGCAGAGGCCACCACAGTGTATATGTTTTGTTGTTGTTGTTGTTGTTGTTGTTTTACTTTTGTGGCTGTGTGTAGAAGTGGCTGGTTACATCAGCTCTGCTCTTTTAATGTCTTTAATGTCCTTTGTGTTCTTTGATGTTTGATGTTTCCCTCTTACACACATGTTTATGCGTGCTATGGCTATGAGGTTTTTTCCCCTTGGCCTCAGTCTGGACCTCCTCTCCAGGGGCCCAGGCTTAGACTAAATTTATTTATTTATTTTTCCCCCCCTCGTCCCAAGCGTTTACCTGTTTCTCACCTTTTTTTGTAAGGGGCGCCGGAAGTTGGCAGAGCCGTCAGCGATCCTGTTCTGTCTCCCTGTAATGTTTGTCTGCTCTTGAATGGGATTGTGCTGAAAATGTTAATTTCTCCTCGGGGATTATTAAAGTATTTCTGATTCGGATTCTGATAATACTTGTATGTCGAAGCACAGTACAATCCATCGAGCAGTGTGGCTTCATAGTTTACCAAAGTCATACTAAAACATTTTGATCAATTTTTGAGCGCCGTATATAATGTTCTATATTTTCAATGGAACATATAAAATGTTAGTGTTGTTTACTTGAGTCATATTGCAGTCTACACGTAAATGTTATGTGTGACTGCCGTCTCATATTGCAGTCTACACGTATCTCGTATGTGTGACTGCCATCTACTTGTCACACTTATCATTTCACCATGTACCAAAAAAAATAGTTTCGAGGTCGGTAAGCACAACCAAAATTATTCCGTACATTAGGCGCACCGGGTTATAAGGTGCACTGTCGAGTTTTGAGAAAATGAAATGATTTTAAGTGCGCCTTATGATCCGAAAAATACGGTACTGTACATCACATAATGGGTCCAAACAGCAGCCTTTGGTGCAATGCTAAACATCTGTGTAGATCCTAATGAAGCACAACAAACTGCACTGAAAGCATTTTTATTTTTTATTTTTTATTTTGGGCCCAAAAAGGAGTGTAAACGTAGCCAAAGTGAATGTCACCGTATTACGGCTTGTGGTTGTTCCATTGCAAATATAAAAAATGCAAGGTTTACACGTAGCGAGAAAACACAGGTACTGTTTTGCTTTCTTCTTCGGCCAAGTCGAGCTCCCGGCTTTCAAAAACGCTCTCTTTTTGATAGCGGCAATTCTGGAAAGGTCACAGGCATCAGGAAAATAGACAGAATGAGCCAAGAGGATTTCAAGCTGTATTAATGAGGTAACTCCACCCCTACCCCCCAACCCAAACCCCCCTTCTCCATCACCATAACCCCCCATCGGCCAGGGCCTGTCTTAGAGGTCAGGCCATCACCTCCAATGATAAAGATTTATCACGGAAGGCAAGTCTGGTCAAAGTGTCCTCTTATCTCCATCTCTACCTTTTTACAGCAGCCGGCACTGTCAGGAGTCGCACGGATGAAAGGCTGAGCCAGACTTCACTGCTGTTGCCAAAGCCCAGGCGTCGGTAAATAATTAATCCCTTAGATTTTGTACGCTGAGAATTTTTGAAGGCTTTGCTGGGCTCCCCTTACCAGGACTCCAAAAAAAAAAAACTGGACTGGACGGTGACAATATATGTATTTAAAGGCCTACTGAAATTATTTTTTTAAATTTAAACGGGGATAGCAGATCCATTCTATGTGTCATACTTGATCATTTCGTGATATTGCCATATTTTTGCTGAAAGGATTTAGTATAGAACAACGACGATAAAGTTCGCAACTTTTGGTCTCTGATAAAAAAAAAGCCTTGCCCCTACCGGAAGTAGCGTGACGTAGTCAGTTGTTCGCCTCCTCATATTTTCCTATTGTTTTCAACGCAGCTAGAGCGATTCGGACCGAGAAAGCGACGATTACCCCATTAATTTGAGCGAGGATGAAAGATTCGTGGATGAGGAACGTTAGAGTGAAGGACTAGAATGCAGTGCAAAACATATCTTTTTTCGCTCTGACCGTAACTTAGGTACAAGCTGGCTCATTGGATTCCACACTCTCTCCTTTTTGTATTGTGGATCACGGATTTGTATTTCAAACCACCTCGGATACTATATCCTCTTGAAAATGAGAGTCGAGAACGCGAAATGGACATTCACAGTGACTTTTATCTCCACGACAATACATCGGCGAAGCTCCTTAGCTACGGAGCTAACGTGATAGCATCTGGCTCAAATGCAGATAGAAACAAAATAAATAAATCCCTGACTGGAAGGATAGACAGAAGATCAACAATACTATTAAACCATGTACATGTAACTACACGATTAATAATTCTCAGCCTGGCAAAGCTTAACAATGCTGTTGCTAATGACGCTGAAGCTAACTTAGCAACCGGACCTCACAGAGCTATGATAAAAACATTAGCGCTCCACCTACGCCAGCCAGCCCTCATCTGCTCATCAACACCCGTGCTCACCTGCGTTCCAGCGATCGACGGCGCGACGAAGGACTTCACCCGATCACAGATGCGGTTGGCGGCTAGCGTTGGCTAGCGCGTCTGCTATCCAAGTAGGTCCTCCTTGTTGTGTTGCTACAGCCAGTCGCTAATACACCGATCCCACCTACAACTTTCTTCTTTTTTTTTTTGCAAATATTTTTATTGAATTTTACAGTTAAAATCACACAAGTCATACTTTGGTCACGCAAAACCTTCATACAATCACACATCCACTCATACCCACTCACATGCACACTTGAGGAGAGAGGTGCACTTAAACTTTAACAATTCAAGGTTTACAGTATAAACATTATTAGAAAAGATACCCAGATATTGTATATATTTATCCATCCATCCCGCTCTGGCTCAGGATCAGCAGGCTATCCAGACCATAGCAAGATGGATGAACATTCCTCGGCATCAAGGATCCTCAGGAAGTGATCCCAAGATCACCTCTCGAAGGTCTCTCCACCGTTCACACTTAAAAAAGAAAAGGATAGTCACAGAAGTTGATCAGATGTAAAACAATACAAAATAAAGAGTCACAAAAAATAAATAAATAAATAAGCAAGTAAACCGTGGGAAGGCCATATCAGAAGTAACAAAACAAAAACAATAATAGTGTAGGATCAATACAGAAAATAATAAAGATAACAAAAAAGGAATACAACTACAAAAAAGATGTCAGTTTTTTTGTTTGTTTTTTTCTTAAATGTCTAAATTATGATTCAATATATGTCAGTCAAGGTTTCCAAGGTTTGTTCCCATTTATTCATACTTGCAGAGTTTATAAATCATATTCTTTCAAGAGTCATTACATTCACAAGTTCATTTAGCCAGTTCCTGAAGTTGGGTGCAGATGGGCTTTTCCAGTCTTTGAGAATGAGTCTTTTGGCCAAGACCATCCCGAGCAGCAACACGGCTGTAATATATTTTGGAAGTTTTTGTGTTTCTGAAGACCACCCAAACAAGATTATATCCCTGTCAGGGACAAGTTTTCTCTGATATACCCCCGAGTAAAAAAAGAAAATGCTGGACCAAAATGATTGAATAATTGGACATTCCCAAAACGAATGAGACAGTGATCCTTCAGCAGATTTACATTAATCACAAAGTGGAGATGTATCAGGATAAAATTTGTGTAATAAGACTTTGGAGTAGTAAAAACGATGAATCACTTTAAACTGTATGAGCCTAAGTCTGCTGTTAATTGAGCAATTGTGAATTTGAGAGAGTGTCCGTTCCCATTGCTGTTTGGGTATTGTTGTTCTTAGTTCCTGTTCCCAGGCTCTTTTAACACCGTCTGCTGATGTCATGGGCATAATGAAGCAGCTGGCAAATTTGGCGATACGCTTTTTACTTGTAGGTGATAAATTTAGTAATTCTAAGAGAGGGTGTTTTTCATTTACCAACTGAGACTTTGAAATGTTTTCTTTAATACATTTTTTTGCCTGCAAATAGCAAAACCAACTGAATTGGGACAATTTGAATTTGATTCGCAATTGCTCAGATGATGCAAGACTGTCCTCGACAAACATGTCTTTTATGCATTTAATTCCATTCAAGTACCAGTTAAAAAAAATTCTGTCTGTTATCGATGGAATAAATGAATGATTGTGAGACATTGGTGAATACATAGTTACATTGGAAATATTCAATTGTTTTTTAATTTGAGAAATCATTTTGATAGAATTTCTTACTACTACACTATGGCTTGTTGATTTAATAGAAGAGACTGGTTTAGTAAAAAGTAAAGATAGCAATGATGTGTAAGGTTTAACTAATGACTGCAGTTCCAATTTTAGCCACAAGGGAGCAGAATTAAGTGATTCATTCTTTGGGAACCCCATCTTCCAATAGGTCACTGCTTTCAGATTTGATGCCCAATAATAATTTTTGAACATTGGGAGACCCAGCCCCCCTTCCCTTGTAGATCTGAATAAGTGCTTTTTAGATATTCTGCGTTTTTTATATCCCCACACAAAATCTAGAACTAAAGATTCAAGTTTTTTGAAAAAATCTGCAGGAATTAGAATTGGTACATTTTGAAAAAGATAGGTACATTTTGGCAGGGTAATCATTTTGACAGCATTCACTCTACCTAACAGAGAGAGGGGTAGTGTCTTCCAATACTCTATACACACTTTCAATTTCTCAAAAGCTTCAGTAAAGTTCAATTTTAGTAATGATTCATAATTTTTAGATATTTTTAAGCCGAGATAGGATATATAGTTTTCTGCAACTTTAACTGGGTTTTGACTGATCTTAACATTATCTCCTAGGAACATAAGCTCGCTTTTGGACCGGTTTATTTTGTAACCAGATATTTTACCAAAAGAGTCTACATATTCTAAAAGAAGTGGTAATGCAATTTCTGGCTCAGTAAGTGTAACAAGTACATCATCTGCATAAAGTGAGATGAGACTCTCTGATGTGCCCACTGAAAATCCCTTAATATTAGAGTTAATTCTTAAACCAATAGCCAGTGGTTCTAGGGCCAAATTGAAAAGTAAGGGCGAAAGGCAATCGCCCTGTCTCACGCCACGATGTAATTCAAAACTATCCGATATTACATTATTAGTTATGACATATGATTTTGGTGCAAAATAAATTATTTTAACCCATTTTATAACATTTTCTCCCAACCCAAATAATTTGAGAACATGAAATATATAAGCCCACTCAATTGAATCAAAAGCTTTATGAGCATCCAGAGTCAGGACGGCTGCCTTTTTGTTTCCTATGCAGTCCGAGTACAACAAGTTCAATAATCTCCGTACATTGCCAAAAGAAGGTATGTCCGGGATGAAACCAACCTGATCCGGATGGATAATTTCTGTTATGTGGTTGCTTAACCTTGTTGCGAGTACCTTAGTTAGAATCTTATGGTCTAGATTGAGCAGGGAGATAGGTCTATAATTGGCTGGATCGAGTGGATTTTTTCCCTTTTTTGGTATTATACATATATGAGCTTCATACAAGGAGCTTGGAAGTTTATTGTTTACGAAAGAGTCATTTAAAATTCTTAATATTATAGGGGACAGTATTTCACTAAAAGCTTGATAAAACTCTGCACCAAATCCATCTGGACCAGGGCTTTTATTCACGGAGAAAGATTTCAGTGCTTTTAGCAGTTCTTCAATTGAAATAGTATTGTTTAAAGAATTCTGATGGTTTGGACTCAGTTGAGGTAGATTTAATGGACTAAAAAAATCATTTAAATCATTAACCGATATAGCTGAACTAGATTTATATAATTCTGAATAAAGGTCTTTAAAGACATTGTTGATATCCTGTAAATCCGTACATGTTTCACCTGTTTTTGAGCATATTTTGTGGATAGCAGCTTTAGCTTGATCTCCTTTGAGCTGTCTAGACAGAAGTGTTTGTGGTTTATCAGATATTTCAAAATGTTTTTGTTTATTTTTCAGTAAGAGTTTAGATACTTCACCGTGAAGAAGAGAATTGTATTCATTTTTCAGTCTCAGCATCTTATTATAGTCAGACTGCAAAAGAGAATGTATATGAATTCCTTCCATTTCTTTAATTTCTTTTTCCAGTTCTTTATGCCTTTTTCTTACTTCTCTTTGTTTTGAGCTTTCAAATGAAATGATATATCCTCTCACAGTAGCTTTAAGGGCTTCCCACAATATAGAGTCTGAGACCTCTCCGTTATCATTCACCTCAATAAACTCTTGGATAATCTTGTTCATATACTCTTTAAAATCGTCATATAACAATAATTATGGATTAAATCTCCATTTTTGTTTGGTTTTATGGAGATCAATTTGGATCTGCATACTCATAGGGCTGTGATCTGAGATGACTCTACTGTGGTACTCAGGATTACTGACATTGGAGAGAGCAGAGGCTTCTACTAAAAAGTAATCGATTCTTGTGTAAGAATTGTGTACAGCGGAGTAAAATGAATACTCCCTTTTATTAGGATGTTTTGTTCTCCATATGTCTATGATATTTCTTGATCTCATAAGATTATTAATGGTTTTAGTTGAGTTAGCAATTACATGAGATTTAGTTGACAATCTATCTAAAGTGGGATCCAAAAGGCAGTTCAAATCACCACCAATGTAGATATGAGAGGAGTTATCATCAGGAAGTAGACCAAAGACTCTATGATAGAAGTTTGAGTCATCCGTGTTTGGTCGATAGATATTCAAAAAAGTTACTGGGTAGGATGTAATATGACCATTTAATAAAATAAATCTTCCGTTAGGGTCAATTCTTTTTGATGTAAGTATGAAAGGCACATTTTTATGAAATCAAATGGCTACACCTCTAGCTTGTGAAGTAAAGGGTGCATGATAAACCTGAGATATCCAGGTAGCTTTAAGTTTGTGTTGGTTGTCTTTACAGAGATGTGTTTCTTGTAAGAATTAAACATCTGCTTTTAATGAATTTAAGTGTGAAAAAACCTTCCCTGCTTTAATATTTTTAGCTAAACCCCTGACGTTCCATGAAACTAGTGTAATTTTTTTCTTATAAGTTGACATTAAAGTTTTTTAGGGTATTTTATCTTTACGTGAAAAAAAACCTTAGTAATTGGCAAGTTGAAATATGATTGTGCACCTCTCTCCTCCACATTCATGCTCAGATTCACACATACACAACACTCGCACCCCATTGTTCCCCCCTCCCTCTGTCCCCATCGTGTGTAGTTCGATGTTTTGGAGTGAAATCTCCATTGTGATGTTATCCATACGACGTCGTGTTGGTCGATTCCCCAGTCCAAAAGTCCCCCACCCCATCTTCAGGCGCAGGGCGCATGCTAGTATTTGCGTTCACTGCTCCAAGCACTAGCTCAGCAGAGAAGTGTTTTCTTTTTTTCCTGCGTCCTCCGGTGAAATAAACCTCAGTGAAAAAAGTGTATTTCTACTTTATGCTTATCATAAGCCTTGTGTGGTGGAGCCGTTATTGATGATTAGCCACTAAGATGTTTTATAATGAAAGTCTTAGTGTCTGTAGGAGAGGTAAACACCTTTACCTGGTTGTTGTACTCCACATGCAGGCGAGCTGGAAAACGCAGCATAAACTTGATTTCCTTCTCCCGCAGCATGTTCATTACCTCTCGAAAGGCCCGTCTTTGCGCTGTCACCTCGGCCGTGTAGTCTGGAAACAGGAAGACGCGCAGGCCGTTGTAGATCAGCTCCTGGCCGCGGCTCAGTCGAAGAAGTAGCTCCTTGTCCTGGTAGAAGTGTATCCTTGCGATGATGCTCCTGGGGCGCTTGCCGTCACCATAGCGAGCGAGCGGGACACGGTGCGCGCGGTCCACCACCACTGGCTTGGAGAAGTTACTCGCTCCAAACAACTTTGGTATCAGGTCCGCAACGAAATCCGTAAGTCTTCCCTTTTCTTCTTGCTCTGGTATCCCGACTATTTTTAAGTCATTACGTCTTGAGCGCCCTTCCAATTCGTCAATTTTAGCTGCCAATTTCTCATTGCTCTTCTGCGTTTCAGTCAGTTTTTGTTGGATCGCTTCGATGCGGCGCTCATGTTCGGAACCTTGCTGCTGCATGTCATCCACTCTGTTGGTCAATGCCGCTTGCTTGCTTGTAAGAGCCTCAAGCTTTTCCTCAAGCATGTCAAAACGTTTGTTGATAGATTCGAGTATTTTATCCAGCAACTTCTCCAAAGTTGATGACGCCATCTCAGCGCCAGCCTCGAGCTCGTTTACGGCCACAGGTGACTCTGATTGCTTCCCTCTTCGTGTCTTGGCCATAATTATTGTTATGTTGTGTTGATAGAGTATAACTCACCCAGAGTGATAGGCATGCATATAGTTGGCCAAGCGTTGTAAGTTTTAATTTAAAAAAAAAAGCAGAATTTGAGTTAAATCTTAAAGTTTTCACCGGAGTTACCGCAGAGGCAAACTACTTAGTCATCATCCAAAGCCTTTTCAACCGGAAGTTTAGCGGGAAATTTAAAATTGCACTTTATAAGTTAACCCGGCCGTATTGGCATGTGTTGCAATGTTAAGATTTCATCATTGGTATATAAACTATCAGACTGCGTGGTCGGTAGTAGTGGGTTTCAGTAGGCTTTTAATATAGTAAAACAATCACAATATAAAGTACCAAAGATTGGTGAGATGAAATTATTCTCTGCATTTGACCCATCACCCTTGATCACCCCTTGGGAGGTGAGGGGAGCAGTGAGCAGCAGCGGTGGCCGCGCCCGGGAATAATTTTTGGTGATTCAACCCCCGATTCCAACCCTTGATGCTGAGTGCCAAGCAGGGAGGTTATGGGTCCCATGTTTTATAGTCTTTGGTATGACTCGGCCAGGGTTTGAACCCACAACTTACTGATCTCAAGGTGGACACTAACCACTAGGCCATTGAGTAGGTTTATTTTCACCAACTATATGATTATCGATACATTTAGCTAAGTATCTGTATTGTATTGCGCAATACACTTATTTCATCATTCCTGTGTGCTTAAAAGACTGAAAGACAAAACTGCGGTACATTTATGGTTATAATTAGATATAACAAAATAATGTATCGTATTTTTCGGACTATAAAGGAGCACTTCAAATCCTTTAATTTTTTTCAAAAATCGACACTTCGCCTTATAACCCGGTGCGCCTAAACTACGACATGATTCTTGTTGTGCTTACCGACCCCGAAGCATTTTGATTTGGTACATGGTTGTCAGGTTCAAACACTGATGACATCTATTAAACAGACGAGAAGCAAGGAATCATGCAGAGACAGAGTTACATTTTGCTCAATTGAGGAGAGACGTGTTTTGGGCTGTACTCTAGTTACAGATCCAAACTACGTTCTAAAAGTCCAGCCCACGTGCTTCCTCTTATTTATTTGGGAGGTCCCTGGTTACATCACTGAAGCTGTCGCTGAGGGAAAGGGGTAATCTTGACAGCTCCAGTTAGACACAATATATGATTATACAAAAATGCAAATGTGCTGACAGTCGTGATATCGCCTTGTCTCTGCTCTGTCTGCGTCACAGTACACAATGTTCGGCCTTGGCAGTCAGCAGGCCGATTCTGGAAACAAACACTGATACGAGACTGGCTTGCAATCTTTTGGATTGCCAGCTTTGCACAGACAAAGAAAAATACAATTTCAGCACAATTGATAATAACTATAGCAACGGCCCTTAAGCATAAGAGATGTGTGGTAATATATACATAATTATTCTAAATATGGTGTAATGATACATGTGACCAGTAGATGTCAGTCATACATAAGAGATATGTGTAAACTGCAAGATGACGCCAGTACTCAAAAGTCTGTCAAAATGTTTTAGTACGACTTCGGTAAGCTTTGAAGCCGCAACGCTTGATTGATTGTCGGCGCATTAAACATATGAGTATTATTGCGTGTGTATAAGGACGGCACCTGTTAGCGGACATATTGTTATGGGTCACACTTCTGCTGTTTCTCCTTCTGTTGCATGCCCTGAGGAGCGCACCGCGGCCACGCCCACGGGCGCTCTCTCTCCGCTGCAAGCGCGCTTCTGCGGGGCTGCAAACACTCGGCAATCTACGCACCTGTCCGTGATGAGCGATCAGCCTTCATAAGCCAGCGCAACCTGAGATCCGACGCCAGAACGTAACTTCTCGTACCCAATACAGTAAGCCCACACGTCTCTAGCTCTCCTGCGTGTGCATTCTCTCTCTCTGTGCTCCCTCCCCGTCGTGCTCATCGTCTCTTGTGTTGTGTCGTTCTCCAGCTCCCCGTCGTCCTTCCTTGTCGTCGAGTTGTGTGTCTCGTCACCTTGGACCCCCTGTGGATTCCCCCTTGCCTTCCTGGACTTCGACCTCACGCCTGCCTTCTCACCACGACGCCACGCTCCTGTCCTCGACTACCCGCCTGGCCTCCGACGCTCGAGCCTGCCTTGCCCTAATTGGACTTCCGCCTGGATCTCGACACGCACCATCAACACACTCTGACAACCACGCTCAGATAAGTCTCTCACTTAGTCACATTACATCTCTTTGGGTTAATTACACACTGCACTTACATACAAAGTTGTCAATAAACATGCTGACAGCTAACGACGTCATCGTCTCTCTGCCGTCTTCTTCTCCCGCTGTCCCGTCACACATATTACCTGCCGTTTTGTTTTGCAATGTTACGCAAAACCAACTTTTTTTTACCTCCTGGTACTTGCTGATGTGTATTTGGGATCTGCATAAGTCCTGAAAATGTGCGGGCGTCTATTGTAGTCCGTGGCGACCTGTAGTCATGATATTCTTCTTTTTCTCTATGTTCTTATGTGGCATTCATCTCCCACTGTTTCCATTTGTAATATAAAGTAGCGTAACATTCTTACTTATATCTGTCAGTAGACTAGCTATCAAAGCACTAAAAACTGTAGTGGGTTTGCATAATTCGGTCGGACGGTTTTTCATGGGACACATTTCCGGCGTTGATGTTGCAATATTGAGCCACGGATGAGAAGATGCTGCTCTGTTATTGATTTAGGTAAAGTCTGAATGCCATTAAAACAGTTAGCTCCATCTTCTGACACTTCTTCCACTCCCGTCCTTGCACGCTACGCTACACCGCTACAACTAAAGATGACAGGGAGAAGATATATATAAATATACAGATATATATGTGTATATATACATTTGTTTATATATATATATATATATATATATATACAGTATATATATATACAGTATATATATATATATATATATATATATATATATATATATATATATATATATATATATATATATATATATATATATATATATATATATATATACAGTGGGGCAAAAAAGTATTTAGTCAGCCACCCATTGATTGTCAATGGGTGGCTGACTAAATACTTTTTTGCCCCACTGTATATATATCAGTGATGTGCGGTCACTAGAGGCAGGTGAGGCCCCGCCTCACCTGCCATCATGGAAAGAAAAAAAATGTAAAAAGAAAAAAACATTATTAAATTGTTATATGTATTCAGTGATTATACTATAAAGTTATTTTCCATTTAACTTCACCAGTTTTAGATTATTTTTATTCAAAATCGCTGAATTTTCACATTTGCCGTTCAAATACTGAGAAGAGACGGTGTGGTGATCAGCAGCCAGTTGAGGCACGTCACTGCGATGTGCCTCAACATGGATTGCGGACTCGGCTAACTGCTGGCCTGCTGTGCAGTGAGACCGTATTGCTATATGAATTATATTGTACATTTCCATAGTTTAGTTAGCTGAGGTATATAATGTACAGTGTATTTTGTCAACAACTGTATGTTTGTAACGTGTTTCTTGTGCTGAGCAATCATAAAACTGCTGCGAAGACGCACTGTGGGAGGCTTGCAGTAACCCCGTCTCCTTGTGCCGGTTAAAGCACTCCCACCGTAGAATGCACCCTTGACGGGAGCGACACACCAAACAAAGCCCACACCCAAACCCTCCACGTGCAAGACAGAATCCACCCAAAAAAAGTCACTTAACAAGAAGCCAAAAAGTGCAAAAACAACAATGCTCGCGCCGGAGGAGCCGTGAACAGGGAAACAAAACATTGGGTACACCTGCAGACTGCAGCACGGATTTCATATTTCATTCATTCACAACTCCTCCAACACGAACACCACTGTTCCCGCACTTATAAGTAAAGGTAAGACCATAAAAACGTTTTTTTTTATTAAATGTGCTTTTTTGTGTGCTACAGTTTGTATGTGTAAAGTTAAAGTTAAGTTAAAGTACCAATGATTGTCACACACACACTAGGTGTGGTGAAATTTGTCCTCTGCATTTGACCCATCCCTTGATCACCCCTGGGAGGTAAGGGGAGCAGTGGGCAGCAGCGGCGCCGCGCCCGGGAATAATTTTTGGTGATTTCACCCCCAATTCTAACCCTTGATGCTGAGTGCCAAGCAGGGAAGAATGCTGGTATGAGCTTTTAAGGGTAGGGGATTTATTGAAAGATGAAACATGTGCATAGATAAACAATCTTGAGGGTTTTATGCCTTTTGTCAACTGTTCAATACTCACATGGATATTTTAAAACTTGAACATTATGAAGGAACATGATGCATTTAGTTTAGTCAATAAGATCCCTTTTAGCTGCGGCTGCTAAATTATACAAACAAACAAACAAAAAAACACCTTAACCAGCAAAACAAAACAAAGACATACAAAAATAAGGCATTGGATAAAATATTATCGTGACATTTCAGCACCATATTATCTTAGTATGCAACATACATCTATGTGTCGTAATTTACATGTACATATATCGTATATACAGTTATACAGTACAGACAGTTAATGTATATCCAATTACATACAGTACTCAGTAGTTTACATCATGTACAGTATCATATCCCATATCATAAATATTTATAGTACCTTATACACAGTATATCTTATCTCAATAGACACAAGCATTTGCATGTTTTGTTTATGTCGGCATGCAAGAATAGCAGAGGCAGAAAGGATTTTCACAACCAATATGTTTTCTTCAGACATGCAGGCAATTGTCAAGAACTATCCATGTTGTGTTTTGAAACCATTAGCCTTTCTTTAAATAAAGTAAATAGTCTCTGGGGATTCTAAATAGAGAAAAAAGGTGCACATTCTCTAACAAATTTAATTTTAAATGACATTTTGCTGAAGTCAGTTTTCTGCCTGAGGCCATTTGTAATTATGATGGAGGCTAATAGAATCATATACTGGAGTCGTATTCCCAAGAGGCTGAAGTCACGAGGGGGAAATAACGAATGCGGATTTATTGTTTTTTTTTACTAAAAATTGTCACAGAAACTAACTGTGACTTTATCATTTTGAGGTATTCTCACATTCTGACTCGGAAACGGTGCTAAGCAAGAAGGCGCAGCCTCGCCACAGGCCCACGGTGTCACGCGGAAATGTTTAACTTTCCTAAAGGAGTCATTGGAAACAAGAACAGGAACTTGTCTATTGGGAAATTCCTCCAGATTAGGGGTGGGGCTGGAGGGGGGGGGGGCTGAAAGATTGAAAAAGTAATTTGAAAAATAATGGGCTTTTTAATGACTAAACCTATGGGACACCCAGATGTGCTCTTTGTTAATTTTCACTAGTGTAATGTAAAATTCCAACTGCTTAATTACTCCAGGACGCACAAAGCAACTGGTTTTTAACAAAGCAATTATGAGAAGCGCTTCCCCCAGTGTTGTGGTGTTCCTCCAGCAGCTCCTTGGTCTGATGAAGCAGAACTTTACAAAGATATCAAACTCTTCACATCCTCGGCAACGTCAGAAAAAGAAAATGTGTGTATTTTTCATCTGAAGTTTGTTTGGGCTTTAGAGACCATAAATCACTTGAATATGACCTAGTTCTCAATGTCATGGAGAAATAACGCCGCTTAATAAAAATGCCACATAAATAGTGATGACATTACCACTTCATCTTTTTTTTTTTTTTTTTTTTTTTTTTTCACTAAAATGGGTCATTTTGAGTGGTATAATTCCTGGTTAGCAGGAAAATTTTAACTTTACCAAACATATTTCTCTACAGGCGTATTTCGTCACGGCAAAATAGTCCACATGTTTAAATTATTTTTACCAAATGATAATATAAATACATTTAATAAAGTCATATACAAATAAGGCAACAAGAGAAGTATCCTACACTTCTCTTTTGTAAAGTAAATCTGAACAGCTGATATGGGCATCTACATCAACTATATGATTTGCCTGAGAAGCTGGACAGGACAAAAACAAAAAACAAAAAAAACAAACAAAAATATTTATATATATATATATATATATATATATATATATATATATATATATATATATATATATATATATGTATATATACATATATATATTTAATTTTTTTTTATTCATCTTTTTTTTTTTTTTTAAATTAAAATGGGCCATTTTGAGTGGTATAATTCCTGCTTAACAGTAAAAATTTGACCATACCAAACATAATTCTCTACAGGCGTATTTGGTCACCACAAAATAGTCTACATGTTTCAAAAGCATTAGAAAAAAAACGTAAGATATCTAATGATAATGTCAATGACATTTTTTTTAAAAATAAATACATATCCCACACTTCTCTTTTGTAAAGTAAATCTGTGATGATATTAACCACTTTTTACTAAAATGGGCCATTTTGAGTAAAATACTTCCTGGTTAGCTGGAAAAAAAATCGACTTTACCAAACATATTTCTCTACAGGCGTATTTGGTCACGGCAAAAATAGTCCACATGTTTAAAAAGCATTTTAAAAAACGTAGGAGACATTTGTTTTTCATTATTTTATTTGTTTTAATTTAATTTTTTTCATCTTTTTTTTTTTTTTATTAAAATGGGCCATTTTGAGTGGTATAATTCCTGCTTAACAGTAAACATTTGACCATATCAAACATATTTCTCTACAGGCGTATTTGGTCACTGCAAAATAGTCCACATGTTTCAAAAGCCTTAAAAAAGAAATGTAAGAGACACATCTACTGTATGTTTTTTTATTTTATTTTATTTAAAAAAAAAAAATATCCCACACTTATCTTTTGTAAACTAAATCTGTACAGCTGATAAGGGCATCTACATCAACAATATAATGTGCCTGAGTCAATGGACAGGGGAAAAAAAATAAAAAAATAAATAGTAAGGGACATTTCTTGTGACCTTTTTTTTTTTTTTTTTTACCTAGCACCTTCTCTCAGATCGATAGAGAAAATGACCTATAAGAAACATATTTCATTCAAAATAGTCCACATGTTTCAAAAGCATAAAAAAACCCATAACATTTTTATTTCGTTGTTATTGTTTTTAATTAAAGCAACAAGAGAATTATCCCACATTTTTCTTTTGTAAAGTAAATCTGTACAGTTGATGTGGGCATTTACATCAACAATATGATTTGCCTGAGTAGCTAGACAGGGGAAAAAAAAAGAAAAAAAAAGGAAGGGACATTTCTTCTGACATTTTTATTTTTTTTACCTGGCACCTTCTCTCAGATCGATAGAGAAAACGACCTATATCCCCCCCACCCCCGGGAATAGAGGGAGAACAGCTGTTGGTAAATATAATTACAGTGGTACATGCTTTATTGTTGCCTTAATGGTGAAATATCCAGCCCAAAAGACATTAACATTTAGAGCAATCAATAAAAGTTACACATTTTATAGCGGACGTTTTCCAGCTGACAAGGAACTTGTAGAGTTTCCCGGAGAGTCACTAACTGATGCTGTGCAAGTCGCCATACAGCAGAAACTCCGAAGACAAACTCAAAGTGTTCCATGGCGCTGGAAGAATTTTGTATTACAAAACCCAAAACCTGTGGCTTGGCATTGTCTTGCTGAAATAAGCAGGGGCGTCCATGAAAAAGACGTCGCTTGGATGGCAACATATGTTTCTCCAAAACCTGTAGGTACCTTTCAGAGATGTGTAAGTTACCCAAGCCTTGGGCACTAATACACGCCCATACCATCACAAATGCTGGCTTTTTAACTTTGCGCCTCGAACAGTCCGGATGGTTCTCTTCCTCTTTGGTCCGGAGGACACGACGTCCACAGTTTCCAAAATTTGAAATGTGGACTCGTCAGACCACAGAAACACTTTTCCATTTTACATCAGTCCATCTTAGATGAGCTCAGGCCCGGTGAAGCGTTTCTGGGTGTTGTTGATAAATGGCTTTGGCTTTGCATAGTAGAGTTTTAACTTGCACTTACAGATGTAGCGACCAACTGTAGTTACTAATAGTTGTTTTCTGAAGTGTTCCTGAGCCCATGTGGTGATATCCTTTACACACTGATGTCGCTTTTTGATGCAGTACCGCCTGAGGGATCCAAGGTCACGGGCATTCAATGTTGGTTTTCTGTCTTGACGCTTAGGTGCAGTGATTTCTCCAGATCTTCTGAATCTTTTGAAGATATTACGGACCGTAGATGGTGAAATCACAAAATTCCTTCCAATAGCTCGTTGAGAAATGCGGTTCCAATTCCACAGACGTTAGATGGCGGTAGTTTAAAGTAAAGTCTTTTGTGGCACCCTACACAGTGTTTATACTGTGGGTATTGTACTTATTACACACATGCTGTTTGATTGTAACATGCATTTTAGTTGTAGTTGTCATGATCCGTGGTCCGGATCATGTTTTTGTTATGTTCTGTTAGTTTTGGACTCTTTTAGTTCATGTTTGACACCTGAGTTTTTTTTAGTTACCATGGCTACTTATGATTTTCACCTGCCTCTGGTGTTCGGGACGCACACTTGCTTCTAATCAGAAGACTATTTAAGCCTGCCTTTGCCAGTCAGTCGGGCGGGCGTCATTCTGTCACGACGTGGTTTTCGCTTACTGCGGGGTCGTTCTCCCAGGAAGGCAAATGGACGACTCCGGACAGGACTTGCAGGTAGGAACATGATTTAATTTTAAGAAACAATCAACAAGGTACAAAACAGAAAACGACCCGGAGGCAAGCGTGCCTATCGCACGCGGAAGCTAAGGCAAAAATTTAGGACATGAAACTATAGACCTGAACCTCACGAAACTGTGGCATGAAACAAACACGAAACTGTGGCGTGAAATGACTAGCATTAACTATGGCATAGAACAAACATGAAACTGTGGCATGAAACCAATAATGATGCCAGCCCGACTGACTGGCAAAGGCAGGCTTAAATAGTCCTCTGATTAGAAGCAAGTGCGCGTCCCGAACACCAGAGGCAGGTGAAAATCATAAGTAACCATGGTAACTAAAACAAACTCATGTGTCAAACAGGAACTAAAAGAGTCCAAAACTAACATAACAAAAACATGATCCGGACCACGGATCAAGACAGTAGTCATCAATACTAAATTCATAGGTGTTGCAATAGTGACCAAAAAAAACCGCTAGTGCTAACCGTTAGCATGTCATATGGCAAACCCAATATAAATTAGCGTCGAGCTAGCGCATTTTTATAAGTGGAGCCTTACTGTGTTATTTGAGTGCCTTCTTCTTGGCATGGAAAATTCTGACATTACCGACCATAAGGACAGTCTGACTGAGTCCCTTATGAGTGCTTGTTTTCCTGGCGGAGTCTGCAAGGATGTGACGTCACATGCAATGAAGGTATCAACGTATGACACCGTTTGATTTGACGTAAATTCGTACCGACAGATTTCGGTGGGTGCCTACGAAAGTGCATGATTCAGTACCCATCCCTACTTGCTAATAATGTATGTGACAATTATTCCAATTTGGTGTACATGTTTTAGGGTTTTACGGTATACCGGTACTAGTATAGTATCGCAGTGGTAATGAATAAAAAACGGTACTATACTCTATTTGAAAAGTACCGGTTCGCCATATTTGGAGCATGTTCGGCAGCGCACAATCACGGAGTACTTAGAAGCAGACACAGTGTGTAGACAGAAAATGGAGAATGGATGCATTTTGGCTTAAAAACTAACAATAAAGGTGAAGCTTTAAAACTGAAACACCCTCAGGCAGAGGTACTGTAAGATATGGCTAGCTAGTTAGCGGCTAATGTCCATCCAGTGTATCTAATCGATACTACTATGATTACATCAATGTTTTTTATCGTCACAAAATCTTTTTTTCTTTTTAATCATATTATATTCATAAACTCAGGAAATACGTCCCTGGACACAAGAGGACTTTGAATATGACCAATGTATGATTCTGTAACTACTTGGTATCGGATGGATACCTAAATGTGTGGTATCATCCAACACTAATGTAAAGTATCAAAGAAGAGAAGAATAAGTGATTATTACATTTTAACAGTAGTGTAGATAGAACATGTTAAAACAGAAAGTAAGCAGATATTAACAGTAAATGAACAAGTACATTAATAATCAATTTTTACAGCTTGTCCCTCATAATTATGACAAAATAATAGAATGATAAATGACACAATATGTTACTGCATACGTCAGCAGACTAATTAGGAGCATTTGTTTGCTTACTTACTACTAAAAAACAAGTTGTCTAGTGTGTTCACTATTTTATTTAAGGACAACATTGCAATAAGAAGCATATGTTTCATGTACCCTAAGATTTTTAGTTAAAATAAGGCCAATAATGCAATTTTTTTTAGGTCCACTTTATTTAGAAAGGTATCAAAATAACAACCCCATTACCCTAATATTGGTATCGGGACAACACTAACATTTTTATTCCGTTTTCCTCGTTGGTTCTTTCTATGATTACATCAATGTTTTTTATTGTCACAAAATATTTTTTCTTTTTAATTCATATTATAGTCATAAACTCAGGAAATACGTCCATATGCACATGATGACTTAAATTATGACCAATGTATGATCCTGTAACTACTTGGTATCAGATCAATACCTAAATTTGTGGTATCATCCAAAACTAATGTAAAGCATCAAAACAACAGAAACATAAGTGATTAATTACATTTTAACAGAAGTGTAGTTAGAACATGTTAAAACAGAAAATAAGCAGATATTAACAGTAAATGAACAAGTAGATTATTAATCAATTTTTACAGCTTGTCCCTCATAATTATGACAAAATAATAGAATGATAAATGACACAATATGTTACTGCATACATTAGCAGACTAATTTGGAGCCTTTGTTTGCTTACTTACTACTAAAAACAAGTTGTCTAGTGCGTTCACTATTTTATTTAAGGACACAATTGCAATAAGAAACATATGTTTAATGTACCGTACGATTTTTAGTTAAAATTGAGCCAATAATGCCATTTGTTTGAGGTCCACTTTATTTAGAAAGGTATTGAAAAGTATCAACATACATCACTATTACCATAATATTGGTATCGGGACAACACTAACTAGAGATGTCCGATAATATCGGACTGCCGATTGTAATATCGGAAATTTTCGGTATCGGTTTCTAAAGGTAAAATGTATGACTAAAACGTCGCTGTACGGAGTGGTACACAGACGTAGGGAGAAGTACAGAACGCCAATAAACCTTAAAGGCACTGCCTTTGCGTGCCTGCCCAATCACATAATATCTACGGCTTTTCACACACACAAGTGAATGCAAAGCATACATGGTCAACAGCCATACAGGTCACACTGAGGGTAGCCGTATAAACAACTTTAACACTGTAACAAATATGTGCCACACTGTGAACCCACACTAAACAAGAATGACAAACACATTTGGGGAGACCGCACCGTAACACAACATAAACACAACACAACAAATACCCAGAACCGCTTGCAGCACTAACTCTTCTGGGATGCTACAATATACACCCCCCGCCCCCTCAACCCCGCCCACCTCAACTTCCTTATGCTCTTTCAGGGAGAGCATGTCCCAAATTCCAAGCTGCTGTTTTGAGGCATGTTAATATAAATAATGCAATTTGTGACTTCAATAATAAATATGGCAGTGCCATGTTGGCATTTTTTTCCATAACTTGAGTTGATTTATTTTGGAAAACCTTGTTACATTGTTTAATGCATTGATTGATTGAATGAGACTTTTATTAGTAAATTGCACAGTACAGTACATATTCCGTACAATTGACCACTAAATGGTAACTGTAACGACGGGGTCGCATCGTGGTGCACGGTTGTTCTCCCAGGATGCAGACGGCTCGGACACAGCGTGCAGGTAGGAAAATGATTTATTTAAGCACAAATCATAGCAGGAAAAAACAAAGACGTGCACATAGCACAAAAGGCAAAAACTAAATGCGCTAGCGTGGGAGCTAGCAGTAACTTAGCAGGAATCGAACGTCGTCAACTGTTGTATGAAAACAAACTAGCAAGCCAGACCGAGTGAGGCCGGCGCATAGACTAAATAGCCCTCTGATTAGCGCCCGGGCAACAGGTGCGCGTCCCGAACACTAACCAGAGGCAGGTGTGAGCAATCTGCAGTCATTGCAACAAAAACTAAAAAAACTGAAGGTGCTGAAAACACATTTGACAAGAAAACAAACAAACTGTGATCCGAGCAGCGAATCTTAACAGCACCCCCCCCCCCCCCCCTCCTTGAAGGACAGATTCCAGATGTCCCTTGACAAAAAAAAAAACTAGAACCCAAAAAACAAGAAATAGTTCACGAGTCAAGGGCGGGCGGAGGGAGGATTTGGTGGTGGGTCGCCAGACCACGTGTCCCCGAATCCACCGGGGAAGGGTCAGGTGGCGGCGGTGAATGGAACGCCGCTGCCGCAGGCGAGGCGAGCGACCACGGAAAGGCCACATTCGTGAACGCTGAGAAGGTGGGCGTGAGTGGCGCCAGAAGTTCATCAACCGGAGAGTTCTCCGACAACGTATTGGATGTCGCTGCAGTTTGCGCCACTGGCGTCCATTCACTGACCTCGAGAGCTGCATGCGGGCCCCTGATTTCCGCTTGCGCAGCCGGACCACTCGAGGTCGCAGAGACTACGATGAGGGCGAGGAAGGTGGCGGCGCCCTGTGAAGGCCCACCGGAGACGAGGAGAAAGCAGACGTCACCGTGGAAGCGGTAGGCGTCTTAGTCGCCGTGGAAGCAGGAGGAGTCGACGTCGCCGTGGAAGCAGGAGCAGGAGGCGGTGTTGTCGTCGTTGCCGTGGCAGCCGGAGCAGGAGGCGGCGTTGTCGTCGTTGCCGTGGCAGCCGGAGCAGGAGGTGGCGTCGTCGTCGTTGCCGTGGCAGCCGGAGTCGCTGTCGTTGCTGTGGCAGCCGGAGTCGCTGTCGTGGCAGCCGGAGTCGCTGTCGTGGCAGCCGGAGTCGCTGTCGTTGCCGTGGCAGCAGGAGTCGCTGTCGTGGCAGCAGGAGTCGCTGTCGTGGCAGCAGGAGTCGCTGACGTGGCAGCAGGAGTCGCTGTCGTCGTGGCAGCAGGAGTCGCTGTCGTGGCAGCAGGAGTCGCTGTCGTTGCCGTGGCAGCAGGAGTCGCTGTCATGGCAGCAGGAGTCGCTGTCGTTGCCGTGGCAGTAGGAGTCGCTGTCGTGGCAGCAGGAGTCGCTGTCGTTGCTGTGGCAGCCGGAGTCGCTGTCGTGGCAGCCGGAGTCGCTGTCGTGGCAGCCGGAGTCGCTGTCGTTGCCGTGGCAGCAGGAGTCGCTGTCGTGGCAGCAGGAGTCGCTGTCGTGGCAGCAGGAGTCGCTGACGTGGCAGCAGGAGTCGCTGTCGTCGTGGCAGCAGGAGTCGCTGTCGTGGCAGCAGGAGTCGCTGTCGTTGCCGTGGCAGCAGGAGTCGCTGTCATGGCAGCAGGAGTCGCTGTCGTTGCCGTGGCAGTAGGAGTCGCTGTCGTGGCAGCAGGAGTCGCTGTCGTTGCCGTGGCAGCAGGAGTCGCTGTCGTGGCAGCAGGAGTCGCTGTCGTTGCCGTGGCATCAGGAGTCGTTGCTGGTGTGAGAACCAGTCTCGGAGGCGGTGCTGGTGTGAGAACCAGTCTCGGAGGCGGTGCTGGTGTGAGAACCAGTCTCGGAGGCGGTGCCGGTGTGATAACCAGTCTCGGAGGCGGTGCCGGTGTGAGAACCAGTCTCGGAGGCGGTGCCGGTGTGAGAACCAGTCTCGGAGGCGGTGCTGGTGTGAGAACCAGTCTCGGAGGCGGTGCCGGTGCGAGAACCAGTCTCGGAGGCGGTGCCGGTGCGAGAACCAGTCTATACTCCTCCCCTTTAAAATGTCCAAAATGTCTATTCTCATCCCCCACTTGAGATTGGGTGGGAGCACAAGGGAAAAAAGTCTGTGTGGTGGGCGGAGCAATAGTCACTGGGGGTGGAGATTGAGTCCTGGAGGACATTGACAAACCTGGTGAGCGGGTTTGTAAAAAAATGTCCCGATAATGTTTTATTTTAGAATTAAAGTCCTTAGGAAGCGGCTGACAAAAAGGAGTAGAAGATGGAAAAAAATAATTTTGAATTATGACGTCATCAGAAATGGACGGGGGCGCGTCTTCAGAAAGCGTGTCATTAGGGGGCGTCAACGGAATTACGTCATTGTTGTCGCTGTCCAGGTGACTGACAGCCCAGTCGGAAAACTGTTTGGCGAAATGGTCAAATGGGTTGCCAAACATCTGAGGAGGGGAAGCTTGGGCTGAATGTAGCTTGCTGTGTACCGGTGGAGAAGTCTGAGGGAGTGGCACGTCTTGGCAGCAAAGTGAAGACCTCTTGGGCGGCTTCTGTCTTCGCTGACGCGTCCGGTACTGGGGAGGTGTGACAATGTCCTCGGGCCAAACGGAGTGGATTGGGACCAGCTTTCCGTTAGGACCCCATAACAGGTCCTGGCGCTCCGAGGGGGAATAGCGAAGAGTCTCCGCCTCCATCGCTCGCAACACCATCCACGTATCTTCGTCCATCTCCTCCATCACGCTCGTTGCGAGATAACTTTTTCTTGCTGGCTTGCTACTGTAATGACGGGGTCGCATCGTGGTGCGCGGTTGTTCTCCCAGGGATGCAGACGACACAGCGTGCAGGTAGGAAAATGATTTATTTAAGCACAAATCATAGCAGGAAAAAACAAAGACGTGCACATAGCACAAAAGGCAAAAACTAAATGGGCTAGCGTGGGAGCTAGCAGGAACTTAGCAGGAATCGAACGTCGTCAACTGTTGTATGAAAGCAAACTAGCAAGCCAGACCGAGTGAGGCCAGCGCATAGACTAAATAGCCCTCTGATTAGCACCCGGGCAACAGGTGCGCGTCCCGAACACTAACCAGAGGCAGGTGTGAGCAATCTGCAGTCATTGCAACAAAAACTAAAAAAACTGAAGGTGCTGAAAACACATTTGACAAGAAAACAAACAAACTGTGATCCGAGCAGCGGATCCTAACAGTAACACCCGAATACGTTTTTCAACTTGTTTAAGTCGGGGTCCACGTTAATCAATTCATGGGGGCATCCAGCGGGGCATCACAACAAAATTAGGCATTATAATGTGTTAATTCCACGACTGTATATATCGGTATCGGTTAATATCAGAATCGGTAATTAAGAGTTGGACGATATCGGAATATCGGATATCGGCAAAAAAGCCATTATCGGAAATCTCTAACACTAACATGTTTATTTCGTTTCCCTTGTCGGTTCTTTCTATGATTGCGTCACAAATAGGCAAAATAATGCATTTTTTAGATATTTATTTTGAATCTAAATATCTAACGTGGTGATCCTTTTAAATTAGAACCTTCTCATTTCAATGTGTTTTTAATTTAGCCACGAATGTGCTCCCCAAGGACGAGACAATAGATCTGTAATCATACGGCAGCAGCATCAATGATGTGAAAATTACATTTCCATCCTTTTGTTTTACATCAATAAGAATGTCAGCGTAACCTTTTGAATAAATCATGCAGAAACGTGAAACACTTCCAGCAATACAGTCTTTTTTTTCTTTTTTTTAATAGTAAAAGATACAGGGTTTTCTGAGTTTCACCGGTAAATAATAGAAGGAAGAAGAGACGAGGATAAAAAATAAAAAAAAATACTACCAATTCCCAAAATTATTTCTTGCGCCTTTGAGATGCAAATGCCCAAACGATATTTTTCATGTTGAATATCTAAATTGCTAATGTACAGTGGTTAAGCCCAGTGTCTCCCTTTCAAGACTGGATATCTGGCAGACAAAGACTTTGTGGTGTTGGTGCTCATCAAAGGGCCTGCCCATGTCATTCTTCTCCCCTTGAGGGAGATATTGAAATGCACCGAAACATGCTTCCTTCTTATTTTTTGTGACTGATAAAACATACCGTCGCCTCCTTCGGGACACGTGCCGGTCACATGCGTCATTATTCCGCCTGGGCTAAGAAAGAATCATCAACCGCCGACAATTGCCCTGTCAAAGTCTTCTCCGAAGATCTGTATCCATTACCAGAAACAATCCTTTTCAAGTCAGGGGGTTCTTGTCTGACAAGGTCTAGCACCTTGGTGTAGACCAACGATATGGATTAATAGCACTAGTTACAAGGCGCCCTGGGCCACCTAAACCTAGCTAATAGAGCCTATCCATTCCTGTCAGGTTTTAGGGACTGATTGAATTTCACTGGGGGGGAGGCTGTATGTCCACACAACAAATCATACGCGCTTAGATATAGCTTGAGCAGAATGAATGCCATTTTTACTGGAAACCCAAATATACTGAGCAAAATGTGTCAATATAAATTTAAAAAAAACAGATAAGTACCCTTTAAAATTCTGGGAAATTGTGCAATTTAAATATGGGGTTTTGGTAATGTGGCAACAAAGATAATTAGCATTATTTTGTACTGACACCAAATGATACACATACCGTATTTTCCAGACTATAAGGCGCACTTAAAATCTTTTTTTTTCTTTCTCAAAACTCGACAGTGTGCCCTATTTACGGCATAATTCTGGTTGTGCTTACCGACCTCGAAGCAATTTTTTTTGGAACTTGGTGTCATGATAAGTGTGACCGGTAGATTGCAGTCATACATAAGAGACATGTGTAGAGTGCAATATGATGGCAATTAGAGATGTCCGAAAATATCGGACTGCCGATATTATTGGCCGATAAATGCTTTAAAATGTAATATCGGAAATTATCTGTATCGGTTTCACAAAGTAAAATGTATGACTTTTTAAAACGCCGTTGTACGGAGTGGTACACGGACGTAGGGAGAAGTACAGAGCGGCAATAAACCTTAAAGGCACTGCCTTTGCGTGCCGGCCCAATCACATAATATCTACGGCTTTTCACACACACAAGTGAATGCAAGGCATACTTGGTCAACAGCCATACAGGTCACACTGAAGGTGACTGTTTAAACAACTTTAACACTGTTACAAATATGTGCCACACTGTGAACCCACACCAAACAAGAATGACAAACACATTTCCAGCTGGGCATCACAACAAAGTTAGGCATAATAATGTGTTAATTCCACGACTGTATATATCGGTATCAGTTAATATCGGAATTGGTAATTAAGAGTTGGACAATATCGGAATATCTGATATCGGCAACAAAGCCATTATCGGACATCTCTAATGGCAATATGTCTCAAGTAAACAACACCAACATTTTATATGTTCCATTGAAAATATAGAACATTACACAAAGCGCTCAAAAAGCTGTCAAAATGTTTTTAGTACGACTTCGGTAAGCTATGAAGCCGCACCGCTTGGTGGATTGTCGGCGCATTAAACATACGAGTATTATCGCGGGTGTTACTTTCCAGACCTTCATCATGGGAGATAATTTTCCATGTAGTATGTAACGTATTTTCCGGTCTATAAGGCGCACATAAAATTGTTTTTTTTCCTCAAAACTCAACAGTGCGCCTTAAACTTGGTGCGCCCAATGAACGGCATAATTCTGGTTGTGCTTACTAACCTCGAAGCATTTTTTTTTGGTACATGGTGTCATGATAAGTGTGACCGGTAGATGGCAGTCATACATAAGAGACAAGTATAGATTGCAACATGATGGCAATATGACTCAAGTAAACAACATTAACATTTTATATGTTCCATTGAAAATATAGAACATTACACATGGCGCTCAAAAAGCTGTCAAAATGTTTTTAGCATGACTTCGGTAAGCTATGAAGTTGCACCACTTGATGGATTGTCGGCGCATTAAACATATGTGTATTATCGCGGGTGTTACATTCCATACCCTCATCATGGGAGATCATTTTCCACGAAGTACGTACCGTATTTTCCGGACGATAAGGCGCACTTAAAATATTTTTTTTCCCTCAAAACTTGACAGTGCGCCTTATAACCTGGTGCGCCTAATGTACGGCATAATTCTGGTTGTGTTTACCGACCTCGAAGCAATTTTTTTGGTGCATGGTGTCATGATAAGTGTGACCAGTAGATGGCAGTCATACATAAGAGATGTGTGTAGACTGCAATATGATGGCAATATGACTCATGTAAACAACACCAACATTTTATATGTTCCATTGAAAATATAGAACATTACACACGGTGCTCAAAAATCTATTACAATTTTTAAGTACGACTTTGGTAAGGTATGAAGCCGCACCGCTTGATAGATTGTCGGCGCATTAAACATACGAGTATTGTTATGGTGTGTGTATAAGGTAGGACATATTATCTGGCGTTTTGTTTCGCAATATTATGCAAAAGCAAATGTTCTTACCTTCTGGTACCTGCTGATCTGTATTTGGGATCTGCATTAATCTTGAAAAATTGCACGGTTCCGCCTTTGTAGTCCGTGCTGACATCATGGTCGATAAGCATCTTATTTTTCTCTATTTTATTATGTAGTATTCATCCTCAGCTGTTGCCATTTCTAATATAAAGTAGTGTAAAGTTCTTACTTATATCTGTCAGTAAACTTGCCATGAAAGCGCTAAAATACCGGTGTAGTGAGTTTACATTATTCACCCAAAGAACTTTAGTTATTAGAAAGTTCCGTGAAAACACTGCTCCGTTTTTGATTCAAGTAAAGTCTGAATGTCATTAAAACAGTTAGCTCCATCTTTTGACACTTCTTCCACTCCCGTCTTTGCACGCCACACCGCTGCAACAAAGATGACAGGTAGAAGATGCTGTCGAAGGTGAGCCACGTAAAGAAGACCGCCCACAAAACGGCGCATCCTGAAGCGACTGTCAGAAAGCAGCTCGAAGATGATCTGTAAAATATCATCTATGCAACATTTTGACCAAAGAACCACCATGACATGTTATGTAGACCACAAGGAAATGTTTTCAATTTTGTAATAAATAAATAATAATATGACTCCTTTAATGCGCCCTATAATCCGCTGCGCCTTATATATGAAAACAGATCGAAAATAGACCATTCATCGACAGTGCGCCCTATGGTCCGGAAAACGCGGTAACTTGATTGGGAAGACTTTGTGACATATTATGTGACATTAGTTAAATATTCCGTACCACAATGCACTCTGTTGGGTTGAATATATGTTTGTATTCTGTTATAGCTACCAGATTAGATGTCACAAAAAGCTCTTGAGATAGGATTTGAAAGAACAGAGGAAAAGCAAACAGCAGACAGTACATCTTATGCATTTTCTCTTACATATTTGCAATTTCTGTATGCTTTTTTTTCTGTCCTTCTAGCATGACTCCATATATTTGGTGTATGCCAAGTTCACATTTTACTCACACAGGAGGTCTTGGTCCACCTGTTTAATGCACATTTGTTTTTTGGTGTCGATTGTAAAAATGCAATCACAATTTTTTGTGGATATATTTTGAATATTTAGCGCATGGTTCTTAAATTTAACTCCTTAAATAAATAGTGAATCTAAATGTTAAATATAAATGTTAAAGGTGCCATATGTAAAAATGTCATGTCATGTCATCATTAAATGTCCCTGATATGTCAAAAGGCATTAATAAATCATGTTCTTTTCCAAAAGCTCTATAACACTAACTACCTTGCGGCCACAGCTCCAATCAGCCGCCTCGATAATAGAGGTGCGGAACATGGTCCACTCGGATTCAATGTCCAGCACCTCCCTCGTGACATGTTCAAAGTTCTTTCGGAGGTGGGAATTGAAACTATCTCTGACAGGAGACTCTGCCAGACGTTCCCAGCAATCCCTCACAATGCGTTTGGGCCTGCCAGGTCTGACCGGCATCCTCCCCCACCATCGCAGCCAACTCACCACCAGGTGGTGATCGGTAGAAAGCTCCGCCCTCTCTTCACCCAAGTGTCCAAAACATGAGGCCGCAAATCTGATGACACAACTACAAAGTTGATCATGGAACTGCGGCCTAGAGTGTCCTGGTGCCAAGTGCACATATGGACACCCTTATGTTTGAACATGGTGTTCGTTATGGACAATCTGTGACGGGCACAAAAGTCCAATAACAAAACATCACTCGGGTTCAGATCCGGACGGCCATTCTTCCCAATCACGCCTTTCCAGGTTTCACTGTCATTGCCAATATGAGTGTTGAAGTCCTCCAGTAGAACGAGGGAATCACCCGGGGGAGCACTCTCAAGTACTCCCTCGAGTGAATCCAAAAAGGGTGGGTACTCTGAGCTGCCGCTTTGCGCGTAAGTGCAATTAACAGTCAGGACCCGTCCCCCCACCCGAAGGCGGGGGGAAGCTTCCCTCTCATCCACTGGGTTGAACTCCAACGTGCAGGCTTTGAGCCAGGGGGCAACAAGAATTGCCACCCCAGCCCGTCGCCTCTCACTGCTGGCAATGCCAGAGGGGAAGAGAGTCCAGCCCCTCTCGAGAGAACTGGTACCAGAGCCCTTGCTGTGCGTCGAAGTGAGTCCGACTATATCTAGCCGGAACTTCTCCACCTCGCGCACTAGCTCAAGCTCCTTTCCCCCCAGCGAGGTGACGTTCCACGTCCCAAGAGCTAGCTTCTGTAGCCGAGGATCGGAACGCCAAGTGCCCTGCCTTTGGCTGACGCCCCGCTCACATTGCACCCGACCTCTATGGCCCCTGCTATGGGTGGTGAGCCCATTGGAGGGGGTACACACGTTGCCTCTTCGGGTTGTGCCCGGTCGGGCCCCATGGGGACCTCAACGGCGGAGCAGGCAGAAGACGGTATATTTAAGAACGACCACAACAGCTGCGATGGCGGAAGAAGGCTGCAGCAGAAAGGGGTCCCCAGTCGTCTTGGACTCCATGCCACTGGACCCTGACCCAATTCTGTCCAGGATCGTGTGGTGACTGTCTGTGCACCAGTCTCCCCACGTAAAACAAAGTCACGCACAGGCATCCTCCATGAAGGGATACACCCCTACCAGGAGAATCGTCATACTCGTTCGAGTGACCGCCGATGATGACCTTGGTAAAATGTCTCCGCTTTAGTTTTGGTTTCTATGCATGCTCTACTTATTTTTAACAGTATAACCATGGCTAGCGCTGGTTGTAGTTGGTTTTAGTCTTTGTTTTCTGATAGTACTGACAATAACCATATGATTACCATTTGTTGTGATATTGTACGCGGGCATGACATACTTCTTCCCGAAAATAGTCTAATTTATATGTAAAATGTGTTGGTTAGGGATTTGTTATTGACAAAAGGCTTGTCTATTCAGCTATTATGGTCCCAGCACCTCAACCCCTAGTAAGAGGCAGTGGAAGTTTGAAGTTCCTTGGAGTAGTTCAGTCTATCGAGCTGGATTTGGCTGCGTATCTGGCAACCTCAGTCAGGGAGAGGGGGAGGGGACTACAGCATTTTGACCGTGATTGCAGTACTATTTCTGGCCACATTATTGCATATGGCACCTTTCATCCATCCATCCATCTATTTTCTACCGCGTATTCCCTTCAGGGTTGCGAGTTTAATCCAAATATAAAATCCAAAATTTTTAAATCTAAATCTAAACGTTAAATACAGTATAATGTTAACTATTATAAAAATGTCAAATCTAATGTAGATATAAATGTTAATGCTGAATCTAAACATTAATGCTAAATACAACTATAATTAATATTATAATAATTAGAATTATATTATAATATTACTATTATTATTATTATAACACTAACTACTCTAAGCTCTTGTTTTTAAATGTGTAGTCCAAAAGGACACTGAAGACCTCATGCTCTTTAGACCAGATCTTTGCCGATTACTGCACATGCGCAGCTCACGGTTCTACTTGGTAACTGTTATGTACGTAAAGGGGTGGAGGGAGACGACACCACGAGGAAGCGCAGGTTACCGGGTTTATTGTAACCTTTGATGAGTGTGTGGGAGGTGTATGCTACTCTATGTGTTTGTTGCAGGACTATGTGTGATTTTAACCATGTGAATATTACCAGACGATGTTGTAAGTGCATGTTGAATGAATCCTTCAGCAGTCCAAAAGGGCGAGGCAAAAAGGATGTCCGTAAGCAGGCAGGTGGTCGAGGGCAGGAGAGAAGCGACAAGGTCTGTGTTCAAGCGAGGGTCGAGGATCGAGGGAGGCAGTCCTAAGTCCGGAGGGAGGTCGAGGCACAGAGCTTGAGCACACAGAACAAGACTGGTACTGCGGGAGGAACAAGGAACATGAGACGAGGGAACAAGGACGACGAGGAGAGCGATAGCAAGGACAACAGGAGGGAAGCCAGAGACGTAATGCTTACTGCAATGAGTTAACAACGTTCCGACGTAGGCTCCAAAGGTCGACTGGTCTTTATGCTGGCGCTCTGATTATTGCCAGGTGCGCTGATTGCCGATAGTCTGCAGCTGCGTCGTTGTGTGGGCGTATCCTGGCATACTGCCAGCCTGAGTGCTGGGAGAACTAGCCGCGGGAGAATTGCGGGTACGAGACCGCGCCGTGACAGTAACGGGAATTTAAAGCTTGTTTGTTGAAACGCATAATCTGGCTCATTTGAATCTGGGGTAAAAAAAAATGTATATCGTAAAAATATCAAAATAGATGAAAGTGAAAGATGAAAATACCAAATTCATTCAAAATAATTTTAAGTGTGAATCCAAATTATATTCAACCCTGGAAAAAAAAATGAATGAATATTTTGAATTCACTGATAGACTTAGACTGAGACAAATTTTATTGATCTACAAGGGAAATTGTTCAAAATCTCTGCGCCTTCATCTTTTTGCCTGCACGGCGTCCCTGGCGCTTTTTACGTAGTTCCACGGTAATGTCCGGCCGTGATCCCCATAGCGCTGGGTGAAAGGAGAGCGCAAACAGCTCCTCGCGTGTGTAAACAAAGGGCCGGGTGCTCAACTGATAAAAGCCAAACACAAAACGGCCCGAAAAGAAAAGTAACGAAAACACACAAAAACGCCCAAGAACCATAATTAGTGGTTTATGGAAAAGATAAGTGATAAAAAAAGCAAGAACAGTTGAGAAGAACACCAAAAATAAAGTAAAATGAAGGAAGTCAAAGGAGCTACTGTGATGTGCTGCCACTCTTGCAGGCACATCAAAGGAAAAAAAACAAAACAAATATGGATATCAATTCAAACTTTTAACTTTCGGTTTCAAAATAAAAACATTTTCAATACTAAACATTTGAATTCCATTTATTACCAGCATGCCAGACACTCCAGAGTTTCTTTTAACTGAACCAAACATGACAAGTTTGAATCACTAAACTGTGATGTAAATTGACCAGTTACATATATTTCCCTATGATTAATGACTCCTGCCAGAGCTTTTTTCACAAACTGTGTGATGAATGTACTCAAAGAAAAATTAGAATTGTAATCCAATATAAGGTAAGCACAGTTCCAGGTTGAGATTCATAAATTAATATGCCTGCAGGTTACTCGTAGGTGTGCAGGTGCCCGACTGATCTTAGGAGTAACGCGTTGCAGTGCTACATGCCACTGCTAGCTAGGGTTGCCAATTTCCTGAAAAAAAAAATAAGGGACACCTTGTTGGCAGGGACAGTGTTACAAAAAAATGTGCTGCTTCATAACAAAAATGCAACCATTTGCGATAGTTATTAACGTAACTAATGGACGGATTTGGACAGCATTTTCAGAAAATGTGAGTACCACTGGTATAGACACATTTTAGGTTATTCAATGTTCATACCGTCTTTGTTTTGGTTTGTTTCGTGGTATTCAAAATAATGCTAAAAAGAAACCACAATACAGCTATGGTTGTAGTTGGTTTTAGTCTTTGTTTTCTGATAGAACTGACAATAACCATATGATTGCCTATTGTTGTGATATTGTACGCAGGCATGACATACTTCTTCCTGAAAATAGCCTCATTTCTATGTTTCCTGGTTTGCAAAATAATGCTGAAAAGAATCCACAATACAGCAACCTTTTTAACCTTAATCGCTATGGTTATTTTGTCTGAGGAAACCTTTAGTGTTCATGTGCATGCGGAGTAGCGTTGTGTAGCAAAGTTTTATGGGTGGTACATTTTCTGAAACTACCGGCCAAACTTTTCGTCTTCACCCTTATCAGCGTGGTGATTGGTTTGGCCTTTTTTTGTGAAACGATACTATGTGACTCAAACTTAGATTCAAATGAATGCATTTTTTGGAGTAATAACAATAGGCTACATGGCAAACAAATAGCTCAACAACTGAAGTTTAAAGGCCTACTGAAACCCACTACTACCGACCACTCAATCTGATAGTTTATATATCAATGCTGAAATCTTAACATTGCAACACATGCCAATACGGCCGGGTTAACTTATAAAGTGCAATTTTAAATTTCCCACTAAACTTCCGGTTGAAAATGCCTTTGGATGATGACGTATGCGCGTGACGTAGCCAGTGAAACAGGAGTATCGGTAGCCCATTGAAGCCAATACAAAATAGCTCTGTTTTCATTTCATAATTCCACAGTATTCTGGACATCTGTGTTGTAGAATCTTTTGCAATTTGTTTAATGAACAATGGAGACTGCAAAGAAGAAAGTTGTAGGTGGGATCTGTGTATTAGCGGCTGGCTGTAGCAACACAACAAGGAGGACTTACTTGGATAGCAGACGCGCTAGCCGCCAACCGCATCTGTGATCGGGTGAAGTCTTTCGTCGCGCCATCGATCGCTGGAACGCAGGTGAGCACGGGTGTTGATGAGCAGATGAGGTCTGGCTGGCGTAGGTGGAGCGCTAATGTTTTATCATAGCTCTGTGAGGTCCGGTTGCTAAGTTGCTAAGTTAGCTTCAGCGTCGTTAGCAACAGCATTGTTAAGCTTTGCCAGGCTGAGAATTATTAACCGTGTAGTTACACGTACATGGTTTAATAGTATTGTTGATCTTCTGTCTATCCTTCCAGTCAGGGATTTATTTATTTTGTTTCTATCTGCATTTGAGCCAGATGCTATCACGTTAACTCAGTAGCTAAAGAGCTTCGCCGATGTATTGTCGTGGAGATAAAAGTCACTGTGAATGTCCATTTTGCGTTCTCGACTCTCATTTTCAAGATGATATAGTATCCGAGGTGGTTTAAAATACAAATCCGTGATCCACAATAGAAAAAGGAGAGAGTGTGGAATCCAATGAGCCAGCTTGTACCTAAGTTACGGTCAGAGCGAAAAAAGATATGTTTTGCACTGTATTCTAGTCCGTCACTCTAACGTTCCTCATCCACAAATCTTTCATCCTCGCTCAAATTAATGGGGTAATCGTCGCTTTCTCGGTCCGAATCGCTCTAGCTGCGTTGAAAACAATAGGAAAATATGAGGAAGCGAACAACTGACTACGTCACGCTACTTCCGGTAGGGGCAAGGTTTTTTTTTATCAGAGACCAAAAGTTGCAAACTTTATCGTCGTTGTTCTATACTAAATCCTTTCAGCAAAAATATGGCAATATCGCGAAATGATCAAGTATGACACATAGAATGGATCTGCTATCCCCGTTTAAATAAAAAAAATCATTTCAGTAGGCCTTTAATGCACAATTTAAAAAGATGAAAATGAAGTACCGTAATTTCCGGACTATAAGCCGCACCTGACTATAAGCCGCACCAGCTAAATTTAGGGGAAAATACAGATTGCTCCATATATAAGCCGCACCCGACTATAAGCCGCAGGGTTTTGATGTGTAATTAGCGTAGTATATAGGGGTTCCTGCTACCACGGAGGGGATTGTCGGGACAGAGATGACTGTTTGGGAACGCAAAGCGTCCCATTTATTAACTATAAATCTTTCAATCATTCAATCAAACTTTCACATCTTTGACATGGCGAACAGCATTCGTGCAGAGTACAAATAATACAACGGTGCAAAGTAATACAAAGTGCTCGCCTGTACGTTATCAAAATAACCAGCCTACCGGTATATGAAAAGTCAGTCTTTAATCATTGTGTCATCGTCTTCCTCCTGCGTACTAAAACCACTGAAATCCTCTTCGTCGGCGTCGGAGAAGAACAGGCCGTAAATAAGCCGCACCCTTGTATAAGCCGCAGGGACCAGAACGAGGGGAAAAAGTAGCGGCTTATAGTCCGGAAATTACGGTAAATACAAGCCTTAAAGTAAACAATGTTCTGCTTGACTTCTGGTTGGTTGTTGGTGTTGCCTGATGGACAAAGTTTCCACTGGTTTTGTCATCTCTGTTATTTTTTTATGACCAAAACTAGCAGCAGCATGGCGTTTAACGTCACACAATCCACCATCATGGGCAAAAGAAAAAAGCGCTTTGTCGGCATAATTGTTTAGCCACGTATTTTCCTTTTCCCAATCAAATTTGTATTACTGCAGCCTTTTCGTTTTGTTCCTGGGTGGAGAAAACGTGTTGAGTTTACTCGTATGCATAGTATCGGTCTTGGCGTCATTTACTGTCAGCCATGCTTTTGTGTTCTCGTCTGTTTTCTTTCGGTATTTTCGTCGCACAATGAAAATGCTATATAAAAGCGCCTTGTCATGCAATAACTCCAATGACATTTAAAAGACTGTTTTGATTTACACGGTAATACGGGACAAAGTGCGGCCCTTCACAAATTGTTACCGTATTTTCTGGACCATAGGGTGCACCGGATTATAAGGCGCACTGCAGATGAGCGGGTCTATTCAGGTCGTTTTTCATACAAAAGGCTCATCGGATTATAAGGCGCATTAAAGGGGTCATATTATGATTTTTTTCTAAATGTAAAACACTTCCTTGTGGTCTACATAACATGTAATGGTGGTCCTATGGCCAAAATGTTGCATAGATTATGTTTTACAGATCATCTTCAAATCGCTTTCTTCAGGAAGTGCCCTTATTTACGTGGCTCACCTTCGGCAGCGTCTTCTCCCCGTCATCTTTGTTGTAGCGGTGTAGGACGGGAGTGGAAAAAGTGTCAAAAGATGGAGCTAACTGTTTTATTGACATTCAGTCTTTACTTAAATCAATAACGGAGCGGCATATTCTCATCCGTGGCACACTAGTGCAACAACGCCGGAAATGTGTCCCGTGAAAAAACGTCCGACCGGATCTCTCTAATTATAACTAAAGTTCCGCGGGTGAATAATTTAAACCCCCTACATTGGTAGTTTTTAGCGCTTCCATAGCGAGATATAAGTTAGAACTTTACACTACATTATATTACAAATGGCAACAGCAGAGGGTGAATGCCACATAACAAGAAGATTGACTACAGCATCGTCACGCACTACAGTGGCGGACTTGCGCAGATTTTTAGGACTTTTGCAGATTTTAAATACACATCAGATACACCAGAAGGTAAGAAAGTTTGGTTTTGCATAATATTGTGAAACAAAACGCCAGAAAATATGTCATTGGCTGCCATTTTGCAGTCCTTATATACACACCATAGTAATACTTGTATCTCTGACTACGGTAGCCGTATTGGGCCGACCATCCATCAAGCGGTGCGGCTTCAAAGTCGTACTAAAACATTTTGACAGATTTTTTGTGTGTCGTGTGTAATGTTCTTAATTTTCAATGGAACATTTAAAGTTTTGGTGTTGTCTACTGGCGTCATATTGCAGTCTACACATATCTCTTATGTGTGACTACCATCTACTGGTCACACTTATCATTGCACCATGTACCAAATACAATTGATTCGAGGTCGGTAAGCATAACCAGAATGATTCCGTACATCAGGCGGAACGGGTTATAAGGCGCACTGTCGATTTTTGAGAAAATGAAAGGATTTTAAGTAAATGAGACTTTATTAGTAGGTTGCACAGTGAAGTACATATTCCGTACAATTGACCACTAAATGGTAACACCCGAATACGTTTTTCAACTTGTTTAAGTCGGGGTCCACTTAAATTGATTCATGATACAGATATATACTATCATATATACTATCATCTTAATACAGTCATCACACAAGATAATCACAATGAATTATTTACATTATTTACAATCAGGGGTGTGGAGGGGGGGGGGTTTAGTATATGGACATCAAGTAGTGGACATAGAGAGAGAGAGAGGGAGAGAGAGAGAGAGAGAGAGAGAGAGAGAGAGAGAGAGAGAGAGAGAGAGAGAGAGAGAGAGGGAGAGAGAGATCAGAAGGCATAAGAAAAAGTATCTGCTTTTGATTGTTTACATTTGATTGTTAGCAATCCGGGGAGGGTAATGGGGTATACTTGTATAGCGCTTTTCTACCTTCAAGGTACTCAAAGCGCTTTGACACTATTTCCACGTTCACCCATTCACACACACCGTCACACACTGATGGCGGGGGCTGCCATGCAAGGCGCTAACCAGGACCCATCAGGAGCAAGGGTGGTGTCTTGCTCAAGGACACAACGGACGTGACTAGGTTGGTAGAAGCTGAGGATTGAACCAGGAACCAGGAACCCTCAGGTTGCTGGCATGGCCACTCTCCCAACCGCGCCAAATAATAAGGTGCCTTATGGCCCAATAAATACAGTACTAAAGTGAAGTGAAGTGAAGTGAATTACATTTATATAGCGCTTTTTCTCAAGTGACTCAAAGCGCTTTACATTGTGAAACCCAATAACTAAGTTACATTTAAACCAGTGTGGGTGGCACTGGGAGCAGGTGGGTAAAGGGTCTTGCCCAAGGACACAACGGTAGTGACTAGGATGGCGGAAGCGGAGATCGAACCTGCAACCCGTACGGCCGCTTTACCAACCGAGCTATACCGCCCCATTATATACGGCACGATTCCGTTTTTTAAGGGACGGTTGGCAACCCTACCGATAGCGTTACCCACAGGCATTCGGTTCTAGGGTGACAGGTCATACTAAAAGTGATGTACAAGATGGCAAGTGCGTAGTGACTGGGTGTGGCTAAAAGGCGCCACATGAGTGCATCCTACCACCCTTGGAGAGAAACCTAGTTTGGCGGTGGTAAGGGCAGGTGCTTCGGTAAATAATCACCTAAAATGTGAGTCCTACAAACAGATGAGCAGAGCCATGTGCTGCAATGCTAACGACACACCAACTCTGCTAAATCAGTACAGTAACATGAAAACACTTATCAAGGAAGACACCTTGAAGGAAGAAAGCACAGGACATCATTTTCTTCCGAAAGGTTGAATATCCCTCCCACCTACACTTAATAATGACTAGGATACTCTTTGATGCCGGCGAGGTAGTTTCATTTTCTTTGCAAGTATTTAATCCTCCCTGGAAACGCCGAGCTTTGAGGAATGCTACCCGTCTGTTCTTTTAAATTCTGGGCCTCCGGAGAGGAAAGGAATATGGGAAAAACAAAGTGTTATTGTTGTTTCAGCTCGGTTGTGTTTGCATTTCCACAAAAAAAAGGGAGGGAAAAACAAAGCCAGCGGCTGGAACTTATGCTCACCTCTCAGCGTTAAAACTGACAAACGTAGAGTCGGGAGTGTGTGCAGAAGCGGAGCATCTCTCAGACTCCGGCCGCCGCTGCGCTCAGGGAGGTGTGCAGTCGGTAAAATATATAATGCACATATTGCTCCTCCCATGTATTCATACAGGATTGTGTGAATGTGTCAATGACCTGGCATTCACACACACTCACACTAAAAATTTACAAAAAAACACAGATGAAAAGCCAGCATAATTCCATTCGTCAAGCAAGGACTCCAAGCAAGTCTTTTCACTGGAAGTCTCAATGCAGTGTGGTCACAATGCTTACTCTGGGTCCGCGGAAAAATTAAGAGTATTCAGGCGCTTACAATGGCTTTGTGGATTACTTAAGCGTATCGAGGTCTTTGCACAAACTGTTATCGAAATATTCTCCGAACTGAAGAACCTAATGAAGAAAGGCAGCAAAAAAAGAAAAAAAAAACACTTAAAATGTGAAAGTCTTGAACGAGCAACAGAACTCGTTTATGATGGCCGTCACAATTCCAGTCTAATGGCCAGATTCTGTCTATAATTATGATTTGAAGCGGAATCAATCAACCTTATCCGCCTGCCGTAATGGTCAATGACATTTTGATTTAAGAGCGGTAATTGGTTTCCGCCAGGGTCGCAGTGTCACTTTCAAGACGGGGCCGCTTGTCACATGAGCAAGCTCCACTGGACAAGGAGGAGGAAGAAGAACCCCACTAAGGACACAATGTCTCCTCTGGCACTGTTCTCTGTCTGTAATGGCCTCCAATCACAGGCTCCTCATGGAAGGTTTTACATGGGAACTCCGAGGCCTAATTGGCCCATCGAGATCTGACTTATTGTTAGTTCTGGATGACTTCCAGCGAGACACGGCCACTGTGTGTCATTGCCTAATCACCGTGGGGTTCCACACCTGACTAAGCACAGATAACTTTTCTGAACTCTTTCAAGAAAGTGCCTTTTCTTTTGTGTTAGGTTCCATTTGTCCTTATATACTCTGGTTTTATAACCAAAACAATGACTGCATAGTTTGATTAGTCTTTAATACAGAGTATCTTTGACATTTTTTAAGCCTTGAAGGTTAAAGGGGCTGTGTATATCCCACCCTCTTATAGCTAGTGTTCGCTGTATATTCTATCTAGGGTTGTACGGTATGCCGGTACTAGTATAGTCCTGCGATACTAATTAATCATATTCGGTACTATAGCGCCTCTAAAAAGTACCGGTCCCCCACACCCCCGTCGTTGTCACGTCATGACATTGCTGGTTTTGCGAGCAGAAGAGCATGTTCGGCAGTGCACAATCACGGAGTACTCACAAGCAGACACAGTTTGTAGACAGAAAAGGGAGAAGGGACGTATTTTGGCTTAAAAACTAAAGATAAAGGTGAAGTTATAACACTGAAACGCACTCAGGAAGAGGTGCTTTAAGACATGGCTAGCTAGCTTGCAGCTATAGTCTATCCGCAGTCTGCAGTGTTTTGACTACTTCTAAATCACTAATACTCGCCTCGATGGCGACAAATAAAGAACATTTCTTACAAGTATCATCCCTGCAGGACGAGGAATAGCTAAACATGCTTCACTACACACCGTAGCTCCCCAGCGTCAAAATGTAAACAAACGCCATTGGTGGATGTACACCTAACATCCACTGTAATTATACCAACTACAGGAGTGTATCTAGTCAATACTACTATGATTACATCAATTCAATTTTAAATTGATATTATGTCTATTAACTCAGTAAATATGTTCCTGGACACATGAGGACTTTGAATATGACCAATGTCTGATCCTGTAACGACTTGGTATTGGATTGATACCTAAATTTGCGGTATCATCCAAAACTATGGTAAAGCATCCAAACAACAGAAGAATAAGTGATTATTACATTTTAACAGAAGTGTAGATAGAACATGGTAAAAGATAAAGTACGCAGATATTAACAGTAAATTAACAAGTAGATTAATAATTCATTTTCTACCACCTGTCCTTAATACATTTGACAAAATAATAGAATGATAAATGACACAATATGTTACTGCATATGTCAGCAGACTAAATTAGCAGCCTTTGTTTGTTTACTTACTACTAAAAGACGAGTTGTCTTGTATGTTCACTATTATGTTTAAGGACAAACTTGCAATAAGAAACGTATGTTTAATGTACACTAAGATGTTTCTGTTAAAATAAAGCCAATAATGCAATTTTTTGTGGTACCCTTTATTTAGAAAAGTTTCGAAAAGTACCGAAAACTATCGAAATGCATTTTGGTACCTGTACCAAAATATTGGAATCGGGACAACACTATAGTGTACATACTTTGTGGAAATTCATCTCCCATGATGAGGGTCTGGAACGTAACACCCGCAATAATCGAGGGAACACTACAGTCCTAAACTATGTTTGCAGAGAGGTACCAAAACCAAGTTTGCACAGGCAAACCATACAATACAGTACGTGCAATGCATCAGTTACTGGTGGTTGTTCCTCTGCATTACAAAGACGATAAACAGTTTCTTCAGGTAGCATAACTAAACATGTATACTACAGTAGATATGCTGTAAAGTATTTTTTCTTCATAAAACTAAATTGAAAGTTGTTGGTTTTGTTTTTTTGAAAAGGCAGGAAACCACACACAAAAAATAATTAAAACCATTTTGCTTTTATCTTCGGTTGACGGCAGGTTGTACACCTGACTGACGAAGTAATGAGAAAGTGGAATTGTTCGTCGAATGTGAAAAAAAAAGTGTAACGACAAGCAAAATAATTGCTTGTCTGAGAGTGCTTTTTTGTCACAATTACAGCTTTTCTGCCACCGCTTTTGTTTTGTACAAGAGAACCCTATTGAGTAGCTGCGACGAGTGCACGCTGACTCAGAGTGGATGAAGTTCCCCCGGAGGTTTAACTTGAAATCCCCGAATGCATAAAGAGCCGCGGCATAATAAAGGTAAATGTCATTGAGCTTTAATATTCCTGTCTGTCATTTGATTTCGAATACACACGATTGCCTCGTGCCGATAAAGCATTGGAGCGCTACAGGGCTCCTGTTGCAAGGTCACTGCAGCCTCGTGAAGCTTTGAGTGCTCAGGTTATTGTCTTGAGTGGTGACAAGCCATCGGAAACATTTCCATCGCTGTGAAATTGCGAATATCAAAGTGAAGTGTGCAACACATTTCAATGGGAGAACCAAACAAAACAATCTGACAAGAGTCTGCAAGCTCTAAAAAAAAACCTGTGAAATATGAACCTAACCCAGTGGAAAACCAAGGCCAGGTCCAACAATACTAAAATCAACAATTAGATTTTTAAAAAAGCAACGAAGAATGAATTCTACTAGGTCAGGGGTCGCCCACCCAAAATGTTGAAAGAGCCATATTGGACCAAAAATACAAAAAAGTAATCTGTCTGGAGCCGCAAACAATTAAAAGACTTATACAAGTGATGATGGCAACACATGATGTAAGTGTATATATTAGCTATAATAGCCTACTATCAAAATAACTATGTGTCGTAGGCTGACGCAAATCTTCGTTGACAGAAATGTTGAAATGTAATATTCATTCTACACACTTTTATAACATTGGAAAACATTAACTCATTTGTATACTCTAGCCTTTAAATAGACCCCCTTTTTAGAACAGTTGATCTGCCGTTTATTTTCTGTTCTCCTCTGCCCCCCTCTCCCTTGTGGAGGAGGGTGGGGGGCACAGGTCCGGTGGCCATGGATGAAGTGCTGGCTGTCCAGAGTCGGGACCCGGGGTGGATCGCTCGCCTGTGCATCGGTTGGGGACATCTCTGCACTGCTGACCTGTATCCGCTCGGGATGGTCTCCTGCTGGCCCCACTATGGACTGGACTCTTACTATTATGTTAGATCCACTATGGATTGGACTTTCACAATATTATGCTAGACCCACTGCGTCCGGTCTCCCCTAGAGGGGCGGGGGTCACCAACATCTGCGGTCCTGTCCAAGGTTTCTCATAGTCATTCACATTGACATCCCACTGGGTTGTGAGTTTTTCCTTGCCCTTATGTGGGCTCTGAACCGAGGATGTTGTTGGGGCTTGCGCAGCCCTTTGAGACACTTGTGATTTAGGGCTATATAAATAAAAATTGATTGATAGTTAAACTTTTCAGAGGGTGAGATAACTCCTGGAAATGACGGTCTTAGAATGGCCAAAGGTATAGATGTACAAGTTAAAGGAAACGGCAGGCTGTCTTCTTCTAATGGATTTATTACAATCTTTGCAAGCTGGCTAACATTTGCTGTGGTCTGGAACAACATGGCACACTAACAACTATCAGAAATGCAGAAAATATTACATACAGATAATGTGTCATGAGACATGCACATATAAGCTAACATAAGTAAAGGAAATTAAATGAGCTCAAATATACCTACAAACGAGGCACAACAATGCAATATGTACATACAGCTAGCCTAAATAGCATGTTAGCATTATTGATTAACTTGCAGTCATGCAGTGACCAAATATGCCTGATTAGCACTCCCTAACAAAAAAGCTCACTTCTGTGCATTCACGCACAGTATAAAACATTTGGTGGACAAAATGAGACAAAGAAAGAGTGGCATAAAACAGGTCTTTCTGTGGCAGCGTCGGAGAACGTTGTACACGTAAACAAACTGTTGAGTCACAGTCCACACAACGGTGAGTTCAAGGGCCACTGAAATTAGTAGGACAAAACGGTGCTCGCCAAATACTCAGTGAAGCAAAAAACACAAACATATTAAACTGTGAGCTTTCTGACAATTAGGAAGTTTTGTGTCGTGTTTGTTCTCCTGCAGAAACCATATTACAACAAAAAATATATTTTTCACCCCATTTTTTTTCCATTTCCATACATTTTTGAAAAAGCTCCATGGAGCCACCAGGGCACTGCTCAAGAGCCGCATGTGACTCTCGAGTAGCTGACCCCCGTACTAGGTGAAATGATAAAGACAATCAACATTTTAACTTTAAATATACATGATTGCTTTATTTAAAGCTCCACTTTAGAACTTTCCGTTTTAGTTGATTTTGGCGGCGGCAGTGGAACAAAGTGGTAGTGTTTTGTCTGACTGACACAATAATACCACAATGATTCAGTAAGACTGATCTTTCCACAGTAGGAACCTACATATTTTACTCAAACTTTATATTTGCGGTTTGCAGTTATCGCATTGTTTTTCCTTTATACAGTACTTTTGAGTTTGTTGCATGGCTGGTCGTGTCAGTGTGGAACTGCGAACTACCACACACATTTATTTTATTGTATTTATTGATTTATTTATTTGACAGGTACAGTACAATTACACATTGCTACCCATAGGTAACCAATGTCAAAGTGCATAAGACTTCTAGCCACAGGCTAATTTGCAACCCTCCTACCTGGTTAGGCTTTTGAAGAAAAGTTGAGAAAAGTGAAAAACACATACAAAAAGATTAAAACAAGTACAAAATAAAAAATACATTAAAAATAATCGGCCCCATTTGTCCACACTTCTGATTTTCTTTAAAGGCCTACTGAAACCCACTACTACCGACCACACAGTCTGATAGTTTATATATCAATGATGAAATCTTAACATTGCAACACATGCCAATACGGCCGGGTTAACTTATAAAGTGACATTTAAAATTTCCCGGGAAATATCCGGCTGAAATGTCGCGGTATGATGACGTATGCGCGTGACGAAGTCAGAGTAACAGAAGTTATGGTACCCCGTAGAATCCTATACAAAAAGCTCTGTTTTCATTTCATAATTCCACAGTATTCTGGACATCTTTTGCAATTTTTTTAATGAACAATGAAGGCTGCAAAGAAGACAGTTGTAGGTGGGATCGGTGTATTAGCAGCGGACTACAGCAACACAACCAGGAGGACTTTGTTAGAGAGCAGACGCGCTAGCCGCCGACCTCACCTTGACTTCCTACGTCTCCGGGCCGCCAAACGCAAATCCTTCGTCCTTCCGCCAATCGCTGGAACGCAGGTGAGCACGGGTGTTGATGAGCAGATGAGGGCTGGCTGGCGTAGGTGGAGAGCTAATGTTTTTAGCATAGCTCTGTGCGGTCCGGTTGCTAAGTTAGCTTCAATGGCATCGTTAGCACAGCATTGTTAACCTTTGCCAGCCTGGAAAGCATTAACCGTGTATTTACATGTCCACGGTTTAATAGTATTGTTGATTTTCTATCTATCCTTCCAGTTAGGGGTTTATTTTTTTTGTTTCTATATGCAGTTAAAGCACGATGCTATCATGTTAGCTCGTAGCTAAAGCATTTCGCCGATGTATTGTCGTGGAGATAAAAGGCACTGAATGTCCATTTCACGTTCTCGACTCTCATTTTCAAGAGGATATAGTATCCGAGGTGGTTTAAAATACAAATCCGTGATCCACAATATAAAAAGGAGAAAGTGTGGAATCCAATGAGTCAGCTTGTACCTAAGTTACGGTCAGAGCGAAAAAAAATATGTATTTCACTGCATTCTGGTCCGTCACTCTAACGTTCCTCGTCCACGAATCTTTCATCCTCGCTCACATTAATGAGGTAATGGTCCGAATCGCTCTAGCTGCGTTGAAAACAATAGGAAAATATGAGGGAGTGAACAACTGACAACGTCACGCTACTTCCGGTAGGGGCATGGTTTTTATTTATCAGAGACCAAAAGTTGCGAACTTTATCGACGTTGTTCTATACTAAATCCTTTCAGCAAAAATATGGCAATATCGCAAAATGATCAAGTATGACACATAGAATGGATCTGCTATTCCCGTTAAATAAAAAAAATTCATTTCAGTAGGCCTTTAAGCCACTTTTTCAGTTTTGTGGAGAAAAGTTCAATGTCTGACTGTGACTTCATCTCCAGTGGCAAAGAGTTCCACAAATGTGAGGCCTTCACTGAGAACGCAGACTGACCCAGAGTGGTGCGGCACCTTTTCAATCTACAGCTCTCCGTGACTGCAGCTCCAGTCTGCACACCTTCACTACGGTATCTTTGTTTTTCTTTACACACTTGTTATATGTTTGATGGTCGTGTGATGAGTGAAGACGCCAACGAGACACTTAAAAAAAAACGCTTTTAAAAATGAGGAATGTATAAAATTATCAAAACTCATGTTATATTTTTGGGTAATATGGCAGGGATGATGCTACATTGGTTTTTGGTCAAATATCTTTAGTGTTTGTTTATATAATGACAACAGGGGCTTCACTACCCATTTCGTGGCCTGTCCCCAGACCAATGGCACAATAAGACATATGGGATAAAATCATTGCATGAATGTAAACTTGTGCAGCTTGAACAAACATTTCGGATAGCAAACATTAGCATTATCATTTTCATTTGAGCTTTGAAAGTTACTTATAAGTCCGGCACAGAGCCAAGGCAGCTTCAGTCAGAAATCCCTACTCATCTTTGAGCTCACGCCAGCGAGTAAAAGTCACAGCAATGTTGATCCTTGACTGTCCTCCCTTTTTTAAAATGTGTCTCCTCAGGCAAAACTTTTCGTTTCTTTGGTTGTTTTACAGCTTCTGCCATGATAGCAGTAATTGCACATAGGCGTTCTTTTTCTTCTTCTTTTAGATTTCTGGTGGGACGCAGGCATTCGCATCGACTTCCGTCTTTGCAACGAACGGGCAAAGGCGGGAGTGATGCGTGTCGTAAAGCAAGTCGGCACATTGTCAGAAAAACGTTATGTAAATTATCAACAAACTTTCCTTTCTCTGAGTTCCCAGTGAACAGATGAAAGCTGTCTTTGTTGCACCAAGCCAAAGGCTTGGAAAATTCCATTGTGTACGATGGGAGGACACGGGAGGGGGTTTACCTATTGTCATCCAAGACCTGCCCAAGCTCGATCCAGGACTAGCCCAAGCCTGAGGCATCTGTTTCTTTTATGTTAATGTGACCAAAAACAAGAGCTGTTTACATACCCCCCATTCCTTTAGAAACAGATGTTGTTATGTAAACAGGGAATATTCAAATAAAAGAGGAGACATGAAGCTTTTTTCGTCAGAGCGTACTGGAAACTGTTCAAAAGTACACACTAGACGTTTCTCCTCAATTGAGTCCAAATTGAATTATGTCTCTGTTTAATTATTTGCTTCTTGTCTTGTTTAATAGATGTCATCAGTGTTTGAACCTGACACACATCTTTAGTTTTTGTGTGTCTTCAAATTGTTTAGTGAGAGCGATACAGACCCCCTCAGGCCATGTGTCGTCCCAAAAGTTATGAAAACATTTCACGAAGGTTGAAAAGTGACTTAGTGCCGCTTTAAGTTGTTGCATTGTAATATTATTGATCAATGCGAAAAATGCCTTTACATACAGGACGTAAACTTCCTCCTCGAAAACTTGACTTTGATGTCACACAACTTCTGCAAAAAACTAACATAGGTTCAAAATAAATGTTACGCATCATTGTGAGGTACTACGTAATGTAGCTAACCCAAAATGTAATCCTTACAGTGCAATGCGTTGCCATCATTTTTAAAAAGTGTACTGTTGAAGGACATGACATTCAGAAAAGGGGTAGTTTCTAGCCTTTATGCCTAGAACAGTGATTCTCAAACTGTGTAGTACACAGGCTCCATGTGTTGGTACTTGATTAAAGTACAGGGGTGTATTTTCTATCATCAAGCACAGTGTTACTGTTCAAACTGTGCGTAATATTACAGTGGCCAAAAATATTGAATATACTTCCTAAATAAAACCTATGCCTTGTTTCTAATGAATACTTAGGGCACCGCAAAGTGCTTTACAGACTTAGAAATAAAACGATGTCTATGCAGGATCTCATTCATCCAGGTCATTGTCATCTCAGGGCATTCAATTGATCACAACTGGACTATGTTTACCCCGATTACCCGCATCCGCCATCATCTCACACACATACGCACGTAAGCACACAAATAGCAAACACAAACATGCATATGCACATATATAAACAAATTAATATATGGCTGAGTACAGAGGAGACATGTGAGTAAACACTATCACGCTAACACTATTATGGTGGGACTTGGAGAGCCAAGGGTTTTCTGAGGTGGTACTTGGTGAAAAAAGTTTGAGAACCTCTGGCCTAGAAGGTGCTAACTTTCCAATGTGAAACATTATAATCCGCCTAGACGTCGAGGTGAGTTATGCCACGTACCATTTACTTATATGATTGTGAGCTAGCATGTGTTTGTATTTGGTCACAGAATCCTTTAGAGGATAATTCTACTAAGGAAATATGCTCTTAGATAACTTCAAAGGTGCACATGTCCATCAAAAGCTCTCTAGAGAGTGGTGGCTCTTGCCCCCTTGACAACTGGAATCCAGGTTTGGATTTTAGGGGTGATAAAAACATTTTTTGCAACATCTGGTAGGAAGCCCTCACAGGTAGGAGTAGAGGATAGGGGTCGGAGGTCACCCGACTTAAACTGATCAGAGGAATAATGTCAGGGAAAGATTGACTGGCCAAACTGACCGGCTCCAAGGCTAGAACTACAAAGAGTAAGGGTCTTTGTGTAAAAGGTATTTAAGGACAGTGGTCCATTAGTGCATTTGCCTCACAATACGAAAGTCCTGAGTAGTCTTGGGTTCAATCCTGAGCTCGGGATCTTTCTGTGTGGAGTTTGCATGTCCTCCCCGTGACTGCGTGGGTTTCCTCCGGGTACTCCGGCTTCCTCCCTCTTCCAAAGACATGCACCTGGGGATAAGTTGATTGGCAACACTAAATTGACCCTAGTGTGTGGATGTGAGTGTTAATGTTGTCTGTCTATCTGTGTTGGCCCTGCGATGAGGTGGCGACTTGTCCAGGGTGTACCTCCTTCCGCCCGATTGTAGCTGAGATAGGCTCCAGCGCCCCCCGCGACCCCAAAAGGGAATAAGCGGTAGAAAATGGATAGATGGATGTCCAAGAAGACAGAAGAGTGATGGGTCTCATACTTTTCCTCCTGGAGTTGTAGGTCCAGTCCGAGCCTCGCTGAAACAAATAAAGCTTTTTTGTTTGACGATTCCTCGTTTGCGTCTTCTTGGCTCATCACTCATCCGAGACCATACAACAACATAAACTACGCCCGGACTGTACATAACTCGCATACGTCCGTTCGCTGTGTGTGTTGTTAGCTAATGATAGCGATTTGGATCGCTTACGTTAGCGATAATTGAATGTATATTCTATCATAAAAACAAGAAGACTGCAAATGTTTGTTGCTTCTCTGGTACTGTTGTCTGGTACCTCAATGAGTGACAAGTCTGAACGGCTTGCCGGTGGTCTTCTTGTTTGATTATTTTGCCTGAAATAATTTAACTTTGCGCAAGTTGAAAACTTTAGCAAACATCAGCAATCAATTGCATGTTGACGCCTGATAGAAGTCAAGTCTGTGTGCTCAGTATGAGAGCTTTCCTACTTGTCGTCCATTAGACATGCAGGAGACAGGAGTGGTTCTGAGTAACTCATTACGGGATGGACTCCATTTAAGTGGGTTATGGACGGACTGGAGGAAGAGGTGTGTTTTGTCCTTCGTTATATATTGATGGCTCTGACTAACCCCATTGATCCATGTATAATTTAATCAGCACTGCTTTGATATTCTATCATGAATATTAATTGTGAATGTAGCTGTAAATGGGGCAAAAGAGAGCCTTAAATGTGACAAGGATGGCGTTTTTCCTCCCAGTGCTGATTATTCAATATTAAATGGGTTTTAGTGCTTATATTTGCAAATTAATTAAGACTTAGTTCACAGATGTTCTTCGGTCACAATTGCGCTAAATAGACTGTAGCTGAAAAAATAGATTTATTTAAATATATATATATATATATATAGTACCGTATTTGCCGGACTATAAGGCGCACTTAAAATCATTTTTTTCCCTCAAAACTTGTCACTGTGCCATATAACCCTGTGCGCCTAATCTACGGAATCATTTTGGTTTTGCTTACCGACCTCGAAGCAATTTTATTTGGTACATGATGTAATGATAAGTGTGATCAGTAGATGGCAGTCAAACATAAGAGATATGTGTTGACTGCAATATGACTCAAGTAAACAACACCAACATTTTATATGTTCCATTGAAAATATAGAACATTACACAGGGCGCTCAAAAATCTATCAAAATATTTTAGTACGACTTTGGTGAGCTATGAAGCCGCACCGCTTGATGGATTGCACTGTGCTTCAACATATGAGTATTATTATGGTGTGTGGATAAGGTAAGACATATTATCTGGCGTTTTGTTTCGCAATATTATGCAAAAGCAACTTTTCTTACCTTCTGGTACCTACTGATCTGTAATTGGGATCTGCATAAATCCTGAAAAATTGTGTGTGTCCACCTTTGTAGTCTGTGCCGACCCTGTGGTCGATAAGCTTCTTCATCCTGTAAAGTTCTTACTTAAATCTGTCATGATCCGTGGCCCGGATCATGTTGTGTTATTTTCTGTTAGTTTTGGACTCCCTCTGTTCTTGTTTTGTGCACCCTTGAGCTTGTTTTAGTTACCATGGTTACTTATTATTTTCACCTGCCTCTGATTGGTGTTAGGGACGCTCACATGTTTCCCGAGCACTAATCAGTTAAAGTTAAAGTTAAAGTTAACATTATTATTTAAGCCTGCCTTTGCCGGTCAGTCAGCCTGGCTTCATTGTTTGCTTCATGCAACAAGTTACGTGAGTATTCCTTATCTTTTGCCTATGCTAAGTGGTAGCCTTAGCTTCGAGTGCGGTCGGCATGTTGTTCCGTCGGCTTGTTTTCTGTTTTGGCACTTGTTCGAGTTTTTGAGAATAAATCATGTTTCTACCTGCACGTCCTGTCCGGAGTGGTCCGTTTGCATCCCGGAGGAACGAACCTCGCAGCAAGCTGCAACCTCCCGCACGTGACAATATCTGTCAGTAAACTCGCCATGAAAGCGCTAAAACATACCGGTGTAGTGAGTTTACATAATTCACCCACGGAACTTTAGTTATTAGAGAGTTCCGGTCAGACGTTTTTTCACGGGACACCTTGTTGTTGTTTCCGGATGAGGAGATGCTGCTCCGTTATTGATTTAAGTAAAGTCTGAACGTCAAAAAAACAGTTAGCTCCATATTTTGACACTTCTTTCACTCCTGTCCTTCCACGCTACACCGCTACGACGAAGATGGCGGGGAGATGCACATCTGGAAGCGACTGTCAGAAAGTGGCTTGAGGATGATCTGTAAAACATAATCTAGGCAACATTTTGACCAAAGAACCACCATAACATGTTTTGTAGACCACAAGGAAGTGTTTTACATTTAGAAAAAAAATATATAATATGACTCCTTTAATGCGCCTTATAATCCGGTGCGTCTTATCTATGAAAAACGATCGAAAATAGAGGCAATGCGCCTTAGGGCGGTGCGCTCTATCGTCCGGAAAATACGGTATACAATATATCACAGTTCAACACTGAAATAAAAACAAATAAAACATTTTTTTCCCACAGAGTGATACATTATAATTGTGTGTAAGTGAATATCCTCATTGCATTCAAGTAGTTTGTGCTCTAATTGGTATTTACTGCCAGAGAATTACTTTTGGACAGAACAGGGGCGTGAAATTAGGACTTTAAAGAAAGAGCGCTTGCAAAACAATGCATTTAAAATTATATTAAGTACGTGATTTGTCATCCTAATTGTGCACTCATGATATTAATGAAGTCTTGCCAATGACCTACATAGGAGAAACTTTTGAGGCGGATTCTTTAGCACACACAAAAAGTGTGGTCTTAACACCCCATTTTCCAAAAAAAATAATACATCAATTGAATACTCCATTATACCATTCACTAATGACATCCTGTTGTATTTTTTTGCTTTGAGTTGCAGCACATTTTCACAAAAACACCACCTAAAAAACCTTTAGATTTATGTATGAGTAGTCAGTAACCTAACAATTAGTAGGGTAATATACAGTTATGTATAAATGGTACAAGTAATTGTCCGACAACACTGTTTTATCTGATAGGCAGACATTTTCAAATATAAATTGATCCGCCTCTGCCCATTTCCTCACTGATATTAAGGACTATTAAACTAATTTCCTCCTTGTAGATATAATGAAATATTGTGTCTTTTAATGGATGGGCCTATTTTAATCCCCCACATGAATACTTTAATGTGCAGGATATGATTGTTCTGTACCAATGACTGTCATTAGTTTTGTTAAATAATATCTGTCCATCCCAAAATTACTCGGTTCCACATCATGCTGAGAGGACCATTCATGCACTATAGCTCTATTGATAGGTTAAAATAATGGTGTTAATTGTGTTTTAAGCAGTAGATAAAAGGTGTACGGAGTAAAGTATTGTTCCCAGCCACTAATAAGCACTTGTTTGAAATAAATCCCAACTACAGCAAAAATGTACACTAGTCACTTTTTAGCACATTTCTCTTACTCCCTCGAGCAAAATATCATTCCGAACCGAACGCGGTGACCTGCACAACTGTAGCAGGATGCATACATGCAATATGTGGCTGGAAAGCTCTTTCAAAATGTCATGCAAATGAGTTCTCAAGATGTTTGTGGATTTGTCATAAGGATTCTGCAGTTTAGCTTGGCAAAATAAAAATATGGTAAACCAATGTGGGCATGTTCATGTATAGTTAGACTATAGAAATGTACTTTGCAAAGATAAGTTGATAATGTATTAAAATTGTCTTTACGTTGTATAGTAATAGGCCTTCTTGTTTACTTAATATGTGGTTTTAAAATTTAGTACAGGCTATTTTAATTTTACACACTGTAACATTTTTAAGTTTCTTTTGTTTTTTTTGACATACACCACAATAATATCATACCGTGGCCTTAACCTGAATCAGAATCAGAATCAAAAATACTTTATTAATCCCAGAGGGGAAATTAAGATTCCCAGCACAATCCCATTCAAGAGCAGACAAACATTACAGGGGAGACACAACAGGATCGCTGACGGGTCTGCCAACTTCCGGCGTCCCTTACAAGAAAGGTGAAAAACAGGTCAACGCTGGGGATGGGGCAGGGGAAGAAAAAAAACAAATCAGTCTAAGCCTGGGCCCCTGGAGAGGGGGTCCAGACTGAGGCCAAGGAAAAAAACATCATAGCCATAGCACACATAAGCATGTGGTGCTCGTCCTCAGCACCACAGATAGAGGCGGTGACCTTTGCTCCTGCAGGCGCGCTGGCCACACCTCCCTCCACAAACACAAAGGACATTAAAGACATTAAAAAAACAGAGCTGATGCAACCAGCCATTTCTACATACAGCTACAAAAAATAAATACATCAATCAATCAATGTTTATTTATATAGCCCTGAATCACAAAAGTCTCAAAGGGCTGCACAAGCCACAACAACATCCTCGGTACAGAGCCCACACAAGGGACGTCGATGTGAATGACTATGAGAAACCTTGGAGAGGACCGCATATGTGGGTAACCCCCCCTCTAAGTACAGTCCCTAGTGGATCCACATAACAGTGAGAGTCCAGTCCATAGTGGGGCCAGCAGGAGACCATCCCGAGCAGAGACAGGTCAGTAGCGCAGAGACGTCCCCAACCGATGCACAGGTGAGCGGTCCACACCGGGTCCCAACTCTGGACAGCCAGCACCTCATCCATGGTCACTGGAACCGGAATAACCCGGCGAGGGGGCAAAGGAGAAAAGAAAACGGCAGATCAACTGGTCTAAAAAAGGGGGGACATAAAAAATAAATAAATAACAAAAACATATACACTGTGGTGGCCTCTGCGGTGTTCCACGCCATCGTCTGCTGGGGTGGGGTGAGCATGGCCAGAGACAGGAGCGGACCCAACAAAGCAACCCTCGGCCACCCACCAACTCTCGACCAGTGTTCAGTCCGCATGGATGAGCGAGGATACGTCCAAGGAGAACGAGGTGTCCGATACCTGCTCATTCAGCCAAGACACTGTGAAGCGTGTCCGTCTACTTAAAATGTGGTTTTAAAATTCAGTGCAGACTCATTTTAATTTTACACCCTATAAAATGTTTAAGTTTTGGTGTTTTTTTGTGTTTTTTTGGACATATACAACAATAACATCATACCGTGGCCTCAAGACCAAGATAATATACCATAAGATGTTGATACCGTTGTATTATATCTAATATACGCTGAAATTATATAATATTGATTCTTAGTTTTTTTTCATTTGCTTTCATATAATTTTACTAACTGTGTGTCTTTTTTTCAAAAGGATTTACACACTTTTTCCAAACACCACATTAAATGTTTTTAATTCCTAGATTATTTGCAAAATGACACACTTCGGTCAAAACATATGCCCATTCATCAAAATAAAGCAAGCATTTGTAAAAATGCAGTTTTATTTTCTTCTCACTCACACAGATTTCAAATGATAAAGACACTATTGGAGTGAGTTACCCAGAACAGTGATGAATACAATATTTTTTTCTAAAATAAAACTATTTTACTATAAGAAATCACATGTTTGGGGCATTTTGCCCAACCTTTTTAGCATATGTAATGAATGATTACTTTAACTTGACAAAATATATTGGCAAATCCACAGCAATCGGCCTATATGTAAGGACCTAAAGAGAAAGTAAAACTATCCTGTTATCTTTTCAAGAACTGTTTAACAATGATGCTGCAAACTGAAAATATGCATTTTATTACCACAGTCAGGTAAAGTAACATAGCACAGTAGTCAACAATGACATGTAGTACAAATTACAATCTGAGACAAATAAAAAAGGTTTGAAAAAAAATCTGGAGATAAGTAAAAATGACAGCATAGAGTATAGGCTACATGTGCATACTTAGGCAACAGCAACTCAATGAAAGAACATACTCAAAAGCCTCAGTTACTGATTCTAATCATCACCTGCCCGTCTAGCTGGATCAGGCCCTAGTATCTCATCCACAATCCTTATATGTGTGCAAGATGGGAAGGTGTGTGTAAAGCATTGTGTGTAATATTTTGCAAAAACTGTGAAGCAGAGTCTAAGCCTAATATTAGGCAAATCTGCACAGTGGTTTTGCTTACTGTTGAGTTGAGTTGAGTTTGAGTTTGAGTTTGAGTTTGAGTTTGAGTTTGAGTTTATTTCGAACATGCATGCATACAACATGATACATCACAATCTCCAGTTTCTCTATTCAACATGTTCGAAAAGGAGTAGGAAGAAGCAGAGCTTATTTAATCCTATCCCTTTTCCTTTACATAGCAGTTGCTAAAACTTTTGTTCACTTCCTGTTCTCAATTTAAGATTTTTTGCTCAAATAAAGCCAATAATCCCATTTTTTGTGGTCCCTTTTATTTAGAAAAGTATTGAAATACATGTTGGTAACGATACTACAATATTGGTATCGAGACGACCCTACTGTGTGTAGACTTTGTTAAATGTGTGAAAATGTTAAATTTACTATGGAAGCAATTGGAAAAAACTGTAATGGCTTGATATCGATTAAAAAGATAAAGATAGTAATTTAAAATAAAATAAAACATTTAAAAAAAAATAAAAAAATAAAAAAAATATCTATATATATATATATACACTACCGTTCAAAAGTTTGGGGTCACATTGAAATGTCCTTATTTTTGAAGGAAAATCACTGTACTTTTCAATGAAGATAACTTTAAACTAGTCTTAACTTTAAAGAAATACACTCTATACATTGCTAATGTGGTAAATGTCTATTCTAGCTGCAAATGTCTGGTTTTTGGTGCAATATCTACACAGGTGTATAGAGGCCCATTTCCAGCAACTATCACTCCAGTGTTCTAATGGTACAATGTGTTTGCTCATTGACTCAGAAGGCTAATTGATGATTAGAAAACCCTTGTGCAATCATGTTCACACATCTGAAAACAGTTTAGCTCGTTACAGAAGCTACAAAACTGACCTTCCTTTGAGCAGATTGAGTTTCTGGAGCATCACATTTGTGGGGTCAATTAAACGCTCAAAATGGCCAGAAAAAGAGAACTTTCATCTGAAACTCGACAGTCTATTCTTGTTCTTAGAAATTAAGGCTATTCCACAAAATTGTTTGGGTGACCCCAAACTTTTGAACGGTCGTGTATATATATATATATATATATATATATATAATTTTTTTATTTTTTTTTTAAGTCACGTTTTAGGATTGTAACTCACGGACAACTACCTCACCTCCGCTCCACAAAGTCATTCTGCACCTCACTGTGACGGGTTATTGGTGAGCAAGTCAGTACAAGAAGTCGACATTTAAGAAATAGAGGGCATTTTTTTTTACATGTAAGTGGCAAGAAACTTGCCGAACAATTGTAATAATTGGAAATGGATTATTTGAATTTGATGTTTTTGTGACTCAGTTTTGTCCAATTAATTATTATTGCCATCGAGTGTACACATATACATCTTAATTTTAAGCTGTATGTTATGTTTAGCATAGGGAGTTGACGGCAAAGACACCAGAAGGGGTGACTATGTGTAGGAATAAATAGCTGTTGAGTCTTACCAAATGTTATTGTCGTATAACACTCAAAAGCGCAGATTTCGACCATTGAAATAATGTATATAGCTCAAGACTGACAGTAATTTAAAAACAGCACTGCACATCATAATGGCAGCTACAGTTTCAATGTTAAAGGTCTACAAAAATTATGTAGAAAGTCGATCGGGCCGGATTGAAAATCATAACGGTCCACATGTGGCCCACCTAGCGTCTCAATATTGTATTGCATCAAAACAATAATGTGATACGTATTACTAATACCCAGCCTAAGTTTGGATTAAGGACCAGTTTCATTGTGATGTTATTGACTTTTTTTTCTCTTTTATTATAAATATAATTTACAGGATACATTTTTGAAGAATGGTGGGTGTATAAAAGTTCAAAACACTTGGAAGAACGAACTGAAAAAAATAAATGCCCAAAAACTTAGTCCAATTGTAATAATGACATATTGAAAGAAAAGTATATTTATGATTTACAAAACCCAAAACCAGTGAAGTTGGCACGTTGTGTAATTTGTAAATAAAAACAGAATACAATGATTTGCAAATCCTTTTCAACTTATATTCAATTGAATAGACTGCAAAGGCAATATATTTAATGCTCCAACTGAGAAACTTAAATAATCATTAACTTAGAATTTAATGGCAGCAACACATTGCAAAAAAATTGGCACAGGGGCATTTTTACCACCGTGTTTCATGGCCTTTCCTTTTAACAACACTCAGTAAAGGTTTGAGGAACTGAGGAGACCAATTTTTGAAGCTTTTCAGGAGGAATTATTTCCCATTCTTGCTTGATGTACAGCTTAAGTCTCCGTTGTGGTATTTTAAGCTTCATAATGCGCCACACATTTTCAATGGGAGACAGGTCTGGACTACAGGCAGGCCAGTCTAGTACCCGCACTCTTTTACTACGAAGCCACGCTTCTTGTAACACGTGGCTTGGCATTGTCTTGCTGAAATAAGCAGGGGCATCCATGATAACGTTGCTTGGATGGCAACATATGTTGCTCCAAAACCTGTATGTACCTTTCAGCATTAATGGTGCCTTCCCAGATGTGTAAGTTACCCATGCCTTGGGCACTAATACACCCCCATACCATCACAGATGCTGGCTTTTGAACTTTGCGCCTGTAACAATCCGGATGGTTATTTTCCTCTTTGTTTCGGAGGACACGACGTCCACAGTTTCCAAAAACAATTTAAAATGTGGACTCGTCAGACCACAGAACACTTTTCCACTTTGCATCAGTCCATCTTAGATGAGCTCGGGCCCAGCGAAGCCGGCTGCGTTTCTGGGTGTTGTCGATAAATGGATTTCGCTTTGCATAGTAGAGTTTTAACGTGCACTTACAGATGTAGCGACCAACTGTAGTTACTGACAGTGGTTTTCTGAAGTGTTCCTGAGCCCATGTGGTGATATCCTTTACACACTGATATCGCTTTTTGATGCAGTACCTCCTGATGGTCCATAGTATCATTGCTTACGTGCAGTGATTTCTCCAGATTCTCTGAACCTTTTGATGATATTGCGGACCGTAGATGGTGAAATCCCTAAATTCCTTGCAATAGCTTGATGAGAAATGTTATTCTTAAACAGTTTGACAATTTGCTCAAGCATTTGTTCACAAATTGGTGACCCTCGCCCCATCCTTGTTTGTGAATGACTGAGCATTTCATGGAAGCTGCTTTTATACCCAATCATGGCACCCACCTGTTCCCAATTAGCCTGTTCACCTGTGAGATGTTCCAAATAAGTGTTTGATGAGCATTCCTCAACTTTCTCAGTCTTTTTCGCCACTTGTGCCAGCTTTTTTGAAACATGTTGCAGGCATCAAATTCCGAATGAGCTAATATTTGCAAAAAATAACAAAGTTTTCCTGTTCGAACGTTAAGTATCTTGTCTTTGCAGTCTTTTCAATTGAATATAGGTTGAAAAGGATTTGCAAATCTGTGTATTCTATTTACACAACGTGCCAACTTCCCTGGTTTTGGGTTTTGTACATTACATTTGTTGCAGTTCTTATTCCAACCACATAAAGTTTTGTTTTAAGTTTTATTACTGTCAAATTCTAGTTTAACCAAATTCTTACAAACGATCCATCCAACTGTCTTGAACACATCATTGCTGCAGAAATCCTTTTTTTCCCGTGCCTTCGTGTTTCCTCAGTGGCAAAGGGAAGGCACTCCGATCACATTACTGTACATGCCAGGACATTTAAATGCTAATGTTATAAGCTCACATGCCTAATATGATAAGCTGACAAGCTTATTATAAGCTGTGAAGTTTCAAGAGTTTTCTTCTATTCACGTATCACAGGAGTCCTTAACTTGCATCGCCACACTGTGCCAGAAGGTACCTCGTTAAATTCCTCACAGAGGAGATCATTTGAGCTGACAGCACTGTACTGTAGTGGGATTGTACATGATGGTTTGTCAAGCAACTGCGCAGTGAACACAGGAGTGCGAGGGGCTTGAGATTGAATGTGAATGTTCAATATGTCTTTTCTGCACATTTGGACAACCCAAATCGAAAATAATAATAACAAAAGAGACATTTGTTGTACAACTTTTTGCATGAAGTAACTTAAATATCAACTGTGCACTCCTGGGGCCCAACATTGGCGTTGCAGGTGTTCCTTATGTCAGTGTTTTTCAACCTTTTTTGAGCCAAGGCACATTTTTTTTTCATTGAAAAAATATGGAGGCACACCACCAGCAGAAATGGTAAAAAATGAAACCTCACCATGTTTGTTAGAATAATTGTTTCTAAGTTATCACAAAAACTTTGTGTTACATTTGAGTGCCCGGTGAGAAGCAAAAGCTGTCTTTGGAACCTACCAAGAGTAAGGCTCGTAAAACTCCACTGTGTAGTGGGGAAGCAAGATGAAGGTGTTCCTGTTGTCTTTCATGTATTATAATCAAACAGAAAGATATTGTCTGACCTAAGGATTATAAAAGCGAAGAGGAAGCAGGACCGGAATCCCCTCCAGGCGACTTCCTTTTTGAACTGTTTTACGAACGTCTTTTTGAACTGTTTTACGAAACTCTTTTTGAACTCGTTTACGACCTTTTCTGTGAAGTGTTTACAACCTTTTCTTTTGAACTGTTCTGTAACCAAAGGCAACGCTGTTTACGATCCATTTCCCTCTGGAAGCAGCTGTGGTTATGTGGTCGGAGAAAGTAAAATAAAGAAGGAGGAGTACAATCTTTCGCCAGAGCGTGTGTGACACTGTAAGACGTTACAGGTCAACACGTTTCTCCTCAATTGAGCCAAATTTAATTATGTCTCTGTTTATTTCCTTGCTTATTGTCTTGTTTAATAGATGTCATCAGTGTTTGAACCTGACAATATTGTCTTTTTTTTGTAGTTTGTTGTTGTTTTCCTATGTGTAGTGCTTAAAGGCCTACTGAAACCCACTACTACCAACCACGCAGTCTGATAGTTTATACATCAATGATGAAATCTTAACATTGCAACACATGCCAATACGGCCGGGTTAACTTATAAAGTGCAATTTTAAAATTCCCGCCACACTTCCGGTTAAAAAACTCCTTTGGTTATGATTTATGCGCGTGACGTCACAAAAGCAACGGAAGTGGTTGGACCCCATCGGACCCGATAGAAAAGCTTCTTGTTTTCTTCGACAAAATTCCACAGTATTCTGGACATCTGTGTTGGTGAATCTTTTGCAATTTGTTTAATGAACAATGGAGGCTGCAAAGAAGAACGTTGTAGGTGGGATCGATCGGTGTATTAGCGGCTAAGTACAATACTTACAGCAACACAACAAGGACTACTTACTACGCCTAGCCGATGCTTGCCGCCAAACCCACGGATGAAGTCCTTCGTCGCGCCGTTGATCGCTGGAACACAGGTGAGCACGGCTGTTGATGGGAAGATGAGGGCTGGCTGGCGTAGGTGGAGCGCTAATGTTTTATCATAGTTCTGTGAGGTCCGGTTGCTAAGTTGCTAAATTAGCCTTAGCGTCGTTATCAACAGCATTTTTAAGCCTTACCAGGCTGAGAATTTTTAACCGTGTAGTTACATGTACATGGTTTAATAGCATTGTTGGTCTTCTGTCTATCCTTCCAGTCAGGGGTTTATTTATTTTGTTTCTATCTTCATTTGAGAACGATGCTATCACGCTAGCTCAGTAGCTAAGTGTGTCACCGATGTATTGTCTTGGAGATAAAAGTCACTTTAAATGTCCATTTCGCATGCTCGACTCTCATTTTCAAGAGGATATAGTATCCGAGGTGGTTTAAAATACAAATCCGTGATCCACAATAGAAAAAGGAGGGAGTACATAGTTCTGTGAGGTCCGGTTGCTAAGTTGCTAAATTAGCCTTAGCGTCGTTAGCAACAGCATAGTTAAGCCTTACCAGGCTGAGAATTTTTAACCGTGTAGTTACATGTACATGGTTTAATAGCATTGTTGGTCTTCTGTCTATCCTTCCAGTCAGGGGTTTATTTATTTTGTTTATATTTTCATTTGAGAACGATGCTATCACGCTAGCTCAGTAGCTAAGTGTGTCACCGATGTATTGTCTTGGAGATAAAAGTCACTTTAAATGTCCATTTCGCGTGCTCGACTCTCATTTTCAAGAGGATATAGTATCGGAGGTGGTTTAAAATACAAAACCGTGATCCACAATAGAAAAAGGAGAGTGTGGAATCCAATGAGCCAGCTTGTACCTAAGTTACGGTCAGAGCGAAAAAAGATACGTCCATCACTGCCTCTCAAGTCCTTCACTGTAATGTTCCTCATCTACGAATCTTTCATCCTCGCTCAAATTAATGGGGTAATCGTCACTTTCTCGGTCCGAATCTCTCTCGCTCCATTGGAAACAATGGGGAAGTGTGAGCAATACTAGCTCCTGTGACGTCACGCTACTTCCGGTACAGGCAAGGCCTTTTTTTTATCAACGAGCAAAAGTTGCGAACTTTATCGTCGATTTTCTCTACTAAATCCATCCATCCAAATATCGCGAAATGATCAAGTATGACACATAGAATGGATTTGCTATTCCCGTTTAAATAAAAAAAAATCATTTCAGTAGGCTTTTAAGTTCCTGTCTTGCGCTGTTATTTTGGTGACTTTTCCTGTTTTGTTGGATGTTTTCCTGTAGCAGCTTCACGCCTCTTTTTGAGTGCTATTACCTGACCTGCTTTGTATTGGCTAACAAAACTATTCAAGTTGTGCGGACGTTATCCTTCTTTGTGGTGACATTGTTGATTGTCAGGTCATGTACGGACACGTACTGTAAGTCTTTGCTGTCGTCCAGCATTCTGTTTTTGTTTACTTTGTAGCCAGTTCAGTTTTACTTTCGTTTAACTTAGCCATCCCTATGCAGTGCCTTTTTCTAGCGGGACTTGCGTTTTGTTCATTTTTGGTTTAAGCTTAACATACCTTTTTACCTGCACGCTGTCTCCCGCTGTGCTCTGCATATTGGGATCAGGACAAACCAACCTCGACGCGTTCCGACTTCTACAAAACAATGAACTGCCTGCTGCTACCTACTGATATGGCGTATTACATGGTTACCCTGCCCAGCTCTATAAAGCACAGACACTAGACAACGACACATTATTTGTAGAGTATAATTACTGATTTGCAAATAATATTTTTTGGACCAATTAGGTGAAGTTGCATAATTTCCCACGGCACACCAGACAATATCTCACGACAGCACACTAGTGTGCCGCGGCACAGTGGTTAAAAAAGACTGCCTTATGTGATATGATTGTTCAGTTTGAAGGTCAGTGGTCAGAATTTTCTTCAATTGGCTTTTTGATTGGGACGTTGTTAGAATAGGATACACACACAAAGTATACTCTATGAAGAACTCATTGACGCCCATTATAATTTCAATGTTTTAACAGACTGTAATCCTGGTATGTATATTGCTATGCTATGCGACTCAAATACATTTAATTACTGCAAATTGAAAAACAGGAAAATATTGTCATTAGTGTAATAGCTTCTCTTAAACACTACGAAACCATTAGGATAATTCTCAGACCTTAGATAAGCTTTATATATATATATATATACAGGACAACATTTTGGACACACCTTCTCCTCATTCAAAGCATTTTCTTTATTTTCCGGACTATAAATTGTAGATTGTCACTGAAGGCATCAAAATTCTGAATGAACCCATGTGGACTAAATAAAAAAGGTGAAAAAACTGAAAACATGTTTTATATTCTAGTTTCTTCAAACTAGCGACCCTTTGCTCTGATTAGATTTTTGCACACTCTTGGCATTCTCTCGATGACCTTCAAAAGGTAGTCACCTAGAATGGTTTTCACTTCACAGGTGTGCTTGAAGCTCATTGAGAGAAAGCCAAGAGTGTGCAAAGCAGTAATCAGAGCAAAGGGTGGCTATTTTGAAGAAACTAGAATATTAAACGTGTTTTTTTGTTTTTGTTAAGTACATAACTCCACATGTGTTCATTCATAGTTTTGATGCCTTCAGTGACAATCTACAATGTATAGTCCGGAAAATAAAGAGAATGCATTGAATGAGGAGAAGGTGTGTCCAAACTTTTGGCCTGTACTATATATATATATATATATATATATATATATAATTTCCAATTGTAATGCAGTAGACTTTGTATTTTTTGTCTTCTTGTATGCTGTATCAAAATCAATGATGTCATAAATTATTGTCATATTCAAGGCTACCAACATCAAATATTCCCTTATTCTTATTTTTAGGAATATTAAATATTTTGCATTTTCCCATTATATATATATATATATATATATATATATATATATATATATATATATATATATATATATATATATATATATATATATATATATATATATATATATATATATATATATATATATATATATATGTATATAAAATATGTTTAAAAAGTCATAAACATAAAAAACAAAAAAATAAGAACAACTTTTTTTTAAATAAATAGATAGATCTGAAGTTGTAAAAGATTGCAACAAATATAATAAAATATATGTAAATATTGCTAACTTATGAAACTTTGATGAGCAGATCCCTTTTGGACATTAAGAGTAATTGTGTGTCGTCAATCTTCAGGTTGCACGGGGGTTACGGAAATCGGTGTTTTGAGACTCTTGGATCTAATATTACATCTAGTAATTGCCTAATACACAAAACCTCTTGGATTTTAATGATGATGACGACGACAGGTGCCAACACTCTATCCACCATGTCCATCCCCACCATGTCCATCCCCACCCCAGTTCATGCATATTCTCATTTCCACAAACACCCCAGAACCACTTCCTGAGACAAAGCGATCTCAAGAGAAAAGCTTTCATTTACCCATGATTTATTGATATAATTTACATTTTTGAAAATTTACATCTTAATCAGCTACAGTGTTGAACAACAGTCCCTTTGATTAACCTTATCACGGGATGATATACATATTATGAGGACCAGCGGCGTGGGCCTCGCTCCACCGAAATTGGCTGGTCTCAATTAGTCAGTGATACCGCATCGAAGTAACAGCTGGCAGCTTCTGTCTGTCTAATCTCCGACTGCAGCTGTGCTGGAACAGGCAACATGCTAGCGTAATTAGCCATGCTGTCTCCATGGGAAAATAAAGCCTTGGGGTCCAAGATCAATGTTGCTGTCCCTTATTCACTTTCTCGCTGTGTGATGATAACAACGGTCCTCAACACGTAGACGTAAATGAAAAGCTGCTTTAGTCATTAAAATAATCTGGTCCGTTAAAATAAATCATGAATTAAATAACAGAGAAATAACAATATCGGCCCCCTATTCACACAAATACAACATTAGCTATTCAACTCAGGAGACTACTAAGGCCATATTTTTATTGCAAAACATACATCAGCTCATTTAAAGTCATTTTTTTTCATTATCAAGATTTTCACATTTTCTTTTGTTCCACCCTCGAGTTTGTTCCATAAACTAACACCCTTGATTAAAATGCATCTCTCCGTTGTCACTCTTCCAAATCGAGATTTTCTTTTAAATCTCAGTTCCTGTTAGGTTATAATTAGACTTAGACTTGGACAAAATTAATTGATCCACAAGGGAAATTGTTCCACACAGTAGCTCAGTTACAAAGGATGGAAAGGGTAAGGATTGGAAAGGATAATGCAGGTATAAAGTAGATAAAACATGTACCATAGTAGCAATATAAAATATAACATATATGTAATATTTACATATTATATATACAGTATATAACATATATTGATATATTATATTATTATACAATATTATATTTTTATATAATATATTCAATATATAACAAATCCCAATTACCATGTATAATATTGCAGTCAAGCAATCAATCAAAGTTTATTTATATAGCCTTAAATCACAAGTGTCTCAAAGGGTTGCACAAGCCACAATGACATCCTCGGCTCAGATCCCACATCAGGGCAAGGAAAAACTCAACCCAACCCAACCCAACCCAACGGGCTACAATGAGAAACCTTGGAGGGGACCACAGATATGGGGACCCCCTCCCCCGGGCGACCGGTGCAATGGACGTCGAGTGGATCTAGTTAATAGTGTGAGAGTCCAGTCCATAGTGGGGCCAGCGGGAGATCATCTTGAATGGAGACAGGTCAGCAGCGCAGAGACGTCCCCAACTGATGCACAGATGAGTGGTCCACCCCGAGTCCCGACTTTCAACAGCTAGCGTTTCATGTAACAGCTGCAGCAAAAAAGGGCAGCATAAAATAGAGAGTAGATCCAGCAGAAAATATACAAACCCCGTTTCCATATGAGTTGGGAAATTGTGTTAGATGTAAATATAAACGGAATACAATGATTTGCAAATCCTTTTCAACCCATATTTAATTGAATGCACTACATAGACAAGATATTTGATGTTCAAACTCATAAACTTTAGTTTTTTGGGGAAAATAATAATTAACTTAGAATTTCATGGCTGCAACACGTGCCAAAGTAGTTGGGAAAGGGCATGTTCACCACTGTGTTACATGGCCTTTCCTTTTAACAACACTCAGTAAACGTTTGGGAACTGAGGAGACACATTTTTGAAGCTTCTCAGGTGGAATTCTTTCCCATTTTTGCTTGATGTACAGCTTAAGTTGTTCAACAGTCCGGGGGTCTCCGTTGTGGTATTTTAGGCTTCATAATGCGCCACACATTTTCAATGGGAAACAGGTCTGGACTACAGACAGGCCAGTTTAGTACCTGCACTCTTTTACTATGAAGCCACGTTGATGTAACACGTGGCTTGGCATTGTCTTGCTGAAATAAGCAGGGGCGTCCATGGTAACGTTGCTTGGATGGCAACATATGTTGCTCCAAAACCTGTATGTACCTTTCAGCATTAATGGCGCCTTCACAGATGTGTAAGTTACCCATGTCTTGGCACTAATACACCCCCATACCATCACAGATGCTGGCTTTTCAACTTTGCGCCTATGACAATCCAGATGTTTTCTTTTCCCTCTTTGGTCCAAAGGACACGGCGTCCACAGTTTCCAAAAACAATTTGAAATGTGAAATCGTCAGACCACAGAACACTTTTCCACTTTGTATCAGTCCATCTTAGATGAGCTCGGGCCCAGCGAAGCCAACGGTGTTTCTGGGTGTTGTTGATAAACGGTTTTTGCCTTGTATAGGAGAGTTTTAACTTGCACTTACAGATGTAGCGACCAACTGTAGTTACTGACAGTGGGTTTCTGAAGTGTTCCTGAGCCCATTTGGTGATATCCTTTACACACTGATGTCGCTTGTTGATGCAGTACAGCCTGAGGGATCGAAGGTCACGGGCTTAGCTGCTTACGTGCAGTGATTTCTCTAGATTCTCTGAACCCTTTGATGATATTACAGACCGTAGATGGTGAAATCCCTAAATTCCTTGCAATAGCTGGTTGAGAAAAGTTTTTCTTAAACTGTTCAACAATTTGCTCACGCATTTGTTGACAAAGTGGTGACCCTCGCCCCATCCTTGTTTGTGAATGACTGAGCATTTCATGGAATCTACTTTTATACCTAATCATGGCACCCACCTGTTCCCAATTTCCCTGTTCACCTGTGGGATGTTCCAAATAAGTGTTTGATGAGCATTCCTCAACTTTATCAGTATTTATTGCCACCTTTCCCAACTTCTTTGTCACGTGTCCATCAAATTCTAAAGTTAATGATTATTTGCACACAAAAAAAAAATGTTTATCAGTTTGAACATCAAATATGTTGTCTTTGTAGCATATTCAACCGAATATGGGTTGAAAATGATTTGCAAATCATTGTATTCCGTTTATATTTACATCTAACACAATTTTCCAACTCATATGGAAACGGGGTTTGTACATTATAAACAAAAATAGGTAGCTAACATAGAAGCGGTCAGGTAAAAGACAGATATCATTTATTGCTGTATGGAGTGCGGAATGAAGGAGTTCTTGAATCGAACACTGTGGGAACGAAGCTGAAGGAGCATGTTGGAGTATGAGTTCCGCTGTCCCTCAATTGTCTGGTGGAGTGGGTGGGCAGGATTGTCCATGATGGCCAGCAGTTTGTCCAGTGTCCTCCTGTCCCTCACTGACACAAATGCCTCCAACTGCGTGCCAATAGTTTGGCCGGCTTTCCGGATCAGTTTGTCAATCCGGTTTAAGTCCCTTTTGCTGGTGCTGCTCCCCCAAACAAACCACTGCAAAGTACAGGGCACTGGCCAAAACAGACTGAAAAAAGATCTTCAACAGCTTGCTGCACACATTAAAGGACCTAAGCTTCCTTAGGAACAATAGTCTGCTCATGCCCTTCTTGTATACAGCTTTGTTGTTGTCCCCTCAGTCCAGTCTAATGTTCAAGTGGACTTCCAGGTACTTGTACTGCCCCACTACTGCCACCTCCCGGCCCTGGATGTTGATGGGGTCATTTTCTTCTTGAAATCCCTTCTCTTTTTACAAATCTTTTTTGTCTATGTGTTTTGTATGTCATTTTTGATTAGTGTTGTACTCTACCAGAAATGTTTAATGAATTTGACTATTTAAATATTGGGTTTGTAGGTGATGTGGTATGAAGTTCCAAAAATGACTAGATTGGATTTAAATATGTTTTTGAAGCACTGCTACCACAAACTTTAATGCAATATGTCAGACATGAAACAATCATTGAATTATAAAAAAATATACAATGTATTTTATTTAATTTAACAATAGCAATAGTTTCTTTATATTTTAACCTATTTTTTATGTGATTTCCGTGAAAATGTTCATTGATCCTAACACCCCAAAATCTAAATTCTTTGGTTCTTTGAATCTCTCCTACTATACGAATCCTAAACTTAGTTGTATCCGGATTTAAAGATAACCGAGTAACAGCAAACCATCATTTAAATCAGGGGTGGGCAATTAATTTTTACCGGGGGCCGCATGAGCAACCCGAGCACTGCTGGAGGGCCACATCGACAATATTTCAATTAAATTTTGCTCAATATTATTTTTGATATATACCGTGAGATAAATAATAATAATAATAATAATAATAATAATAATAATTAATAATAATAGTAATACTTCAACATAGTGTGTGTAACAGCATTCCATGACTAATATAAATAAATTAACATTAATAATAAATGACAGTAAAATAAGCACACGTATGACTGAGGAGTCATAGTGTAACTTTGTGTGGTGTTTGAGTTGTCCGATTTTTTGTGTGGCCATAAACGCACCAGTGGTTTAGTGGTATGTGTGTTGGTGACAGATGACAAGTTGGTTTTGGCCTGGTTTGTACGGCAGAAAATGACTAGTTTTTAGAGATAGAAGTGTTTTACTCATGTTTTTGGTGTGGTTATGGCCGAATATAAACAGTTTTGCTCAATAAAGTGATCGATATAATTCCTGTCCTCGAAGCATCTCGATAGACGTTAAAATAATTGAACAGTGTTCAATTGAACGGTGTTGACGAACACCGTTAGGGCCGCTTGTTGTCACTGTCACTCAAAGTTGCATTGCAAAATTACATAGAATAAATATGTTTATTTTGTTTAGAATTCAGATGGGATTTGATTTGGTGCACGGCATATATTTGCTGTGTGCAGCGGACGCTTGGGCAGTGCGCAATTGCGCAGGCACGCACCTTAGAGGGAACGTTGCTTGGCAGTCTATGTCTTGTTGAAAACACGCCATTCGTCATCAACTTTTCTCTTTTTAGCGTCTCGGGTGTAAACCGTGCATCACTTGTCGCTGTGCACCTTCACTCGCAGGTTACACACGGACACACGCCCATAAATAATACTTTTCAAAATAAAAGCAGCACAGTTGTATTGCGCGCACGACATAGATGTTTTTTCAACTTTATTTTGTAATTTGTGATTGCAGTTGTTCACATTCACTCACAATCACGCACACGCATACGTCCACACGGAAGTAATACAAATAACGATTTTCAAAACAAAAGCAGCACCGTTGTATTGCACACTCGACATAGATACTTTTTTAAATGTATTTTGTAATTTATATTTGGCCTCACGCGGGCCGGACAGGGACGCACAAAGGGCCGGATGCGGCCCGCGGGCCGCAGAATGCCCAGGTCTAATTTAAATAGTAATTATTTTGTTTTCAACCACAAACAACATTTTTTTAGATTTTTTCATGACAAAATAAGGGTTGCGTCATCTGCAAATAAATTATACTTAAACAGTTTGGAAACTATAGTAATATCATTGCCATACATGAGAAACAGTATGAGTCCAAAGACCCTATTTCCTAAAAAGTACTTTGACTTTATCCCATAGATTTAGTTTGCTGATGTTTATTAGCTTTTAACTGGGAAAATATTCACAGCGCTTCACTTTTTCCACATTTTGTCATGTTACAGCCTTATTCCAAAATGGAATACAGCCATTTCTGGCCTCGAAATTCTACACACAAGACCCCTGTGGAGAGGCGGGGCCGGCGAGCGAGCAGCGAGGCAGGGAACGCCGGAGCCTGGCCCAAGATGGCGGCGAGGAGGCGTGGTCGGCGATCGAGTGGCGAGGCGGGGCGCGCCGGGAGCGACGCCGCAATCGTGCCCAGGTGTGCAGATCGCACACCTGGGCAATCTCCTCTCGCTGAAGAAAAAAGGCGCAGCAGAGAGAGACAGGGAAGAGACTGGAAGGAGCAAAAGAAAGGCTGATGCGGAGCGAAAGAGGAGGAGAGCCAGAGACAAACGACGAGCGAGCGAGCGAAGAAGAGGAGCTGAAAAGCGACTGAGACTGAGAGGCTTTGTTTGAAAAAATAAAACAAACGTCAACTCTGCTCCAGATGTCTCTATTCGATGGTCCAGGGAACTCACAAGACGGCACGAGTCCGTCACGACCCCATAATGACAATTTGAATTTAATGTGTGCAGATTTAAAAAGCATTGGTTTTCATCCAGGATGTCTCTGTACATTGCTGCATTCATCTTAGTCTAGTCAGGGAGGTGACCAAGACCATGGTCACTCTGTCAGAGCTACAGCGTTCCTCTGTGGAGAGAGCAGAACCTTCCAGAAAGACAATGCACCATTCAGTCTTGTATGGTATAGAGGCCAGACGGAAGCCATTTTTGAGTAAAAAGTTTGCCAAAATGCACCTGAAAGACTCTCAGACCATGAGAAACAAAATTATCTGGTCTGATAAGACAAATATTGAACTCTTTCAGGCGTCATGTTTGGATTAAACCAGGCAACGCTCATCACCAGGCCAATACCGTCCCTACTGTGAAGCATGGTGGTGGCAGCATCATGGTGTGGGGATGGTTTCCAGCAGCAGGAACTGGGAAACTGGTCAGGATAGGGGGAAAGATGAGTGCAGCATTCGACAGAGACATCCTGGATGAAAACCAACGCTCCCCACCCAACCTGATGGAGCTTGAGACGTGCTGCAAAGAGGAATGGTTGAAACTGCCCAAAGATAGGTGTGCCAAGTGTATTCAAAACCTCTTGAGGCTGTAATGGCTGCCAAAGGCGCATAAACAAAGTATTGAGTCAATGCTATGAAGATTTTTTTTAATTATTTTTATTAAAAAAAAGATATATAGTCATCATGGGGTATAGTCCACAAAATTTTGAGGACAAAAGTGAATTTATTACATTTTGGAATTAAAGGGAAGCGCTGTAAATTCCTTCCAGGTGCACTGTAAGTTTGGAATTTGAGAAATGCTTAAAGGCCTACTGAAACCCACTACTACCGACCACGCAGTCTGATAGTTTATATATCAATGATGAAATCTTAACATTATAACACATGCCAATACGGCCGGGTTAACTTATAAAGTGACATTTTAAATTTGCCGCTAAACTTCCGGTTCGAAACGCCTCTGCGGATGACGTATGCGCGTGACGTAGACCGGGGAACACGGGTATGCCTTCCACATTGAAGCCAATACGAAAAAGCTCTGTTTTAATTTCAAAATTCCACAGTATTCTGGACATCTGTGTTCGTGAATCGGTTTCAATCATGTTCATTGCATTATGGAGAAGGAAGCTGAGCAAGCAAAGAAGAAAGTTGTCGGTGCGAAATGGACGTATTTTTCGAACGTAGTCAGCCACAACAGTACACAGCCGGCGCTTCTTTGTTTACATTCCCGAAAGATGCAGTCAAGATGGAAGAACTCGGATAACAGAGACTCTAACCAGGAGGACTTTTGACTTGGATACACAGACGCCTGTAGAGAACTGGGACAACACAGACTCTTACCAGGATTACTTTGATTTGGATGACAAAGACGCAGACGTGCTACTGTGAGTATGCAGCTTTGGCTTCTAAACATTTGATCGCTTGACCGTATGTGCGCAACTTTTTTTTGCGTATGTACGTAACTTTTTAAAAATATATAAGCTTTATGAACCTTGGGTTAGGTGAACGGTCTTTTGGGCTGAGTGATTGTGTGTGTTGATCAGGTGTTTGAATTGTATTGGCGTGTTCTATGGAGCTAGGAGCTAGCAGAGGAGCTAGGAGCTAGCGTAACAAACACGCAGGTGTTTTTATGCAGGATTAATTTGTGGCATATTAAATATAAGCCTGGTTGTGTTGTGGCTAATAGAGTATATAAATGTCTTGTGTTTATTTACTGTTGTAGTCATTCCCAGCTGAATATCAGGTCACCCCCGCAGCATCTTCCCTATCTGAACAGCTTCAACTCCCCACTAGTCCTTCACTTGCACTTTACTCATCCACAAATCTTTCATCCTCGCTCAAATTAATGGGGAAATTGTCGCTTTCTCGGTCCGAATCTCTCTCACTTCATGCGGCCATCATTGTAAACAATAGGGAACTTTGCGTATATGTTCAACTGACTACGTCACGCTACTTCCGGTAGGGGCAAGCCTTTTTTTTATCAGATACCAAAAGTTGCAATCTTTATCGTCGTTGTTCTATACTAAATCCTTTCAGCAAAAATATGGCAATATCGCGAAATGATCAAGTATGACACATAGAATAGATCTGCTATCCCCGTTTAAATATAAAAAAATCATTTCAGTAGGCCTTTAACTGTTCTCCATCAAACAGTATTTCCATACTGAAGTTACAGAGGCACCTGGGTTCTGCAGGTGATACTGCCAACGTGGGTAATTTGATGCTATTTGGGGAAGTTAGGTCACAAAAGACAGCCGTAAAACAAGAATTTAATGTCATGTTCGGTGTAGTATAAAACATGTAAACTTTAGAATGTAGATGATGTTAATTACTCTCACAGCGCTGCTACAATATTGATGAGCATTAAAAAAAAATTGTCATTAGCTCAGTGATGCAAAAGTAGTAGTTTACTCACGACACCTAAAGTCAAACGAAACGGACAGCAAATTGGAGGAGAGGGGAATAAATTGGCGGTTTCTAATTAACTTGCAGCACAAAATCAATCTCCATGCCAAAAAGGTGCCAAGAAACACGTCATACTGTCGCTTTTTAAGCTATTTTCTCAGACCGCACACGCGTGACATTGTGAGACGCTAAGTGGTGAAAACTCTAATTTCCTGCCGCCTATTTTAGGAAAGCCCAGATGATATGTTGCGATCAGTCATTAGAGAGAGTGGCCGACTGAAATAGAGGTGGTGAATATTCAACCCTCTTTTTGAGGTTGTTAGTCGTGTTTGTGGGAGTTCTTGTGTTCCAAGTGGGTTTATTGTCTTCTTCTCAGCGGTTTAAAAAGCAGAAAATGATCACTGGACTGCAGTGATAATTGCATATTGTGTAGGGCAGTGTTTTTCAACCTTTTTTGAGCCAAGGCACATTTTTTGCGTTGAAAAAATCAGAAGGCACAATACCAGCAGAAATCATTAAAAAACAAAACTCGGTTGATAGTAAAAAGTCGTTGTCGCAATTGTTGGATATGACTTTAAACCATAACCAACCATGCATCACTATAGCTATTGTCTCAAAGTAGGTGTACTGTCACGACCTGTCACATCACTCCATGACGTATTTTGCACTTCTTGCTGTTTTCCTGTGTGTAGTGTTTTAACTCTTGTGTTGCACTCCTATTTTAGTGGCTTTTTCTCTTTTTTTGGTATTTTCCTGTAGCAGTTTCATGTTTACCTTTGAGCGATATTTCCCGCATCTACTTTGTCTTAGCAATCAAGAATATTTCAGTTGTTTTTATCCTTCTTTTTGGGGACATTATTGATTGTCATGTCATGTTCGGATGTACTTTGTGGACGCCGTCTTTGCTCCACAGTAAGTCTTTGCTGTCGTCCAGCATTCTGTTTTTGTTTACTTTGTAGCCAGTTCAGTTTTAAAGTTACGTTCTGCATAGCCTTCCCTAAGCTTCAATGCCTTTTCTTAGGGGCACTCACCTTTTGTTTATTTTTGGTTTAAGCATTAGATACCTTTTTACCTGTACGCTGCCTACCGCTGTTCCCGACATCCACAAAGCAATAAGCTACCGGCTGCCACCTACTGATATGGAAGAGTATTACACGGTTACTCTGCCGAGCTCCAGACAGCGCCGACACTCAACAACAACACATCATTTGCAGACTATAATTATTGGTTTGCAAAAAATACTTTTAACCCAAATAGGTGAAATTAGATAATCTCCCACGGCACACAAGACTGCATCTCACAGCACACTAGTGTGCCACGGCACAGTGGTTGAAAAACACTGGTCTAGGGATTGTTATCATAATGTACGTCGTCATCTAATAACCCTTTTAAAAGGACCCTTCCAATGCATTAGCATTTACTCCACAGTTAAAAGCTGTCTACAGGTAAAATCCCCACCAATATAGACACAGGCTTGTTTTCTAATGAGTTTCAACACATTTTAAGTATAATTATTTTTTTAAGTGTGCGGATTATTTGTGGGCGTGTTGCATGTGATGGAATATGACTGTGTGTGCGATTGATATCAAGTGCAGAAGTGGTGCTCTTCTTAAAAATGAGATTTGTGCGTGCATTAAGCGCCTGTGGCCATGGAGACACTCGTTTACTGCATATCCACGTAATAATGTTCCTGCCTGTGGCGTTTTGCAATGTTTTGAAACATGCGGCAGACACGTTCTGGTTTTTATGGTCATTTAGACCCGGTCTTATTTTTTCCCCGCTGAAAAGTGTGCCCTGATGGATGCTGGCACGAACTGCGAGCATGCAATGTAATGTTACAGGTGCAAGAAAATGCATATTGCAAGATGTATTTTTTCCATACATATGAAAAAACAAACATCATTTAAAAAATTGGACCAAAATGCGTTGTTTGAATTACTTTTAATTAGCTATAAAATTATAAAATTATGTTGCTGAATAAACAACATGGCCGTATATATGCAGCGCAATCACCTCTTTTGTCACAGTTATTTATGTGCATCCTTTCTAGATGGAGTAAATAAAGACGCAAAACAGCCCCCGCAGTACAATTTTAGTCTTGATAGATCACAATGTGTGTGCTAAATTATTATATTTGCATGTTCTCCTCCCAGTGTGTTTAAGTTAAAAACATGTAAAACATGTGCAGATTATTTGTGGGCATGTTGCATGTGATCAACTATGACTGCGTGTGCGATTGATATCAAGTGCAGAAGTGGTGCAGACCGCTCTTCTTGAAAATGGGGTTTGTGCGTGTATTAAGTGCCTGTGGCCATGGAGACACTCATTTACTGTATATTCATGTTATGATGTTCCTGCCTGTGGCGTTTTACAATGTTTTTGAAACATGCAGCAGACACGTACTACTTTTTATGGGCATTTTAGACACGTTCTTATTTTTTTCACCCCCTGAAATGTGCACCCTGGTGAATGCTGGCACAAACTGCGAGCATTTGCTGGAACGTTACAGGTGCAAGAAAATGCATATTGCAAGAAGTTTTTTTTTCCATACATATGAACAAACAAACGTCATTGAAAAAAATATGACCAAATAGCGTCGATTAAATTTATTTTAATCAGCCCCTTAAGTCATCTAGCAGCTATAAAATTATAAAATTATGTTGCTGAATAAACAACATGTCTAATACTTTTGTTTTTGACAGGCCGTATATATGTTGACAAGCAAACTTCGGACAGAGCTGCGGCGCAGTGACCTCTTTTGTCACAGCTATTTATGTGCATCCTTTCTAGACGTACTAAATAAAGACGCAAAACAGCCCCCGCTGTACAATTGTAGTCTTGATAGATCACAATGTTTGTGCTAAATTATTATATTTGCATGTTCTCCTCCCAGTGTGTTTAAGTTAAAAACATGTAAAAAAATGTGCAGATTATTTGTGGGCATGTTGCATGACTGTGTGTGCAATTGATATCAAGTGCAGAAGTGGTGCAGACCGCTCTTCTTAAAAATGAGGTTTGTGAGTGTATTAAGCGCCTGTGGCCACGGAGACACTCATTTACTGCATATTCATGTTATGATGTTCCTGCCTGTGGCATTTGCAATGTTTTGAAACATGAGGCAGACACATACTGCTTTTTATGGGCATTTTAGACCCGATCTTATTTTTTGCCTGCTGAAAAGTGTGCCCTGGTGGATGCTGGCACTAACTGCGAGCATGCGCTGGAACGTTACAGGTGCAAGAAAATGCATATTGCAAGATGTATTTTTTCCATACATATGACCAAAACTCCTTGTTTGAATTTATTTGAATTAGCCCCTGTAAACGTCTCTTCGTGTGGGGAGGATTCTCCTAAGGCTGATAGCTCTTCTTGAGCCCAGTAAACAGGTTTGAGCAAGTCTTTATAGACATATACACCAGGGTGCAGGTCTTTTCAGTCACACGTGTCTGTGTTTTCTCTCTCTCTGTGTCCTCGGGTGCGTGCGCTTCTGCTCCCAGCCGCCGTTTTTCTCGTCATGGCCCCGGCCGCTGCTGTTAAAGGCGACAGGTGATTAAATAATCAGCCCCAGCTGGGCAATCTACTCACCTGTCAGCTGGGTTTCGAAGCCGGGCCGTACACACTCCATTCCCGCAAAAGGCGCGCCGACCACTCCCCCCTCCACAGCCCCTTAATTCATCTAGCAGCTATACAATTAGAAAATTATGTTGCTGAATAAACAACATGTCTAACACTTTCGTTTTTGACAGGCTGCATATATTTTGACAAGCATACTTCGGACAGAGCTGCAGCGCAATCACCTCTTTTGTTACAATTATTTATGTGCATCCTTTCTAGACGTACTAAATAAAGACGCAAAACAACCCCAGCAGTACAATTTTAGTCCTGATAGATCACAAGGTGTGTGCTAAATAAATAATTGTATTTGCATTTTCTTCTCCCGAATCACGATATTTCCAGGCAGAATTTGAAGGAATGATCAAATACGGCTGCCACATGCATTGTTGCAGAATGTAGCAATACAACAAAAGAGGGCTGGGCCTGCGTACATAAAATAATGGGAATATGAGGAAAATGTAGACATCTGAAGTCCAATTTATATGTGCAAAATGGGACTGAACATGCGAGACGACACATAAAAATAACTTGTCTGTGACATTTAAGTCATCTGGACGATATGGCAGGGATGTCAAACTCGTTTTCATTGAGGAAAACAGCGTTGTTTTGGCTGCTTTTAGCATGCCCTGGAAAAAGTAAAAAACCGGGTGTCTATTAATTTTCTTAATTTAAACGACAAAAAAACTGAGATCATCATTTTTGGCGACCCAAACTTTTTTTTTAGGCTGAACAGTCCTACTGCACTATTTATGTAAAAAGTCCTGGTGTTTTTATTGATAACGCTTGTAAATTTCAATCAATCATCAATCAATGTTTATTTATATAGCCCTAAATCACAAGTGTCTCAAAGGGCTGCACAAGCCACAACGACATCCTCGGTTCAGAGCCCACATAAGGGCAAGGAAAAACTCACAACCCAGTGGGACGTCGATGTGAATGATTATGAGAAACCTTGGAGAGGACCGCAGATGTGGGTGAACCCTCCCTCCCCCCGTCATCCCCCTCTCTAGGGGAGACCGGATGCAATGGACGTCGAGTGGGTCTGAAATAATATTGTGAAATTCTAGTCCACAGTGGATCTAACATAATAGTGAGAGTCCAGTCCATAGTGGGGCCAGCAGGAGACCATCCCGAGCGGAGACGGGTCAACAGCGCAGAGATGTCCCCAACCGATGCACAGGCGAGCGGTCCACTCCGGGTCCCGACTCTGGACAGCCAGCACTTCATCCATGGCCACCGGACCTGTGTCCCCCCCCTCCCCCCCCTCCACAAGGGAGAGGGGGGAAGAGGAGAAAAGAAAAGAAACAGCAGATCAACTGGTCTAAAAAGTGGGTCTATTTAAAGGCTATAAAATGAGTTTTAAGATGGGACTTAAATGCTTCTACTGAGGTAGCATCCCTAACTGTTCCATAGTACTAGAGCCCTAATAGAAAACGCTTTATAGCCCGCAGACTTTTTTTGGGCTCTGGGAATCACTAAAAAAACGGATGCAGATTTCTTGCCGGGACATATGGTACAATACAATCGACAAGATAGGATGGAGCTAGACCGTGTAGTATTTTATACGTAATTAGTAAAACCTTAAAGTCACATCTTAAGTGCACAGGAAGCCAGTGCAGATGAGCCAGTATAGGCGTAATATGATCAAACTTTCTTGTTGTCTCTTGACAAACAAAAAAGCTCAGTTGCAAAAACTGCCATCTCAAAGTTTAGACTACTCCAGAAGGTCAAATCTTACCCGTCCATAAACCAGTTAGAAACATGCCCTAATAGCTACCGTAACTCTTTATACATTGGTCTTCCATTCGCCGCTAAAACGCAGCTGCACGCCTGCTCACAGGAACGAGGAAGCATGAGCACATCACTCCTGTGCTGGTTTCTCTCCACTGGATGCCTGTTGTTTTTAGAATCCAGTTCAAGATTGTATTATTTGTTTTTAAATCTCTCCATGGTCTGGCTCCACCATACATATCTGACCTACTCTAAAGTCATCTGACCAGTGTTTTTTTAGAATGCCCGGACAGACTATGATAGAAAACAAAACAAACTGCTGAAACCCTGCAAAACACTCACAGGAATTGTAGAGGAGACGGCGTCCACAAAGTTCGGTCGTACAAGAGCTTGGCATCAAAGGATCGTCAATCGTCACCAGTACGACAGAGAATAGATAACAATGTCCCGACAAACCCATGGTGTCGCAAGCTCAACTTAAATAGTGCTAATCACAAACAGAAAACAGGTGAGGGGAAAAAGTGCTTGAAGGCATGCGTAAAGCAGTTATGTAAAAAACGCCAACACAACAGGAAGTGCCACCGAAATAAGAGCGCAAGACACTCAAGCAGGCAAAGAAGCAGCTAGGGATGCTAATGCTGGTAGAGCAACCAACTGGCAAGACAAGGACACCGATTTGAAAGACTTCCAAGCCCAACTTAGCCACAACTTTGTGAGGTCATCACAGCATCTATTACACTGTTCATTGTGCTAAAGATAAATTCTTAGCCGCAAAGTAACTGTCACGCAGTGACAAACAGACGCAGGAGGTTGTTGTGATTTCAGGATGCTGACGAACGAGGTAGCAGCTTGCAGTAAAATATGGATATTTATTGATAAATTAACAAAAAGCGAGGGCAACGGGAAAGTGCTTTGCCCGGACAGACTATGAAAGATAACTTTTTTATAATTTGTTGAAAGGACTAGTTGGTACAATCCCTGGGGACTCTGCATGGCAGGGGCGTCCTCCTCCCTGAGCCAGGCTTGCACCTGACCGCATACCTAAGTGAGGCTAGGTGACACTGCTGGGAGGCTTTTCCACCATTGGGACACATCTTCAGTTGTGTGCCCCAGCGTCACGGGGTGTTTCGGCCCGGCTTACCACAAGACACCCTCTGCTGAGGAAGGGCCCACCCCAGGGTGATCAAATCCCTGGGTGTGTGTGTCCCATTAGGTGTTAGCCTTAGCAGCCCAGCTGGTGTCACTCCTCAACCACAACCAATGGCTCGTCCTCTCTGCTGTGTTGGCCAGCTCTTTAATGGCCTGTCTGTGAGCCTGCCCCCTGACTCCAACCTCCCTAAGGAGCTTTGCTGTTGTGCTAGCTACAAAGCCCCTACAGCCCACCTCCACTGGGCGCACCCTTACCCTCCAGCCTCTGTCCTGTGCCTCAGCTGCAAGGTTGGAGTACCGCAGCTTCTTGCGTTCATACGCTTCTTCGATGGCATCCTCCCACGGAACTGTCAGTTCAATGATATAGACAATATGGCAGGTTTCAGACCATAGGACGAGGTCTGGACGCAGGGTGGTCGTTGCGATCGCCGGGGGGGAATTAGCCTCTGATCTAAGTCGACTCGCATCTGCCAGTCCCTGGCTGCATTCAATGGGCTTAGATCAGGATTTGAAGGTCTTGTCTTCAGCTTTTCCCCCTCCCGAACAAACGCTGGTAGGTGTCGGCACACATCCTGGTTGTTGATGGGTTGGGCGTTGATGGATATCCTCCTGCACTCAAGTTTGTCAGCTAGACATCTGAGGACCTGGTTATGTCTCCACGTATATCTGCCTTGAGTGAGGCTGGTTCTACAGCCAACCATTATGTGCTTGAGTGTTGCTGGGGTTGTACACAGGGGACAGGATGGGTCCTTTCCAAACCATTGTTGCAGGTTTATGGGAGATGGTAGCGCATCATATGTTGCTCGAACAATGAAACTCAGCCTGTTGGATTCCATGCCCCAAAGTTCGCTCCACGTGAGTTTTTTCCATTCAACACCCTCCCACCTTGAAGAAAACAAATCAAACTGCTGAAACCCAGCAAAACACTCACAGGAATCGTGGAGCAGACGGCGTCCACAAAGTTCGAGCGCACAAGTGGTTGGCATCAAAGGATCGTCCATCGTCACCAGTATGACAGAGAATAGATAACAATGTCCTGACAAACCCATGGTGTCGCAAGCTCAACTTAAATAGTACTAATCACAAACAGAAAACAGCGTGCTTGAAGGCATGCGTAAAGCAGTTATGAAAAAACACCAACACAAAAAGAAGTGCCAACAAAATAAGAGTGCAAGGCAGGAGCGAGCACTAAATACAGAAGAACACTAACAAAACGTAACATAAGGCACAGCCTGGTGTAGCAGAATGGCTGCTGTTTAGTATACTCTGTGGGACTTAATTTCTATCTTGCACTTGTGTTACTGCTGTGCTATATAACACCTCTGCTGGATGCACAGCTTGCTTTTCTCTGTGTTTAATTGTTGCTACCTGAGAAAACAACAGTAAATGCCTGCTAGCTTTTCCAAAAGTATTTTGTTTACATCTTCTTTTCTTAAGGTTTATGAATTCCAATGCCTTCATTTCATTTCATTAATTTTTAATTTATTTATTTATTTCAGGCAATGACATAAACAAGTACAAAGTTGACAACACATAATAATATAAATTAATATAGTGCAAAAGGTAATGTATGCATGATTGTCCAGTTTTGTCTGTAAGGGAGTGGGAAGAATATAACTTATTTAATCCCACCCCCGTTCTCCATTCAGTGATTATTCACATGTTTCACTCTTACTTTGTTCAATGATTATAATACAGATGTTGTATCATAGTGGCCTTACCACAGGTAACAATAATTATTACACTCTAACAATAATTTGTATAAACAATGTAGGAATAATGAATATACCAACAATGGTAATAGACAACATAGCAATAATGGTAATAGACAACATAGCAATAATGGTAAGGAAACATTGAGCACATGTTAACACTTTGAGACAGAGTACAGCAGCAGGTCAAATTAAAGACCCTCATCTCTATATTTGAACCAGACCCCGAGTTTGTATAATAGTTTAAATTGATTAATAGTTTGGCATTGCTTGTGTTGTAAGTCCAGTTTGTTCCATAGTTTTACTCCGCATACAGACACACAAAAACGTTTACGAGTGGTTTGAGCTCTCTGCAATAAGAAATATCCAAAGCCTCTCAAGTTATGAGCCTGTACTCATCTTATAAAAAAACGTAGATTAGGCGGCAATAATTTGTTAAATGATTTATATAAGATTATTAATGTATTATATTTAACAAGGTCATCAAATTTGAGCAACTTTGATTGCATAAACAGATTATGAGTATGTTCTAAATAACCAACGTTGTGAATGATCCGCACTGCTATTTTCTGTAATATGATCAGAGGATGAATTGTGTTGTGGTAAGTATTCCCCCATACTTCAACACAGTATGTAAGGTATGGGAGTACCAAGGTGCAGTATAGAGTATGGCCTTGAAGTTGATACTTCTATAATTTGCTCATAAATATTCAAGGAAACACATGTTTTCTATGTGCCTATTTAAAAAAATAATGCATGAAACATGATTCATTTATTCATTTTTTTCACCATGCAAAGCTTCAATCTGCATCAAATTATTTAAATATTGTTAGTGAATCGTATCATAACCCATGTATCTAGATCACAGGTGTCAAACTCAAGGCCTGGGGGCCAGATCTGGTCCGCTACATAATTTTATCCGGCTGACAAATACCTGGAAATGTGTCAATAAAGCACTTGATATTTTTTCACTAAATGTAATAGATTTTTTTCGTTTTGACAGAAAACATATATGTACGGCTTGAAATTGCATACTTTTTAAACTTTAATAGTATCCATTATTGCAACATATATTACAGTATATTATCATACTTTCCAAACATGTTTTTGTGTAAATAAAAAATAATTTACAGGAAACTACCCATAAAATTAATACAAATGACGATACATTTTACGTTGTTTTTTACAAAATGGTATTAAGGAATTCCTGGAATTTCGGGAAAACCAGGAATTTTTGTGGTTTGAAAAAAAACTGTATTTTTTATCCTGATTGAGAGTAATGTTTGGACGGTGGAACGGCTGAAGTGGGTTGAAAAATGTGGAAATAGTAGTCGCCAAAAAAAGGGTCAAAAAATGGTTTAAAAAAAACGGGAATTCTGGGAATACCTGGAATCTTTTTGAACCTGAAAACATATTAGTTTTAATGTCCAGGATGAGTGGAATATGTTTAAGGTGGAATGGTTTTAATCGGAGGAAAAATGTGGAAATGGTGGAAGTTTGAAAAATGGCCAATTCATTTTGAAAGGGAAAAATGTCCCGGAAAACCTGGAATTCTGGGAAATCTGGGAATTTTTGGAATTTTTCAAGGGATCGGGTGAAAAATGTGGAAAGTAGAGCGCGCCAAAATATGGAGAAGAAGAAGAAGAAGTTGAATAAATAGATGAATTTTGGTGTGGAAAACCATATTTGTGAATGCTTTGGAGCATTTATTTTCCTTGACGCCACCTGTCACTAAGCAGTTTGTGGTTTTGCTATAATTCCAATCCAACTCGCAGACCTTGAAAGTATTGCTTCAAGGGGTCGGGAAAAACATTTTTTCCCCCTTTGCCTTTTTTCGGTGTTGTGTTCAATGTGAGAGACACACAGTGTCATTGGTGTGACCCCTGTTTGCTGAAAACCCCCCTCATTCCCCCGCCCCTGCTCAGCAGGGCCCCGCACAGGTCACACACGGGTAATAAACAGGAGGGGCCGAGTTGCCATTTGCTAAAAATGGGCACTTTCCTCAGCGTCTCAAAACGTCCACAAAATTATTGGGGTCACTGACTCCGCTGCTCTGTTGATTTGTCCGCGGGCACACAAACACTCACGTTGCCATTGAAGGACGTTCCTCACCACCGAGGACCATGAATTAGATTCAGACCGTGGCTTCTCTGTCCATTGAAGGTTCGAACCAGCTTAAACCACAAATAAGTTCAGACAAGAATATGTGTTAATGAAAATGCAAAACCCAAAACCAGTGAAGTTGGCACGTTGTGTAAATCGTAAATAAAAACAGAATACAATGATTACATCCTTTTCAACCTATATTCAATAGAATAGACTTCAAAGACAAGATACTTAACGTTCGAACTGGAAAACTTTGTTATTTTTTGCAAATATTAGCTCATTTGGAATTTGAAGCCTGCAACATGTTTCAAAAAAGCTGGCACTAGGGGCAAAAAAGACTGAGAGAGTTGAGGAATGCTCATCAAACACTTATTTGGAACATCACAGAGGTGAACAGGCTAATTGGTAACAGGTGGGTGCCATGATTGGGTATAAACGCAGCTTCCATGAAATGCTCAGTCATTCACAAAAAAGGATGGGGCGAGGGTCACCACTTTGTGAACAAATGCGTGAGCAAATTGTCCAGCAGTTTAAGATCAATATTTCTCAACCAGCTAAGGCAAGGAATTAAGGGATTTCACCATCTACGGTCCGTGATCATAATCAGAATCCGAATCAGAATAGTTTTTATTGGCATTGTTTGAGAATGAATTTTTCTTGGTGCAACATAAAACACATACAACACATATAACACAGAACACAGAGATATCATCAAAAGGTTCAGAGAATCTGGAGAAATCACTGCAGGTAAGCAACAAGCCTGAAAACCAACATTGAATGCCTGTGACCTTCGATCCCTCAGGCGGTACTGCATCAAAAAGCTGTGTAAAGGATATCACCACAAGGGCTCAGGAACACTTCAGAAAACCACTGTCAGTAATTACTGTTTGTCGCTACATCTGTAAGTGCAAGTTACTATGTACTATGCAAAGCGAACGCCATTTATCAACAACACCCAGAAACTCCGCCGGCTTCGCTGGGCCCGAGCTCATCTAAGATGGACTGATGAAAAGTGGAAAAGTGTTCTGTGGTCTGACGAGTCCACATTTAAAATGTTTTTTGGAAACTGTGGACGTTGTGTTCTCCGGAACAAAGAGGAAAAGAACCATCAGTATTGTTATAGGTGCAAAGTTTAAAAGCCAGCATTTGTTATGGTATGGAGGTGTATTAGTGCCCAAGGCATGAGTAACATACACATCTTTGAAGGCACCACTAATGCTGAAAGGTACATACAGGTTTTGGAGCAACATATGTTGCCATTCAACATATGAAGCTTCTGCTTATTTCTGCAAGACAATGCCAAGCCACGTGTCACAGCAGCGTGGCTTCATAGTAAAACAGCACAGGTACTAGACTGGCCTGCCTGTAGTCCAGACATGTCTCCCATTGAAAATGTGTGGCGCAATATGAAGCCTGAAATACCACAACGGAGACTGTTGAACAACTTAAGCTGTACGTCAAGCAAGAAGAATTCCATTTGAAAAGCTTCAACAATTGGTCTCCTCAGTTCCCAAACATTTACTGCGTGTTGTTAAAAGGAAATGCCATGAAACACAGTGGTAAAAATACCCCAGTGGTAAAAATCCAATGTGTTGCTGACATTAAATTCTATGTTAATTTTTATTTTCAAAAAATAATCACATGGACAAAGATAAGACCTTCTGGAGGAAAGTTATGTGGTCAGATGAAACACAAATTGAGCTGTTTGGCCACAATACCCAGCAATATGTTTGGAGGAGAAAAGGTGAGGCCTTTTATCACAGGAAAACCATTCCTACCGTCAAGCATGGTGGTGGTAGTATTATGCTCTGGGCCTGTTTTGCTGCCAGTTGAACTGGTGCTTTACAGAGAGTAAATGGGACAATGGAAAAAAAGAGGATTACCTCCAAATTCTTCAGGACAACCTAAAATCATCAGCCCGGAGGTTGGGTCTTGGGCGCAGGCACATGTCAAAAGTGGTAAAGGAATGGCTAAATCAGGCTAGAATTAAGGTTTTAGAATGCTTTCCCAAAGTCCTGACTTAAACGTGTGGACAATGCTGAAGAAACAAGTCCATGTCAGAAAACCAGCAAATGTAGCTGAAATGCACCAATTTTGTCAAGAGGAGTGGTCAACAAATTTAACCAGAAGCTCTCCAGAAGCTTGTGGATGGCTACCAAAAGCGCCTTATTGCAGTGAAACTTGCCACGGGAAATGTAACCAAATATTAACATTGCTTTGACCCAGCAGATTTGGTCACATTTACAGCCATGACATTATGTTCTTTACAAGTGTATGTAGACTTTTGATTGTGACTATATATATATATATATATATATATATATATATTATATATATATATATATATATATATATATATATATATATATATATATATATATATATTATATATATATATATATATATATATATATATATATATATATATATATATATATATATATATATATATACATTTTGTGTCTACATGTCTACAGTCTACATGTGCTTTGTGGACTTGGAGAAAGCATTCGACCTGTGGGGAGTGCTCAGAGAGTATGGGTATCGGACTGTCTGATTGTGGCGGTCCGCTCCCTGTATGATCAGTGCCAGAGCTTGGTCTGCATTGACAGCAGTAAGTCGGACCCGTTTCCAGTGAGGGTTGGACTCCGCCAAGGCTGCCCTTCATCACCGATTCTGTTCATAACTTTTATGGACAGAATTTCTCGGCGTAACCAGGGCGTTGACGGTATCTGGTTTGGTGGCTGCAGAAAAAGGTATCTGCTTTTTGCAGATGATGGCTTCATCTGGCCAAGATCTTCAACTCTCACTGGTTTGGTTCGCAGCGAGTGTGAAGCGACTGGGATGGTAATCAGCACCTCCATGTCCGAGTCCTTGGTTCTCGCCCGGAAAAGGGTGGAGTGCCATCTCCGGGTTGGGGAGGAGATCTTGCCCCAAGTGGAGGAGTTGAAGTACCTCGGAGTCTTGTTCACGAGTGAGGGAAGAGTGGATCGTGAGATCGACAGGCGGATCGGTGCGGCGTCTTCAGTAATGCGGACGTTGTATCGATCCGTTGTGGTGAAGAAGGAGCTGAGCCGGAAGGCAAAGCTCTCAATTTACCGGTCGATCTACGTTCCCATCCTCACCTATGTCATGAGCTTTGGGGTTATGACCGTAAGGACAAGATCACGGGTACAAGTGGCCGAAATGAGTTTCCTCCGCCGGGTGGCGGGGCTCTCCCTTAGAGGTAGGGTGAGAAGCTCTGCCATCCGGGAGGAGCTCAAAGTAAAGCCGCTGCTCCTCCACATCGAGAGGAGCCAGATGAGGTGGTTTGGGGTATCTGGTCAGGATGCCACCCGAACGCCTCCCTAGGGAGGTGTTTCGGGCACGTCCGACCGGTAGGAGGCCACGGGGAAGACCAGGACACGTTGGGAAGACTATCTTTCCCGGCTGGCCTGGGAACGCCTCGGGATCCCCCGGGAGGAGCTAGACGAAGTAGCTGGAGAGGGAAGTCTGGGCTTCCCTGCTTAGGCTGCTGCCCCCCGCGACCCGACCTCGGATAAGCAGAAGAAGATGGATGGATGGATGGATATATATATATATATATATATATGTGTGTGTGTGTGAAGATGATCACCTCAACTTGTCATTTGAAAAGTAGCTCGCCTGCTGAAAAAGTGTGGCACCCCTGTGTTAAAGCATCCAACCTTTGGAGCGGCGGGTAAATCCTGCCAATGAACTCCCAACATGCAGAGACACAGCGCACCAGG
>NC_084734.1:20865920-21078420 GCF_033978785.1 Entelurus aequoreus
ACTCAGGTGCAGAAGGGGGACAATTGACACAGGCTTTATTTAAACAGGTTTCTTTGAAATCTCTTTGAACAGAGTGATTAAAACAAAGCGGCTACAAAATCTAGCTTTGATACATTAGTAACAAAAGACATATAGGCATAAGGCCATAAACGGAAAATCACTCCATAGGGAGGAAAAAGGCAACAGCAAAATAACACACGAATCTAATAACAAAAAAAACAACAACCTATGATTAGCTACAAAAAGGTAACTTACTCATGCAGAGGAGACAAGAAACTATAAACAGAAAGTAAGCTATAAAGAGCTGAGATAACTACAAACTAAAGCGGAGGAAAAAAGGAAGGCAAGGCACTATGAAATAACACACAGAAAGAACTTGACCAAAAACTTTAGCAAACGAAAATCACTCTTTCTCAGAGGAAACAAAGAAATCAATAAATAAGGCAAGGCAATACTTAACAACTTGGTTCGAGACTGAGGACGAATGCTGGAGGTACGTGACGAGACGATATACTCTGGCAACAAGACAGGGGAAGACGAAGACTATATACACATGAGGGAGGGTGACACAGGTGGGAACAATCAGGCAATCAGGAGAGACATCAGACCAGTGACACAGGAGGAAGGGCAAGTGGCCTGAAACGAGAGGAAGATTAGAGTTTTCAAAATAAAACAGCAAATGTGCCAGACAACCCCAAAACAGGACTTCCCTCACCACGGTGTGACAACTATATCCTCTTGAAAATGAGAGTCGAGAACGCGAAATGGACATTCACAGTGACTTTTATCTCCACGACAATACATCGGCGAAACACTTTGGCTACAGAGCTAACATGATAGCATCGGGGTCAAATGCAGATAGAAACAAAATAAATAAACCCCTGACTGGAAGGATAGACAGAAGATCAACAATACTATTAAACCATGGACATGTAAATACACGGTAAATGCTTTCCAGCCTGTCAATGCTTAACAATGCTGTTGCTAACGACGCCATTGAAGCTAACTTAGCAACGGGACCTCACAGAGCTATGCTAAAAACATTAGCTCTCCACCTACGCCAGCCAGCCCTCATCTGCTCATCAACACCCGTGCTCACGGAGCGACAAAGGACTTCACCTGATCACTGATGCGGTCGGCGGCCCGGAGACAGAGGAAGACAAGGTGAGGTCGGCGGCTAGCGCGTCTGCTATCCATCTCAAAGTCCTCCTGGTTGTGTTGCTGTAGTCCGCCGCTAATACACCGATCCCACCTACAGCTTTCTTCTTTGCAGTCTCCATTGTTTATTATACAAATTACAAAAGTTTCACCAACACAGATGTCCAGAATACTGTGGAATTTTGGGATGAAAACAGAGCTTTTTTGTATTGGATCCAATGGGGTCCGAATACTTCCGTTCTCTCCGTGACGTCACGCGCATACGTCATCATATCTAGACGTTTTCAACCGGAAGTGTCGCGGGAAATTTAAAATTGCACTTTATAAGTTAACCCGGCCGTATTGGCATGTGTAGCAATGTTGAGATTTCATCATTGATATATAAACTATCAAACTGTGTGGTCGGTTGTAGTGGGTTTCAGTAGGCCTTTAAATTCTATGTTAATGATTATTTGCTAAATTAAATACAGTTTCTCAGTTCGAACATTAAATATATTGTCTTTGCAGACTATTCAATTGAATATAAGTTGAAAATGATTTGCAAATCATTGTATTTTGTTTTTATTTACAAATTACACAACATGCCAACTTCACTTGTTTTGGGTTTTGTGTATGCTAGTGTTTCTTAACCATAGGGCCAGTGAGTAAACCGTAAGTAGGTTAGACATTTTATTTTATTATATATGATTAAAAAAAAGAGTAATATTAATAAGTCAGTGTTAATTTGTAAAAATGCCCCTGTGCCAACTTTTTTGCAATGTGTTGCTGCCATTAAATTCTAAGTTAATGATTATTTGCAAAAAAAAAGTTTCTCAGTTCAAACATTAAATATCTTGTCTTTGCAGTATATTCAATTGAATATAAGTTGAAAAGGATTTGCAAATCATTGTATTCTGTTTTTATCTACGAATTACACAAATTGCCAACTTCACTGGTTTTGGGTTTTGTATATACTAGTGTGTCTTAAGCATTGGGCCGGGGCCCAGTGTTGGGCCGCGACCGCCCCCTAGAATGTAATATATCTGTTTTTTCAGCATAGCCCGCAGCTGTACTTAGTTGTAATACACTTCTCCACCACTTGTGGCAGTGATGACAACATGAAACAACAGAAGAAGTCAGGCGCTAATGTCATAGTGACTTTTTTTCAGCGCAACAATTATGACTAAAGTGGTGAAGCTGTATTTTTCCATTGCAAATTAATTTTATTGACAGTTTAGTTGAGAAAAATATTTATTATTAATTAATCTTATTTTAGCACAACATAATACATATTGTATGTAAATATATTGTTTATTTGGTTAGTACCTCTTTTTTTAAATCAGCCTGACCTATGCCTAGGATTTATTTGTTAAATTAATAATAATATTTGTGATTAACACATGCTTTTTGTATCATTTTACAAGGTAGTAAACGGCGAGTAGGTTAGATATATTTATTGAATATGATCAAAATCAAGAGTAGGATAACTAATTCAGTGTTCATATTGGAGTGGTATCCAGGTCCCTTTGTAGTGGAAAAGTTTGGTCCTGAGGTCATAAAGAATGAGCCAATCAGCCTTTGGCTACAATCTGTTGTGTTGTGTGTTTAGTGGGACAGGTGGAATTTAAGTTAGAGAAAATATGGTAGGTTATCAACAAATTACCGGTCCCCGGACCGTAGGTTGGGGACCACTAGTCCATCTGTTAATCGATTTCCGGGTTCATCAATCCACTCACCCTTAACCGTTGTCATGTTTTAAATCTCAGTACCCTTAAGAGTGCATAGTGGTGAACTAATTACAGTTCAGGTTTTATTGGCAGGGTCAGGAGTTAAGAGGAGTGCTCGGGCACAAGAATGCCCTTGAAATTTCAGAAAATGCCCGTGAAATTAAAAAAATGAAAGTGAAGAACATCCCTTCATTGCAATGACCATGCTCCTCATTACATTTACCATATTTTACGGACTACTAGTCTTAGCGCTTTCAGCTCGCTAAACGCACAACTTTTTTATAGTGAAACAAAATGCAGTTAGAGCTTTAATTATCCCCAGGATGAAAAGATGAAATCATTTTCTTTTTTTAACACAGCAAAATGGCAAAATCCAATATAAAAGATTATGCTTGTTAAAAAGATTATGGGTCGTCATACATGTGTGGTTGCAATTAATAGTGGTCATCCTCCTCGGTCCAGCTTTAGCCTTGAACCAGCGACCACAAATGAGCTACCGTCAAATATAATATATATATATATATATATATATATATATATATATATATATATATACACTATATTGCCAAAAGTACTTGGCCACCCATCCAAATGATCAGAATCAGGTGTCCTAATCACTTGCCACAGGTGTATAAAATCAAGTACTTAGGCATGGAGACTGTGTCTATAAACATTTGTGAAAGAATGGGCTGTTCTCAGGAGCTCAGTGATTTCCAGCGTGTAACTGTCATAGGATGCCACCTGTGCAACAAATCCAGTTGTGAAATTTCCTCGCTCCTAAATATTCTGGGTTTGGAGGTTGCCAGGAGAACGGTACATCTCGGACTGCATTGTGACGAATGTGAAATTTGGTGGAGGACGAATTACGGTGTGGGGTTGTTTTTTCGGGAGTTGGGCTTGGCCCCTTAGTTCCAGTGAGATGAACTTTGAATGCTCCAGGATACCAAAACATTTTGAACAATTCCATGCTCCCAACCTTGTGGGAACAGTTTGGAGCGGGCCAATTTCTCTTCCAACATGACTGTGCACCAGTGCACAAAGCAAGGTCCATAAAGACATGAATGACAAGAGTCTGGTGTGGATGAACTTGACTGGCCTGCACAGAGTCCTGACCTGAACCCGATTGAACACCTTTTGGGATGAATTAGAACGGAGACTGAGAGCCAGGCCTTCTCGACCACCATCAGTGTGTGACCTCACCATTGCGCTTTTGGAAGAATGGTGGAAAATTCCTATAAACACACTCCTCAACCTTGTGGACAGCCTTCCCAGAAGAGTTGAAGCTGTAATAGCTGCAAAAGGTGGAACGACATCATATTGAACCCTATAGGTTAGGAATAGGATGGCACTTCAAGTTCATATGTGAGTCAAGGCAGGTGGCCAAATACTTTTGGCAATGTAGTGTATATATATAGGGTCAAATGCAGAGGATAATCTCACAAATATATATATATATATATATATATATATATATATATATATATATATATATATATATATATATATATATATATATATATATATATATATATATATATATATCCATAAAATGACATCATCGCGCCAAGTGCATGCTCTTTCAGTCAATTAGTGCCAAGGAAAGTATATATATATAAATATATATATATATATATATATATATATATATATATATATATATATATATATATATATATATATATATATATATATATACACATACATATTTATATTTATATGTATATATATATATATATATATATATATATATATATATATATATATATATATATATATATATATATATAGTACAGGCCAAAAGTTTGGACACACCTTCTCATTCAATGCGGTTTTTTTTTTTTTTTCATGACTAATTACATTGTAGATTGTCACTGAAGGCATCAAAACTATGAATGAACACATGTGGAGTTATGTTCTTAACAAAAAACGGTGAAATAACTGAAAATATGTTTTATGTTCTGGTTTCTTCAAAATAGCCACCTTTTGCTCTGATTACTTTTTTGCACACTCTTGGCATTCTCTCAATGAGCTTCTAGAAATATTCACCCGAATTGGTTTTCACTTCACAGGTGTGCTTGAAGCTCATCGAGAGAATCAAAAGAGACGTCGGAGATGCTTTACTGAACCAAAGGTTGCTTTATTACAAGCGAGTGTCATTATACAGAACTGCAGTAGCTGCAAAAATGAGTTTCTCCTCAGGAGAAGCCAAACCATCAGTTTTATATTACTCCTTCCTGTCTGTGTGTGTGTGTGTATGTGTGTGTGTGTGTGTGTGTGTGTGTGTGTGTGTGTGTGTGTGTGTGTGTGTGTGTGTGTGTGTGTGTGTGTGTGTGTGTGTGTGTGTGTGTGTGTGTGTGTGTGTGTGTGTGTGTGTGTGTGTGTGTGCTAAGTCAGGAGAGCACATCCTCACCATAAGAATATATGTTTGTGGGTAAGTGTCTAGAAAACAACTTCTTTAAGTCAAAACTTAAATGTTGGTGTTAAACTAGACATGTAGTCTCTTCTCAAGGATAGGGCTATCACTTTTGCATTCCGAAGTCTGAGAGAGTTAACCTAGTTTACATACGAATGTCCAACTAAGGCTCTTTAATTTATTATGTGCTCAACCATTATTTACTTAAACCAGGTGGTTCGCTTTCTCCAAGTTGAATATAAACATTCACCATATGTAGAAGATAATATGAGTTAATTAATTCAGTTCACCATTAACAGCGCTATACTGTATTACTTGGATATCTGCAATATGATGGCAATATGACAACACCAACATTGTATATGTTCCTTTTGAAAATATAGAACATTGCACACGGCGCTCAAAAATCCATCAAAATAGTTTCGTACGACTTTGGTAAGCTATGAAGCCGCCCCGCTTGATGGATTGTCGGTGCATTAAACATACGAGTATTATCATGGTGTGTGTATAAGGTAAGACATATTTAGTGTTTTGTTTCGCAATACTATGCAAAATTAACTTTTCTTACCTTCTGGTACCTGCTGATATGTATTTGGGATCTGCATAAATCCTGAAAAATTGTGAGCGTCCGCCTTTGTAGTCTGTGGCGACACTGTAGTCGATAAGCTTCTTCTTTTTCTCTATCTTCTTGTTATGGGACATTCATCCTCCACTGTTGCCATTTCTAATATAAAGGTGTGTACAGTTCTTACTACAGATTTCCGATAACATCGGACTGCCGATATTATCGGCCGATAAATGCTTTAAAATATAATATTGGAAATTATCAGTTCGGTTTTAAAAAAGTAAAATGTATGACTTTTTAAAACGCCGCTGTACGGAGTGGTACACGAACGTAGGGAGAAGTACAGAGCGCCAATAAACCTTAAAGGCACTGCCTTTGCGTGCTGGCCCAATCACAAAATATATACGGCTTTTCACACACACAAGTGAATGCAATGCATACTTGGTCAACAGCCATACAGGTCACACTGAGGGTGTCTGTATAAACAACTTTATTACTGTTACAAATATGCGCCACACTGTGAACGCACACCAAACAAGAATGACAAACACATTTCGGGAGAACATCCGCACCGTAACACAACATAGACACAACAGAACAGATATCCAGAACCCCTTGCAGCACTAACTATTCCGGGACGCTACAATGCACCCCCCTGCGATCCTCGCCTTCCCCCCAACTCCGCCCACCTCAACCTCCTCATGCTCTCTCAGGGAGAGCATGTCCCAAATTCCAAGCTGATGTTTTGGGGCATGTTAAAAAAAATAATGCACTTTGTGACTTCAATAATAAATATGGCAGTGCCAGGTTGGCATTTTTTTTTCATATTTTTTTTTTTATTTAGCCTTTATTTAACCAGGTTAAAATCACATTAAGATCAAACATCTTTTTTCCAAAGGAGACCTGGCCAAGAGGGCAGCAGCAAGGTTACATTAAAAACAGTAAACAACACATAAAACATCCCATTTACAACATTAAAACCTGCTCACATAACACATGTGCATACAGACAAGGTAGACTGCAATCCTTTCACAGAAGCTTTAAACTCATTCAATGTAACAAGGGTTTGAAGTTGAATAATCGATTGTAGGTTATTCAAAGCCTTCGGTGCTGAAAACCTAAATGCTTTCTTGCCCAGTTCAGTTCAGTTCTTACTTTGGGGATGACAAATTGGAGAACATTCATCGAATGAAGATTGTGACTTCCTTGTTTCTTTGTTAAAAGACAAGATAAATAAGATGGAGTGATACAAAGAATGGTTTTGTAGATGAAAACATACCAATGATTGAGGCGTCGAGCACATAAAGATGTCCAGTTAACCATTGAGTATATCACACAATGGTGAGTAAGGGGAGCACAGTTGGTGATGAATCTCAGTGCACCGTGGTATACACACTATCCAGCTTGAGTTGACTTATTTTGGAAAACCTTGTTACATTGTTTAATGCATCCAGCAGGGCATCACAACAAAATTAGGCAAAATAATGTGTTAATTCCACGACTGTATACACTACCGTTCAAAAGTTTGGGGTCACCCAAACAATTATGTGGAATAGCCTTCATTTCTAAGAACAAGAAAAGATTGTCGAGTTTCAGATGAAAGTTCTCTTTTTCTGGCCATTTTGAGCGTTTAATTGACCCCACAAATGTGATGCTCCAGAAACTCAATCTGCTCAAAGGAAGGTCAGTTTTGTAGCTTCTGTAATGAGCTAAACTGTTTTCAGATGTGTGAACATGATTGCACAAGGGTTTTCTAATCATCAATTAGCCTTCTGAGCCAATGAGTAAACACATTGTACCATTAGAACACTGGAGTGATAGTTACTGGAAATGGGCCTCTATACACCTATGTAGATATTGCACCAAAAACCAGACATTTGCAGCTAGAATAGTCATTTACCACATTAGCAATGTATAGAGTGTATTTCTTTAAAGTTAAGACTAGTTTAAAGTTATCTTCATTGAAAAGTACAGTGCTTTTCCTTAAAAAATAAGGACATTTTAATGTGACCCCAAACTTTTGAACGGTAGTGTATATCAGTATCGGTTGATATCGGAATCAGTAATTAAGACTTGGACAATATCGGAATATCGGATATCGGCAAAAAAGCCATTATCGGACATCTCTAGTTCTTACTTATATCAATCAATCAATCAATGTTTATTTATATAGCCCTAAATCACAAGTGTCTCAAAGGGCTGTACAAGCCACAACGACATCCTCGGTACAGAGCCCACATACGGGCAAGGAAAAACTCACCCCAGTGGGACGTCGGTGAATGACTATGACAAACCTTGGAGAGGACCGCATATGTGGGTAACCCCCCCCCCCCCCCCCCCCTCCAGGGGAGACCGAAAGCAACGGATGTCGAGTGGGTCTGACATAACATTGTGAAAGTCCAGTCCACAGTGGATCCAACACATCAGCGGGAGTCCAGTCCACAGCGGGGCCAACAGGAAACCATCCCGAGCGGAGACGGGTCAGCAGCGCAGAGATGTCCCCAACCGATGCACAGGCTAGTGGTCCACCCGGGGTCCCGACTCTGGACAGCCAGCACCTCATCCATGGCCACCGGACCTATGCAACTCCCCGTCGCAAGGGACAGGGGAGAAGAGGAGAGAAGAAAAGAAACGGCAGATCAACTGGTCTAAAAAAGGGGGGTCTATTTAAAGGCTAGATTATACAAATGAGTTTTAAGATGGGACTTAAATGCTTCTACTGAGGTAGCATCTCTAACTGTTACCGGGAGGGCATTCCAGAGTACTGGAGCCCGAATAGAAAACGCTCTATAGCCCGCAGACTTTTTTTTGGCTCTGGGAATCACTAATAAGCCGGAGTTCTTTGATATCTGTCAGTAGACTCACCATGAAAACGCCAAAACATACCGGTGTAGTGAGTTTCTATTATTCACCAAAGGAACTTTAGTTATTAGAGAGTTCCGGTGGGACGTTTTTTCCACGGGACACATTGTTGTTGTTTCCGGATGAGGAGATGCTGCTATGGGCCAACAAAACCCGAGCTGTGGGCCACATACGGGACCCCCGATCCACATTTTTGACACCCTCAAGTTTTGCGCCCCCTCCCTATCAGTTCAAGGGCTCCTTGACAGCTGCTTTAAACCATCAGACAAAAATGTGTTTGGCCCATTTGTGCAATGCGAGAAATGCTTTATAGACCTGCTTTTTCAAAGACAAATCTAAATAATTCTGAAGATAACATAACCGCACGTGAATAGCCATGCAGTTCCTATGCAGCATTGCCTTCAACAGCCTCTTCTTGCTTCGTTTGTTCCAATGAATCACGTGTTAAGACACCACACAAGGACACGTCCAGTTCTCAATATGTCGGCTTAATGCAAGCGTAGATGCTCTCACACACACACACAAACTAGAGAGCCACCAGACAAATGCAAGTAAATACCTTATTTGACAGGTCCAATCCGACTTATGTAGCACAAACAAGGATGGATCGGTGCAGGCCCAAACTAAATATTAATAAAGAGCTGTGCTTCTGAAGGTGTGATGAGAGCTCCTGCATTAGGCTCATTCATCTTCCACTTTGCCTTTCCTCCAGGCCGTAATATTTCCCATCAATCCACAAGTTAGGTGTCAAGTGAGAACAATTCAGCACAAATTGAATGTCAAGCTCTCCACACTGTCCATTTTGCAGTCTGGCAAATGAACGGCTCTCTGATGCCGATAATTAGGAATTTGATAGAGTAAAGAAAGGTGCACGCAACATGGCTCACATGACCTCACGGGCTAATGAGCGGGGAGTGTTTTCCTCTCCTTTATCGAAAAATGAAGTTCTTGTTAACAATTTAGACCAGTGGTTCTTAACCTTGTTGGAGGTACCGAACCCCACCAGTTTCATATGTGCATTCACCGAACCCTTCTTTAGTGAAAAATACAATTCAAAGACAAAGTTATATGTTTTTGGTAACACTTTAGTATGGGGAACATATTCTAAGTAACAAAGACTTAATTTAGAGTTATTTGGTTAGGGTTAGGGCATACTTGCCAACCTTGAGACGTCCGAATTCGAGAGGTGGGGGAGTGTGGGAGGGGGGTTGAGGTGGGAGGGGTTGGGTGGTAGCGGGGGGTGTATATGGTAGCTTCCCGGAAGAGTTAGTGCTGCAAGGGGTTCTGGGTATTTGTTCTGTTGTGTTAATGTTATGTTACGGTGCGGATTTTCTCCCGAAATGTGTTTGTCATTCTTGTTTGGTGTGGGTTCAGTGTGGCGCATTTTTGTAACAGTGTTAAAGTTGTTTATATGGCACAACCTCAGTGTGACCTGTATGGCTGTTGATCAAGTATGTCTTGCATTCACTTAAGTGTGTGTAAAAGCCGCAAATATTGTGTGACTGGGCCGGCACGCTGTTTGTTTGGAGGAACAGCGGACGTGAAGACAGGTTGTAGAGTACGCTACAGACAGTGCCTTCAAGGCACGCCCCCAAAATTGTTGTCCGGGTGGGAATCGGGAGAATGGTTTCCCCGAGAGATTTACAAGAGGGGCACTGAAATTCGGGAGTCTCCCGGGAAAATCGGGAGGGTTGGCAAGTATGGGTTAGGGTCAGAGTTAGAGGGTTAGGGTTATAATAAGGCCATGCCGAATAAGGCATTAATAAGTACTTAATAATGACTAGTTAAGAGCCAATATGTTAATAATTTGCACGTTAATAAGCAACTAATTAATGGTGAATATGTTCCCCATACTAAATTGTTACCATGTTTTTTTTACTGGTGCATAAAATGAACCGTGTATGAACATCACCTTGTTCAAACAACAAAACCAACACAGTGCATAAACTCACAACAAATTACACACCTGCAAATCAGTCAGCTGTTGCCGTATCCGTAATACGACGATAGGGAGAAGTTTGTATTTACACGATGAGTCGGGTGTGTTTTGACCTCCGCCGAATCCCTGAGGCCGACTCACCGAACCCCTAAGGTTCGATCGAACCCAGGTTAAGAACAAATTATTTAGACTCAGTTTCAATGCATACGTTAAGATTGAGCATTTTTTGCTTTTGGCAAGCCGAGCCGCGGGGAGTTTTCGTGCCTGCTTGTCCTCGTTTGTGCAAGTAAGCTTATTCTTCCAGTTCTGAACCGCTGCACACAAAAGGATGAACGTTTGGCAAAACATGCTCTCTGCTGTGATGCCTGCACATTTTTTTTTTCTTCTTCATGAAAATACCATAACAGTCCAATTGACTTGAGACTTCTCACACAGCTCAAACCAACCACCTTAACTTCAGGGTGTTTGGCCTCATCTCATCACATTTGGCAGACATTTTAAGTGGACTGAGAAACAATAAAATTTGAGCAAGATTTTTTTTTTTTTTTTTTTTAAAGCATTGTTTTATGTGAACCCGCGTGCAGACTTGTGACGTCACTAATAATTTGGTACCAATACACTGCAAAAAGTCAGTGTTCAAAAACAAGAAATAAAATACAAAAATTAGGGGCATTTTACTTGAACTAAGCAAAATTAACTGCCAATAGAACAAGAAAATTTGGCTTGTCAAGACTTTCCAAAACAAGTACAATTAGCTAAACTCAATGAACCCCAAAAATACCTTAAAATAAGTATATTCTCACTAGTAACAAGTGCACTTTTCTTGATAGAAAAAACAAATATGGGACCTTTTTTCTCAATAGGTTGAAAAATATTCTTAAATTAAGTAAATGCTAGTGCCATTATCTTGACATAATGATATGTGCTCGGCATTACATTTCTTGCATTTTCCCATCCATAAAATGACATCATCGCGCCAAGTGCATGCTCTTTCAGTCAATTAGTGCCAAGGAAAGTATATATATATATATATATATATATATATATATATATATATATATATATATATATATATATATATATATATATACAGCCCGTCCCCCGACCAAATGTTTTTTTATTGTAATTTTGAAGAATTTATCTCAATGTGCATGAACTATTTCTGTTCAAAATTGTTTGAAATGCCACATGTTAAATGTTTAAATATTAACTGTCAGTTTACTGTACTGTGCCAACTGTACTACTATATGAGTACGTATTTTCTATTGTGTCATTGAAAATAAAACAGCAAAGTCCATTTGGCTGTTATCTGTTTTAATTATGAGACACAATTGTGTCAAAGTCATGATTTTTTATTTCATGCTTCCATCCATCCATCCATCTCCTTCCGCTTATCCGAGGTCGGGTCGCGGGGGCAGCAGCCTAAGCAGGGAAGCCCAGACTTCCCTCTCCCCATCCACTTCGTCCAGCTCCTCCCGGGGGATCCCGAGGCGTTCCCAGGCCAGCCGGGAGACATAGTCTCTCCAACGTGTCCTGGGTCTTCCCCGTGGCCTCCTACCGGTCGGACGTGCCCTAAACACCTCCCTAGAGAGGCGTTCGGGTGGCATCCTGACCAGATGCCCGAACCACCTCATCTGGCTCCTCTCGATGTGGAGGAGCAGCGGCTTTACTTTGAGCTGCCCCCGGATGGCAGAGCTTCTCACCCTATCTCTAAGGGAGAGCCCCGCCACCCGGCGGAGGAAACTCATTTCGGCCGCCTGTACCCGTGATCTTGTCCTTTCGGTCATAACCCAAAGCTCATGACCATAGGTCAGCTCCTTCTTCACCACAACGGATCGATACAGCGTCCGCATTACTGAAGACGCCGCACTGATCCGCCCGTCGATCTCACGATCCACTCTTCCCTCACTCGTTAACAAGACTCCGATGTACTTGAACTCCTCCACTTGGGGCAGGGTCTCCTCCGCAACCCGGAGATGGCACTCCACCCTTTTCCGGGCGAGAACCAAGGACTCAGACTTGGAGGTGCTGATTCTCATCCCAGTCGCTTCACCCTCAGCTGCGAACCGATCCAGTGAGAGCTGCAGATCCTGGCCAGATTATTCTTATTTCATGCTTGAATTAAGAAATTATTACTTTAAAAAAGTAGTTTTATACTTGTGAGTGTTGATGACACAGCTTTGCAACAGTTGATATTCTAGTTTCAAGCATGTTTTACTCAATATAGGTCATAAAATCTCAGCAATAAGCTGTAATATTTTACTGAGATAATTTAGAACCAAAACCCTTAAAACAAGTAAAACACTCTAACATAAAATCTGTTTAGTGAGAAGAATTATCTTATTAGACAGAAAATAAGCAAATATCACCCTTATTTGAGATATTTAATCTTGCTTAGATTCCAGTTTTTGCAGTGTACCGGTACCAAAATGTATTTAGATAAGTTTCGATACTTTTCTAAATAAAGGGCACCACAAAAATTGCATTATTGGCTTTATTTTAACAAAAAATCTTAGGGTACATTAAACATATGTTTCTTATTACAAGTTTGTCTTTAAATATTATAGTGAACATACAAGACAACTTGTCTTTTAGTAGTAAGTCAACAAAAAAAAGGCTCCTAATTAGTCTGCTGACATGCAGTAATATATTGTTCATTTTCCATGGTATTATTTTGTCAAAATTACTAAGGACAAGTGGTAGAAAATGAATTATCAATCCACTTGTTCATTTACTGTTAATATCTGATTACTTTCTCTTTTAACATGTGTTATCTGCACTTCTGTTAAAATGTAATAATCACTTATTCTTCTGTTGTTTGGATACTTTACATTAGTTTTGGATGATACCACAAATTTGGGTATCAATCCGATACCAAGTAGTTACAGGATCATACATTGGTCATATTCCAAGTCCTCATGTGTCCAGGAACGTATTTCCTGAGTTTATGAACATAATATACATAAATATCGATGTATTCATAGTAGTATCGACTAGATACGCTCCTGTACTTGGTATCATCACAGTGGATGTCAGGTGTAGATCCACCAATAACGTTTGTTTACATTAAGACGCAGGTGAGCTACGGTGTGTAGTGAAGTATGTTTAGCTATTCCTCGTCCTGCAGTTATGATACTTATAAGAAAATATTATTTTATTTGTCGCCATTGAGGTGAGGATTAGTGATTTAGAAGTAGCTAAAACACTGCAGACTACAGATGGACTTCAGCCGCTAGGTAGCTAGCCATGTCTTAAAGCACCTCTTCCTGAGGGCGTTTCAGTGTTATAACTTCACTTTTATCTTTAGTTTATAGGCCAAAATGCGTCCGTTCTCCCTTTTCTGTCTACACACTGTGTCTGCTTGTAAGTACTCTGTGATTGTGCGCTGCCGAACATGCTCCTCTGCTCGTAAAACCAGCAATATCATGATGTGACGAGGACTGGGGGGAGGGGAGACCGGCCCTTTTTAGAGGCGTTATAGTACCGAATATTATTCATTAGTATTGCGGTACTATACTAATACAGGTATACCGTACAACCCTAGACGTCACACGTTCTGCAGTGTTTACGGAGGTAAACATGGCTCCCGTTGTAGTAGGTCTTGGTTCTCGCACATTTGTGTCAATTTCATGGATTTCTTACAATCAAATTTAACATTTTCTTAACCGAATTATTGCACGTCGGAAATTAAGAAGGAATAGGGCAAGTATGTTGGCTTCCACAGTTTGTGGAGCATTTGCTTCGACGTCTGCTCTGAAGAGCGTGTGGGCGAGCAGTCAGAGACAGGAGTGGTGAAACACTGACGTGAGTTCCTAAAACATTATTTTTGCCTGTTTTCTGCTCATTTGTCAACTATTTAGTCAACTAATTTTGACGCTTCCTGCTTTTTGATGACATCTTGGTCAGATGAACGCGACTCGATTGTTAAGACTGCAGTCACATCGGATACTGCATTTTCCGGGCCATAGGGCGCACCGGGTTATAAGGTGCACTATGAAGTGAAGTGAATTAGATTTATATAGCGCTTTTCTCTAGTGACTCAAAGCGCTTTACATAGTGAAGCCCAATATCTAAGTTACATTTTTAAACCAGTGTGGGTGGCACTGGGAGCAGGTGGGTAAAGTGTCTTGCCCAAGGACACAACAGCAGTGACTAGGTTGGCGGAAGCGGGGATCGAACCTGGAACCCTCAAGTTGCTGGCGCGGCCACTCTAACAACCAAGCTATACCGCCCCACTGCCGATGAATGGTCTATTTTCGAGCTTTTTTCATACATAAACTTGAAAACTTTTGGTCTACATAACATGTAATAGTGGCTCATTGGTCAAAATGTTGCATAGATTGTTTTACAGACCATCTTCAAGCCGCTTTCTGTCAGTTGCTTCAGAAAATGCCGTTTTGTGGGCGGGTCTTATTTACGTGGCTCACCTTCGCCAACGTCTTCTCCCCGTCATCTTTGTCGTAGCGGTGTAGCGTGCAAGGACGGGAGTGGAAGAAGTGTCAAAAGATGGAGCTAACTGTTTTAATGACATTCAGACTTTACTTAAATCAATAACGGAGCAGCATCTCCACATCCGCCGGAAATATGTCCCGTAAAAAAAAGTCAGACCGGAACTCTCTAATAACTAAAGTTCTTTGGGTGAATAATGTAAACTCACTACACCGGTATGTTTTAGCGCTTTCATGGCGAGTTTACTGGCAGATATAAGTAAGAACGTTACACTACTTTATATTACAAATGGCCACAGCGGAGATTGAATGTCCCATAACCAGTGTTGGGTTAGTTACTGAAAACCAGTAACTAGTTACAGTTACTAGTTACTTTATTTCAAAAGTAACTCAGTTACTAACTCAGTTACTTACACCAAAAAGTAATGTGTTACTGTGAAAAGTAACTATTTAGTTACTTGATTTCTTCTTTTTTTTTTAAGGCTCCCATTAATGCCCTTTTAGCCTTCATATCAGTACTGTTATTGCACTGGAGAATAATACAATCTGTTAATCAACTTGACGTGCATTTGCATCACTGAACTCTGCTAAGCCATGTGGTCTACATACAAAGACAAAGATATGTTTCAAAGGGCCAATTTATTTCAGGCCAGAACAATTTGACAAAACTATTTTAAACAGCTGCAACATAACATACATAAGTAACAAATAGCATAATAACAACCGAGCTGTAAACCTGGCTTCACCCAAAGAAGGCACACATGACATGATTATATGTCATGTCACTATATACAGCACACATACTGCTATACACACGCTTAACCAGGCATTTTTTTCTCTCAAGGAATTCTGAAATAAAATCATGTCTTTAGAAGATCAACACTGAACTGAAGCCCAGAACACTCGACACATTTCCACAGTTTTGGTTTAGAGATAAGGAAAGACAGGCCTGGCCCACTAGGATCCCTCTTTATGTTTGTGAACTATATACTCAATACATTTAGAGTGATGTGATAATCAAACACTCTAGAAGTCTAGAATGAAAGAGTATATAAGATAATTGACAGAGTGTGTGTACCTTCAGTGATGAATAATGAGCAAAGGCAGAGTTTGGGGTGTCTTCTTTAGGTTGCTTTCCATTTATATGTACTCACTGTCCACTGTGTCCAGGTATGTGGAAAATGTTTTCGTGCCATTTGCTGTTTGACGCCCGCTATCATGCTAATTAGCTGCCTGAGAGCGGGTGACTCCACTGTAGAAATAGCCTGTATGTCTTCTAGCACATACGCTGCAATGGCTCTATCTATGTTGTCCTGGCTAGTAGTCCCTGCGTTAAAATCCTTAGGTGGTGGTGGTGGAGGTGAAGTGGCATCGGAGTCTGTGTCTCTCTTTACTAGCTTCATCGAAGCATGTTGCTTTTGTAACTGTTTCAGCAGATTTGAATTGCTGTTTTTGGCAGTAGAAAGGATCTTTGATCCAAGACACAACTTACATTTAACTAAAATGTTCTTTTCTTTGTGCTCGACAAAGGAAAAGTAGTGAGAATATCTCCATGTTAAGAAACTCGACTCCGGCTCCGCCATGATGTCTTGTTAGTAAACACAGACACGCCACGCTCCGCCCCCACCCACACACAGCATGCTTCTCTCTTCTCCGGCTTGTGAGACAGGAAGAATCAGAAGGACGACACTGCAACTCTCCAATAAAACACACTCAGATCTTCTGTTTCCAGCCGATACTACATAACAAATTACGTAAAATAACGCAGTAACGCATCATGTAGTAACGGTAACTGAGTTACTGAATATAAGAAATAACGCGTTAGACTACTAGACTAACGCGCGTTAGTCCCAACACTGCCCATAACAAGAAGATAGAGAAAAAGAAAAAACTTATCGACTACGGACTACAAAGACGGACGTGTGCAATTTTTCAGGACTCATGCAGATCCCAAATACAGATCAGCAGGTACCAGAAGGTAAGAAAAGTTGATTTTGAATGATATTGCGAAACAAAACACCAGATAATATGTCTTACCTTATACACACACCATAATAATACTCGTATATTGAAGAACAGTACAATCCCTCAAGCGGTGCGGCATCATAGCTTACCAAAGTCATACAAAAACTTTTTGATGGATTTTTGAGTGCCGTGTGTAATGTTCTACACTTTCAATGGAACATATACAATGTTGGTTTTGTTTACTTGAGTCATATTGCCGTCTACACGTATATCTTATATTTGACTGCCATCTACTGGTCACACTTATCATTTCACCATGTACTAAATAAAATAGCTTCGAGGTCGGTAAGCAAAACCAGAATTATTATGTACCGATAAAAAAAATGATTTTAAGTGCGCCTTATAGTCCGGAAAATTCGGTACGTATCTGATTTATACTACAGATGTCCGATAATGGCTTTTCTGCCAATATCCGATATTCCAATATTGTCCAACTCTTAATTACCGATTACGATATCAACCAATACCGATGTATACAATTGTGGAATTAACACATTGTTATGCCTAATTTTGTTGTGATGCTCCGCTGGATGCATTAAACAATGTAACAAGGTTTTCCAAAATAAATCAACTCAAGTTATGGAAAGAAATGCCAACATGGCACTGCCATATTTATTATTGAAGTCACAAAGTGCATTTTTTTTTAAAACATGCCTCAAAACAGCAGCTTGGAATTTGGGACATGCTCTCCCTGAAAGAGCATGAGGAGATTGAGGTGGGCGGGGTTGAGGGGGGTGTATATTGTAGCATCCCGGAAGAGTTAATGCTGCAAGGGGTTCTGGGTATACTGTTCTGTTGTGTTTATGTTGTTTTACGGTGCGGATGTTCTCCCGAAATGTGATTGACATTCTTGTTTGGTGTGGGTTCACAGTGTGGCGCATATTTGTAACAGTGTTAAAGTTGTTTATACGGCTACCCTCAGTGTGACCAGTTGCATTCACTTGTGTGTGTGAAAAGCCGTAGATATTATGTGATTGAGCCGGCACGCAAAGGCAGTGCCTTTAAGGTTTATTGGCGCTCTGTACTTCTGCCTACGTCCGTGTACCACTCCGTACAGCGGCGTTTTAAAAAGTCATACATTTTACTTTTTTGAAACTGATACCGATGATTTCCGATATTACATTTTAAAGCATTTATCGTCCAATAATATCGGCAGTCCGATATTATCGGCAGTCCGATATAATCGGACATCTCTAATTTATACTCACATTCAAGAAAAGGCCTGGGTTTGATAAAAAAAATGGAATTGCACTGTTCACAAAGACATGAAACATTCTGATAGAGGTCCAATGTGGGCAACCAAATCGGAATTGACCTGCAATGATAGACAGCATGCAGCGCCTGACCAATCAACAGTCGGATGCGCTAACGGGCAGTTCAATACAGGTGGAGAGTAAAGTTGGTGGACAAACAGCAATGCCAATCAAAGGCAATTAAAAGAAACAAACAAATACAAGCAAGAGGAGTCTTGTGCTCCACTCAAATGTAACCATGTTTTTTTAACATCAAACTCTGTGGCTGTCACGGCTAAGCGAATGAGGAAGCAAATTATAATTAACTATTGGATTTATAGTTGTGTTTTCCATTGTTGTACACCATTTCCTGTCACACTCCTATTTTTGTATTTTTTCATTTCCTCTTTTGGGTTGTTGACAGCAGATTTTGGTAATCAGCACTATTTAAGTTGAGTTGCAGCATTTGCAAATCTTTTCGACCGATGACGTTTTTTACTCTACTTCCTGTCGCGTCCTCGCAGTGGTGGGCCTCTCTCTGCTGGCCTAACATAACCAGAAAGCATGATCATAATTAAAGATAAAAGTAATTCTTAATTTACTTTTCCTAAATATCTAAAAGTATTCATATTCTCTTCATGTCATATTATGCTCCTTCCAATGCTCTTGTTTTTAGGTTAGAGTTTGTATCCAATCAGAATTCAGCTGTCTTATGTTGCCATGCTGTACGGAATCTTCCCGGGGCCTTCAGAATCAACAATGCACATTGAACGGGCACATACAGTTGATAGACAGTTGCAATAGCCAATCAGATTATGAGTTATTGTCAGTAAGGCCTTCTAGCTGGCCTTGAACGTGACATTTACGCGTTCTGTGATTGGATAGATAGATATATAGATAGATAGATAGATAGATAGATAGATAGATAGATAGTACTTTATTGATTCCTTCAGGAGAGTTCCCTCAGGAAAATTTAAATTCCAGCAGCAGTGTACAAAATTGTAAAAAGTAAAAAATAAAAATAAAAAGCAACAATGAGAATAAAAATATAACAGCAAAATAAGAATATAACAAGAGAAACTAGGCAGTAGTGACCATGTTATGAAAAAGTATTTCACTGTTATTGTTTTGCATCCCCTGTCATCCTAGTACCCTCCCTCCCCCCAGAGAGGAGTTGTACAGTCTAATGGCGTGTGGGACAAAGGAGTTTTTGAGTCTATTAGTCCTGCACTTGGGATGAAGCAGTCTAGCACTGAACAGGCTCCTCTGGCTACTGACAACGGTATGCAGAGGGTGACTGGCATCATCCAGGATGCTCACTAGTTTTTCCACAGTCCTCTTCTCTGCCACTGTCACCAGTGAGTCCAGTTTTATTCCGATCGTAGAACCGGCCCGCCTGATCAGTTTCTCCAGTCTGGAGCTGTCCTTCTTAGATAAGCTGCCCCCCCAGCACACTACAATGTAGTACAGAACACTGGCAACCACAGACTGGTAGTACATCCACAAGAGTTTTTTACAGATGTTGAAGGAGTGCAGCCTCCTCAGGAAGTACAGCCTGCTCGGTCTTTTCCTGTACAAGTGGTCTGTGTTAACAGTCCAGTCCAGCTTATTGTCCACCCACAAACCGAGGTACTTGAATGAGTCCACGGTCGGTACCTCGACTCCCTCGATCACAATAGGTTGTGACCTTGGACTCGACCTCCCAAAGTCAATGACCAGCTCCTTGGTCTTTGACGGATTGAGCTGCAAGAGGTTCCTGTGGCACCAGACAACAAAGTCCCTCACCAGCCTCCGAAACTCCTCCTCTCTGCCGTCCCTGATGCACCCGACGATGGCTGTGTCATCCGCGTACTTCTGGATGTGACACAGCTCTGAGTTGTAGCAGAAGTCAGTGGTGTACAGGGTGAAGAGAAGAGGGGCCAGCACCGTTCCTTGTGGTGCTCCGGTGCTGCTGCTCACAGTGTCAGATGTGATGTCCTTCAGTCTGACGTACTGTGGCCTATCGGTGAGGTGAGGATACTCACTGGGAGAAGAGCCACACCCGGGACCGTTAGCGGATTCATTGGAGAACACATACAGTTGATAGACAGTTGCGATAGCCAATCAGATCTCAAGTTGTTGACAGTAGGCTATCTAGGTAGCCTCTCTCTCTCTCTCTCTCACTCTCTCTCTCTCTCTATGTCCACTACTTGCTGTCCATATCCTACCCCCCCCCCCCCTCCACACCCCTGATTGTAAATAATGTAAATAATTCAATGTGATTATCTTGTGTGATGACTGTATTATGATGATAGTATATATGATGTATGATAGTATATATCTGTATCATGAATCAATTTAAGTGGACCCCGACTTAAACAAGTTGAAAAACTTATTCGGGTGTTACCATTTAGTGGTCAATTGTGCGGAATATGTACTTCACTGTGCAACCTACTAATAAAAGTCTCAATCAATCAATCAATGATGTTAACGAGACTGTGATTGGATACTCACTTGGGAGTCCCAAGTGAGTATCCAATCAAAAGTTGCGAAAACAGGAAGTGGCACCTGAGCCATAGAAAGCCACAGAAAACTCACCGGTACTCACAAAGAAAGAGAGCAAAATGTTGATTAGGTGGCAGATATGTATTTGAACAGCAATTTTCAAGGAGGATAATTAAGAGAAACTACATCTTTTGAGACAAGGTCGGCCGAAAATGGACGCTATCATGGCGGTGAAATGGTTTCACACGAATAAACCGACTACGACCAGCGGTACCACTGGCGTGTACGGCGTCGAATGGGTTCTACAAATTGTAAGTTCAAATACTTTATTTCTTAATTTTTTCATGTTTCATTTGTTTTATACAATTCTTTTGATTTTGATAGTACCATGTGAGATATGTTTTAATTGCTGAAGCATGTTTATAGAATGGTGGCACAGGGGTTAGTGCATGTGCCTCACAATACGAAGGTCCTGAGGGATAGGGCCTGTCCGCACTTTTCTAGTTTTTAGTCATAATCTCATTTGTGTGACTTTCTGCACCAAGTGAGATTCCATTTTGTTGCAATAAAATATCTTTGACTGCCCCTGTAAAGTCATCATCACATTATGGGGCGAAGCAGTTGTGACACTTACAGCTTCCGTGATACATCAACTAAAACTATTTTAGGCTAATCACTATGGATTTGTTGACTGTTCCGTCAATGTTATTTTGTAAAAAATAAAAAAAATTCACTTTGGCTCATTTTGCCTGTTTGCTATGCTTTTTTTCAGCATCATAACAGCTGTGTGGATTGTCATAAAGTGCATCTGTTATTGGCATCAAACAACTGATTAAATAAATGAATGTGTGTTTTGACAGCCCTTCATTTCAGTGTATACTTATTTTCTATCCAGTAATGTTTTGCACGACCAATCTGTGTTTGCTATGTTTGGACATCGCACTGCCGTCCCTTAGAGTTTTCTAGTTTGACATTTTAAAAGGTGTGGTGTTCTTTATTCATTTTACCCAAATTTTCCAGCGCCATTTTTCAACCAACCTCTGACCATGTATGAATCAAAAGGCTACACATCGCTAATTAGCAACTTTGGCCCGTGAAGTCGTATGCGTGCTGCGATATATCAGAAAGTATTAATGCAGCAAAAATATTTGCAAACACGTATCTTAATATGTGCCTGTGTATATCAATTCATGTGCCTGTGCACTACTGTGTGTCTGTATCTCAATGTGTCTGTGTGTTATTCAATTTGTCTGTCTGTATTGTTATTTGTCTGTGGGTAAAAAACCCAAAAAAACTATTTCCGTATTTCAATCGATCTGTGTGTGAAAAAACAAAAAAAATCAGAATTGTGTGAATACTTAGATAGTTGTGAGTAGATACTTCTCACAACTAAGTTGCTGCTAAAACATGCAACTACGACAGGAGGTGATGGAACACACAAATCTGAATACGAACTAGGGTTGTCCCGATACCAACATTTTGGTACCGGTACCAAAATGTATTTCAATACTTTTCTTAATAAAGGGGACCACAAAAAATTACAATATTGGCTTTATTTTAACAAAAAATGCGGTACATTAAACATATTTTTCTTATTGCAATCTAAGAATAAAGAAATACAACAGTGAACATACGAGATAACTTGTCTTTTAGTAGTAAGTAAACAAACAAAGGCTCCTAATTAATCTGCTGACGTATGCAGTAACATATTGTGTCATTTATCATTCTATTATTGTGTCAACATTACGAGGGACAAGCTGTAAAAAATTATTAATTTGTTCATTTACTGTTATATCTGATTACTTTCTCTTTTAAAACATGTAATAATCACTTATTCTTTATATACTTTACATTGGTTTTGGATGATACCACTAATTTAGGTATCGATCCGATACCAAGTAGTTACAGGATGATACATTGGTCATATTCAAAGTCCTCATGTGTCCAGGGACATATTTCCTCAATTTAAAAAAATTTAAAAGGATTTTGCGACGGTAAAAAATATGGATGTTATCATAGTATTATCGACTATGTACGCTATTGTACTTGGTATCATTACAGTGGATGTCAGGTGTAGATCCACTTTTTGTTAGCGGTAACGGCAGTGAGCTATTGTATCCTGTGTAGTGAAGCATTTTAGGACGTGACGACGTGCTGTCATGCCCGTTAAAAAAATATATATACCAAAAAATTGGGAACCGGTACTTTTCAAACAGAGTATAGTACCGTTTTTGATTCATTAGTACCGCGATACTATACTAGTACCGGTATACTGTACAACCCAAAAAGTGTAGTAAAAGTCATGCGTAAAAAGACAGTCAATCGAGGCTTCCTGTTGCACACATATCTAAATTTGCACACGCACACACACACATACACACACACACTGATTGTATCAGACGCACACACATCTGGATAAGCGCACACAAATCTGAATACGAACACACAAATATTTCACGCCAAAAGTGTAGCAAAAGTCAAGCGTAAAAAGACAGCCAATCAAAGTTCCTGCTTCACACCGATCTAAATAAGCACACATATTGTAATACTCGCGCACACACAAATCTGAATACAAACACACGAATATTTCACGGCAAAAGTGTAGCAAAAGTCATGCGTGAAAACACAACCGATCGAAGGTTTCTGCTTCACACCGCTCTACACAGATTGTAATACACGCGCACACACAAATCTGAATACGAACACACAAATCATTCATGGCAGGAATGCAGTAAAAGTCCCGTGTAAAAAGACAATCAAGGCTTCCTGCTTCAGACAGATTTGCATATGCACACAAACACAGATTTTATTACACACACAAATCTAAATACAAACACACAAATGTTTCAAGTGTAGAAAAAGTTGTGTAAAAAGACAGCTAATCGAGGCTTACTGCTTCACACATCAAAATTTGCATACACGCACCCGCACAAACAGATTGTATTACAATCACACACATTTAGATACGTGCACATAGATTGTATTACACACACACAGAACTCTTTCAAGGCAGAAATGTAACAAAAGTTAGGAGTAAATAGACAGCCTATCCGGGGTTCTTACTTCACATAATTCTGATTACGGACACACATTTATTTTTTTTCACAAAGATGGATCCAAGTATGAGAACATACATATTTTTTTACCCACAGACAAATCATAATAAGGAAAACAAAAATAAAACACACACACTCTGCGCTGATTACATACAAACAATCGAGATACAGACACACACATTAGTACACAGTAGGATGGTATGCTATACCAGTAATCATATTCGGTACTATACTGCCTCTAAAAAGTACCGGTTTCCCACGCCTCCCTTTTTTTTTTTAATGGCGCGTCGTCACGTTGTTACAAGCAGAGGAGCATGTTCGGCAGCGCACAATCACAGAGTACTTACAAGCAGACACAGTGTGTAGACAGAAAAGGAAGAACGGACGCATTTTGGCTTAACAACTAAAGATAAAGGTTAATTTATAACACTGAAACGCTTTCAGGAAGAGGTGCTTTAAGACATGGCTAGCTGGCTAGCGGCTAACATCCGTCCGCTGTCGGCAGTGTTTTAGCTACTTCTAAATCACTAATCCTCGCCTCCATGGTGACAAATAAAGTTACTTTCTTACAAGTATCATCCCTGCAGGACGAGGAATAGCTTAACATGCTTCACTGCACACCTTGGGAGGATACAATAGCTCACCGGCGTCACCGCTAACACAAGATAGCTCTCCTGAATGTAAACACATACCGTGGGTGGATCTACACCTGACATCCACTGTAATGATATCAAGTACAATAACCTATCTAGTCGATACTATGATTACATCACTAGTTTCTATCAACACAAAATATATATATATTTTTAATTGTATTCATATTATGTTTATAAACTCAGTAAATATGTCCCTGGACACAGAGGACTTTGAATATGACCAATGTATGATCCTGTAACTACTTGGTATCGGATCGATACCTACATTTGTGGTATCATCCAAAACTAATGTATAGTATCAAACAGCAGAAGAATAAGTGATTATTACATTTTAACAGAAGTATAGATTGAACATGTTGGAAGAAAAAATAAGCAGATATTAACAGTAAATGAACAAGTAGATTAATAATCCATTTTTACAGCTTGTCCCTCATAATGTTGACAAAATAATAGAATGATAAATGACACAATATGTTACTGCATACGTCAGCAGACTAATTAGGAGCCTTTGTTTGCTTACTTACTACTAAAAGAAAAGTTGTCTAGTATGTTCACTATTTTATTTAAGAACAACATTGCAATAAGAAACATATGTTTAATGCACCCTAAGATTTTTTGTTAAAATAAAGCCAACAATGCAATTTTTTGTGGTCAAATTATTTAGAAAAGTATCGAAATACATTTTGTTACCGGTACCAAAATATTGGTATCAAGACAACCCTAGTACACAGACAAGCAAATTGGATTACCCACGCACAGATTGAGAAACGTGTAAATCATTTTGCTACAATAATACTTCCATAAGAGAGTAAATTATTGTTTAACTTTTAACAAATGAACAGCACTGTTTTGTTTGATATTAATTGTTCATTTTTTTTAATGGTGCGTTAACATTGACATTTTGTACCAAAGTGAAGTAGACCTTGCATCAATCAATCAATCAATCAATCAATCAATCAATCAATCAATCAATTCAAGTTTAAGTATATAGCCCTTAATCACAAGTGTCTCAAAGGGCTGCACAAGCCACAATGACCTCATCGGCTCAGAACCCACATCAGGGCAAGGAAAAACTCAACCCAATGGGACAATGAGAAACCTTGAAGGGGACCGCCCCCACCACCCTGGGAAACCGGTGCAATGGATGTCGAGTGGATCTAGTTAATAGTGTGAGAGTCCAGTCCATAGTGGGGCCAGCAGAGGATCCAACTGATGCACAGACGAGTGGTCCACCCCGGGTCCCGGCTTTGAACAGCTAGCACAAAATCTGTGGTTACCTAATTATTCTGGATTATTCTGGATTGTACCTAATGTCATGACTGGTTCATTTATCTTCTTTTGACGTATTGTTTGCTTGAATTCATTGTAGTTTCTGGTTATCGTTTTTATATTGATATTATTTTGATTTTGTATGTACTTTATGTCATATTTTATGGTACTTTTTTGTCACTTATTGTTTGTTTTTGGTACACTAATGTGTATATTATAGGCCATTGGTTCTTTGTTTTATTTTTGCCAAAAATATTTATCTATTTTTATATTGCTCTTTTTATCTTTGGTATGAACATTATTATGTTAACTCCAAGTTATTGTTTTGTTTTTGCTATTTTTGTATTACAAAATGTTATTATTGATCCTGTTATACTGCATTGTAATCTTTTGTTTTGTGATTGTGTGATTTTTTTGGCCTGGACCCCAGGAAGAATAGTCTCCATAAACTAAACTAAACTTAACTAATAACCTCAGGAGAGGGGGGCAGAGCAGAAAAGAGACGGCAGATCAACTGGTCTAAAAGGGGGTCTATTTAAAGCAGACCTGGGCATTCTGCGGCCCTCGGGCCACATCCGGCCCTTTGTGCGTCCCTGTCCAGCCCGCGTGAGGCCAATCATAAATTACAAAATACATTTTAAAAAGTATCTATGTCGAGTGTGCAATACAACGGTGCTGCTTTTGTTTTGAAAAGCGTTATTTGTATTACTTCCGTGTGGACGTATGTGTGGACGTACAGTGGGGCAAAAAAGTATTTAGTCAGCCACCCATTGATAATCAATGGGTGGCTGACTAAATACTTTTTTGCCCCACTGTATGTGCGTGCGTGATTGTGAGTGAATGTGAACAGCTGCAATCACAAATTACAAAATAAAGTTGAAAAAACATCTATGTTGTGCGCGCAATACAACTGTGCTGCTTTTATTTTGAAAAGTGTTATTTATGGGCGTATGTCCGTGTGTAACCTGTGAGTGAAGGTGCACAGAGACAAGTGATGCACGGTTTACACCCGAGACGCTAAAAAGAGAAAAGTTGATGACGAATGGCGTGTTTTCAACAAAACATGGACTGCCAAGCAAGGTTCCCTCTAAGGTGCGCCCCTGCGCAATTGCGCACTGCTCAATCGTCCTCTGCGCACAGCAAATATATGCCGCGCACCAAATCAAACCCATCTGAATACTAAACAAAATAAACACATTTATTCTGTGTAATTTTGCAATGCAACTTTGAGTGACAGTGACAACAAGCGGCCCTAACCGTGTTCGTCAACACCGTTCAATTGAACACCGTTCAATTATTGTAACGTCTATCGAGATGCTTCGAGGCCAGGAATTATATCGATCACTTTATTGAGCAAAACTGTTTATATTCGGCCATAACCACACCAAAATTATGAGTAAAACACTTCTATCTCGAAAAACTACTCATTTTCTGCCGTACAAACCAGGCCAAAACCAACTTGTCATCTGTCACCAACACACATACCACTAAACCACTGGTGCGTTTATGGCCACACAAAAAGTCGGACAACTCAAACACTACACAAAGTTACACTATGACTCCTCAGTCATACGTGTGCTTATTTTACTGTCATTTATTATTAATGTTAATTTATTGATATTAATCATGGAATGCTGTTACTAGAGAAAGTTACAGGAATGCACACTTCATCCTATGCTTACATTTCATTGTGCAACATGAGGATGTTTAAGGGGAACTAAATGTGATCTCTGAAAGGGGTACAAATGATTTCCAAAGCAGTGCTTTTGGTATAAAGTTAAGTTAGGTTAAATGAAAGTATTATTATTATTATTTATCTTACGGTATACATCAAAAATAATATTGAGCAAAATGTAATTGAAATATTGTCGATGTGGCCCTCCAGCAGTGCTAGGGTTGCTCATGCGGCGCCCGGTAAAAATTAATTGCCCACCCCTGATTTAAAGGCTAGCGTATACAAATGAGTTTTAAGATGATGATGATTATTGTTGGATTGTTAGATTATTGTTCGAGAAATATTCCACTTCAAAACCGTTATGCTCCATGATTTGTTTTTGCCCTTAATTTGAAGGCACGGCAACAAAAGCCAGCAATAAAGTCCTCCAGAGATGAAAATAATAAGTCGGCTTGAAAGTCGCTCGCAAACTGACACCTCGCCGTGAGACGCGGAGCTACTGTCAGCACTTTGCTGTGCAGATGAGTTATTGTGCTGTTTACACGTCAGGTCCAGACAACATCAATAATTTATTACCAGGGAGGTTATTTGCAATCCATTTTTATGGTGCTTATGCTATCTGATTAAGCTAAAAGCTGCTGTCAGTGGACAACAGCCACTAACATCTTCATTTGAAGTCCCCTCGGTGGGTTTTTGTCACAACGGGACCACCTGGGCTGTGTGTGGTGTTAAATCCATCTCTTGTTGAAAAATATCCCTTACATCAACCGCAGTTATTTTATGTGAAGGTGGATCTTAGTTAACACCGGTGCACGGTCGATAAGTATACCGCCGTCTTTTTGGAAATTTGATTTGAGAGGTAATTTCTTCACTGTCAACGGCGATCAACTTCACTTTCATTCACCGCTCAGACAACATACACCGGAAGAGAAGCGACTAGATTTTTTTTTTTTTTTTTTTAACCGCTCACTTTCTTGGCACGCTGCTCTGCTTGAATAGCAAAATAAGAGCCAGTTTAGTCAAGTGTAGTCCTCCATCCCGACTGTCCACCCACTAATCCATCTCCTCTATCCATCCATTCAACCATGCACTGTGGGATAAATAAAAAAAAAAAAGAAGAAGAAGTCACATCCGCCCGCTGTAACTCTGTTAAGATGGAGAATTTATGGGGTATGACATATAATGTGTCATAGCTGTAAAGCGAGGCATTGTGGTGCCGCATGATTGAATCATATTTTAAGACGCGACTAAATCCAAATCACTGCATGATCAATGCCCCCCCCCCACCATATGTCCATATAAGTCATGATAACGTTACTTAACACCGCACAAATCTCGTTTTTGGGATCTTATCAAATGAGACCTCCGGCTGCATATTCAGCTGTCAGAGTGACTGTTTTGCCTTCACGTAGACAAATTGCTCGTCTCCGCTGGGGTTTAATGTTGCAAAGTTAGTTTATGGCCCAGGAGAGAACTTCTCACTCCTGCAATGTTATCTTTCTCTTGTTTGGCCGCAGCTTTTGGATGCAGTAAGCGAGGCTCAGTAGTCGGTTAATGTTGTTCAGTGACATCGTGCAAAAGTTGTCAATGCTTTTGTGGTGAATTATATCGCGTACCATTTTCTTATATGATTGTGAAATAGCATGTATTTGTATTTGGTGACAGAATTCTTTAAAACACAGGTGTCAAATTCAAGACCTGTGGGACAGAGCTGGCCCGCAAACACCAGGAAATGATGTGTCAATGAAGTAATTCATATTTTCTCACTAAATGTAATGGATTTTTTTCATTTTCACAGAAAAAATATCTATACTGCTTGAAATTGCATGCCTTTTAAACTTTAATAGTATCCATTATTGCAACATTATCATACTTTCCAAACATGTTTTTGTCTAAATGAAAATAAATACAAATACTTAACTTTACAGCAAACTACCCATCAAATTCATAAACATGACAATACATTTTACATTGTTCTTCACAGCATATTAATGTCAATTAGAGATGTCCGATAATGGCATATTTGCCAATATCCGATATTCCGATATTGTCCAACTCTTAATTACCGATTCCGATATCAACCGATACCGATATATACAGTCGTTTGATTAACACATTATTATGCCTAACTTTGTTGTGATGGCCCGCTGGAAGCATTAAACAATGTAACAAGGTTTTACAAACTAAATCAACTCAAGTTATGGAAAAAAGGCCAACATGGCACTGCCATATTTATTATTGAAGTCACAAAGTGCATTATTTTTTTTAACATGCCTCAAAACAGCAGCTTGGAATTTGGGACATGCTCTCCCTGAGAGAGCATGAGGAGGTTGAGGTGGGCGGGGTTGGGGGGAGGTAGGGGGTAGAGGGGGGTGTATATTGTAGCGTCCCGGAAGAGTTAGTGCTGCAAGGGGTTCTGGGTATTTGTTCTGTTGTGTCTATGTTGTGTTACGGTGCGGATGTTCTCCCAAAATGTGTTTGTCATTCTTGTTTGGTGTGGGTTCACAGTGTGGCGCATATTTGTAACAGTGTTAAAAGTTGTTTATACGGTCAACCTCTGTGTGACCTGTCTGGCTGTTGACCAAGTATGCCTTGCATTCACTTGTGTGTGTGAAAAGCCGTAGATATTATGTGACTGGGCCGGCACGCAAAGGCAGTGCCTTTAAGGTTTATTGGCGCTTTGTAATTCTCCCTACGTCCGTGTACACAGCGGCGTTTTAAAAAGTCATACATTTTACTTTTTGAAACCGATACCGATAATTTTGAAACCGATGCCGATAATTTCCGATATTACATTTTAAAGCATTTATCGGCTGATAATATCAGCAGTCCGATATTATCAGACATCTCTACTGTAAATTGAAAAAAACTACTACTGTTTTTTGCGTTAAAATACTGTTGACTGAGCTGCCAGTTTATGACTGTAATATCTACGTTTTTTGTTTTTAACGGTGTATTACTGTAAATGAAAAGACGATACATTTGTTTTTATGGTAGAAAAACTGGCAGCTAAGTTGCCATAATAAAAAGACAACTATATAATACAATGCTGTAAAAAAACAATGTAAATTTAACACAAAAATTCTGGCAACTAAGCTGCCAGATTTTTCCGTAACCCCCACCCCCAAAACAAAAACAAAACAAAAAAACAGTAGTACTGTTTTTTCATTTACCTTAAAATGTTGTAAAAAAAAAAAAAACATTTTGTAAATCCAAAGTTTTTACTGTAAAATTGACAGTCTACTAAATACAATGAATACAATTAATACTGAAATCTATAGGCAAATTCATACATTAGTCATTGGGGCGGTATAGCTCGGTTGGTAGAGTGGCCGAGTCAGCAACTTGAGGGTTCCAGGTTTGATCCCCGCTTCCGCCATCCTAGTCACTGCCGTTGTGTCCTTGGTTGGGCAAGACACTTTACCCACCTGCTCCCAGTGCCACCCACACTGGTTTAAATGTAACTTAGATATTGGGTTTTCACTATGTAAAGCGCTTTGAGTCACTAGAGAAAAGCGCTATGTAAATATAATTCACTTCACTTCACTTCACTGTTACAAGCGGCCCTCTGATGGCAGCCATAACTGCCATGTGGCCCTCAATGAAAATGAGTTTGACACCCATGTTTTAGAAGATTAGTCTATTAAGGAAATATGTCCTTAGATAGCTTACAGTGCAGATGTCCATCACAGCCCGTACAGAGAATGGTGGCTTTTGCCCCCAGGACATTGGGGAACTTAAAGGTTAGCAGCAATCAGATTTTAGGAGGAAGTGTAAACACAATAACGACTTCTGGTAAAAGCCCCCACCGGTAGGAGTAGAGATCAGGGGTTGGAGGTCACCCGACTCCATTGAGCAAAGTGACAACGCCCAGGTGTTGTCTGCATTCGTACAAACAAACCGGGCTTTGTCCAGACTGGCCGGCCCCCAGGCTAGGATTACAAGGAGTAAGGGTCATTGTGTAAGGGGTATTTAAGGACAGTGGTCCAAGAGGACATCAGAAGAGTAATCTCCTGGAAGCTGAGTTCCAGTCTGAGGCTCGCTGAAACAAATAAAGCTTTTTGTTCGACGATTCCTCGTTGCTGTCTTCATGGCTCATCACCCATCACACAGTCACTCTGTCCTGGGAGAGTGGCACGACCAACCGATATACAACAATTTGAAAGACAAATTAAACATATGCAGTATTTTCGATACCTGCGTGACAGTGCACTGCACCACTAAAAAACTCTGGTAAAAGTGACTTCACTGTTAAGATCCAAATAAGTGCTAAATAGCGTGTGGAAACTATAAGATTGGGTGTACTATTAGTGGGAGTGCCGGTGATCTACTAAGAGAAGGTGTACAATTAATAACAAGTGCAAAAGTGGTGTTTAAATGAGATTTTTGCATGTACGCCGGCCGTCACCATGGAGACACATTTTTCCCTCCATATGTATGGCATCATATGGTCTAACCATATCGAGCATATTCTGTTTGTGGGCTGCATGTCAACAACATGCCCCATCCTCCCTGGGCCATATTTAAGCGTGACGTCTAGCACGCTCAATGTGCCCTCTGGGAGGTGATGTGGTGTTGCCATGGTGTGCCATAAATGATCCAGATGCGACAAAATGCATATTGCAATGTGTTTTTAATATAGGAAATAAATTATCATACTTCATGTCTTTTCATATAGAAGAAAAAGTATAATAACTGAATAATTGAATCGCAAGAAGGATCACATCATGGAAAAGCTGGTTGGAAGGGAACAATTGGATATGAGGGCCAGCCTGGACGGATAGAACAGACAAGCCATTGTAATGTCTGCTCGCGGAAAAACAAAAATCCTAATCTATGATTTGACTCCCTCGAATGGCCTTGATGCTGCAACAACAGGAGCAGGCTGTTCTGAAAACATCCCCGAGGACACCTCAATGATGGACGGTTTTGACCTCCCTCCCTCCTCAACGACACTTGGAGTCGAACTTTTGCCTGCATGCAGAACGGCCCCAAGCCTATGAAAATTAACACTACATCAACACACCCAAGACAATGGGCATATACACACACCCTCCCTCCCCCACCACACGCCTTCACCACCGCTTGATTCCCCTTCGGGGTGATGGACGGCTGGCAGCGCTTCATAGCAGCAGTCGACCTCCAGGGTCCCAACTCCCCCACTCCCTCTGTTCCAAGTTGTCGTGATTAAATGTAACATGTTTATGTGTGCATTGCATGGAGGTTTTTCCCCACTCCAGACTAGGCCCCCTTAGGAGCCCAGTCTAGATTGTATTTTTTTACTCATCTTCTCCCCCAGCGTTTTACCTTTTTCCCACCTTTTACGGGGCGCCTCGTGGCGACCCATCAGCTTTCCTGTTCTGTAACCCTGTACACTGTTTGTTTGTCTAATCTTGAACGGGTTTGTGCTGAAAACATAGTACAAACATGTACTTGGTGCAATGACAATAAAGACCTATCCTAACCTATCCTAATACAGTATATCTCCTATATGAAAAAGCAAACACCACTAAATAGCAGCAGCAGTCACCACAACAAATAGAATAGATATGTCTAATTTTATTTATGACATGGCAGGAAAATAGATTGTTAGTAAATTAAACTATGTACCGTTAATTACAGACTATAAACCGCTACTTTTTTCCTACACTTTGGACTGAGCAGCTGATTTATGGATTTTTTTTGTTAACAGCAATAATATAAATAATTTCATTAAAATATAAAAAAAACAGGCAAAAAACTTTGAGATTTTTTTTTATTGTTTGTGCTATGGCGCCATCTTGTGGGAAAATGTTATCATTGCAGGTGCTGCAGTTTCCTTCCATTTATGATTGTGCTTTTTTATCTCTTTTCCCAATCGGCGTGTCGTTCAGTTTTCTAGCCGTCGATTGTTTCTACTCGTATATACATTCTTTACTCCAAGCAACGTTTGTAAGTTTTACAGTATAATTAAAACAATTCTTACTAACCAAACCGTCCCATGTGTGATGTCTGTAGTCGTGTTTTTATGCGCATTTGTACGTGCTATCGTAATGTAATGATGCTAGCGTCGTTAGCATTTGCTAATATGTTAACACATTTACTCGTGTCTGTGTTATTATTATTAACTTACCGTATTTTTCGGACCAAGGGCACACCGAATTGTAAGGCGCATTGCTGATGAGCGGGTTTATTCAGGTCTATTTTATTACAAAAGGTGCACTGGGTAATAAGGCGTATTAAAGGGGTCATATTATGAAAAATGTTCTTATCGGCAAGGACTTTAATGGCGGACGTGCGCACATTTTCAGGACTTTTGCAGATCCCAAATACACATCAGCAGGTACCAGATGGTAATTGTGGAAGTCTTCCTACCGTGGGTTCACCTGATGCCGACAAACCTCCACGATAGCCCGGATGTCTGGTGTTAGCAATGTCTTTTTATTTGGCAGCGCACACACGCTAGGAAAACACACCAACTTTCCAGTTTCCGGTTTGTGACTTTTCAGTCTCTCAATGTCCATTGCACGCCTGCTTGGCAACTCCAACTCCAACCACTGCTAATAAGCATGGCAGGTGATTGGATGATGAACCCCAGCTGGGTAATCCAATCACCTGCCAGCTGTGCTTCGAGGCCGGTCCTTACACACCCCGCTCTGCGGCAGGCCCGCAGACCACGCCCCCCTCCACAGTAATATTGAGAAACAAAACGCCAGATAATATGTCTGCTAATAGGTACCGTATGTAAAGCACAGTACGATGGAGTAAGGTAGCCGGAATGCTCCGACAATCCATCAAGCGGTGTATCTTCTTACCAAAGTCGTACTAAAACATTTTGACAGATTGTAATGTTCTATATTCTCAAAGGAACATCTAAAGGTTTGGTGTTGTTTACTGACATCATCTTGCAGTCTGCACATATCTCTTAAGTGTGACTGCCATCTACTGGTCACACTATGTACCAAGTAAAATATCTTCGAGGTCGGTAAGCACAACTACAATTATTCTGCACATTAGGCCCACTGGGTTATAAGGCACTCTGTCGATTTTTGAGAAAATGAAACGATTTTATATCCGAAAAATACGGTACAATGGCAATTTTGAAAGTATTGTTTCAGTTTCACAAATTCCTCAGTAGATTCACCAAAACGTCACCGTGGAGGTATTGAGTCTGTTTGGCTGAATGGAGAGCTTAGCTTCCCCAGCTAGTGGGTCCATGACAATGACTTCTGTTTTGTTTGATCAGCCGTTTTACTGCCGTGTTACAGACACCATTTGGAAATATTTAAGGTATCTAAATAAATATTTACAGAATCTTTCTGTGTAAATAACTAATTTCCCAACGTATGGATCTACGGCTAATGTATTTAAACTATTTTTTTTGTTCTAAAACCAGAAGATACAGTAATCCCAAACAACTAGTATGGAGGAAGCGTTAACTCACACATTTATTTCTAATTCTTTCGAATAGGGAACATTGGATTGTGTTCGGCCTTAACCAAGTTCCTACTTTGAAAGTAAGATAGGACTGCTGTAAGTAACATTTCTGTTCATTGCATCTCATGTGTGATGTGACGCATCAACCACTGGAGAACACGACTTCACAAGATTGTACTCTGGCACATCAGGGTTATGCCAGTACACAACCTGCAGGCACTCACCTTTTGGAAAAGATGTGGGCTTCCTGAGAAAGAAATACAATCTTGTTGTACGAGCGCAGCCTCACACACTGCAACAAAGCAGGTTCACCATGCAAAGATACATTTTTTAAAAGGTATTTTGAGGTTATCTTCTGCACTGCTGGAGATGTTACGGACCTGTTAGTGATCTTTGTTGTGTTAAATATCATTTAAGTGGATCCTTTTCCAAGAAAAGCAAAGAAAGGAGAAAGGGGCACCAACATAGTCCAAAAATATTGAGATGCACATTTTCCATTTGGCCGCTAAAATGACCTTTTCACAGCGAAATCAAGTGTTTGTTGCTGGCTGCAGGCGTTCTGTTATTTATTTTCACAGTATAAAGATATGGGCTCTGTCTACATGGCTGTTGGACATTTTCTCATTTCCAATGCATTTACCGCACAGGTTTTGTTTTGCTTTACCATTTACGTCTTAGGAGTGAGTGTCTTCAATGCAGTCTGCGGATGTTCCCCCCTGCTGTTATTCTGCAAGCAAGACTACCTACATTTTAAATCCTGGAACCTTTTCAAAGTCAACTGGACTACAGATCAATACCAAGTGTCTTGCAAAACGAAGTACGCCTCTCACACTTTGGCAATCATTTTAACTTTTTTTTTTTCATAGGGCAACATTTGAGAAAACATCTATATACAGTACTTGTCGGACTATCAGGCGCACTTAAAATCCTTTCCATTTTCTCAAAAATCGACAGTGTGTCTTACAACCCGGTGCAAACTAATGTACGGCATAATTCTGGTTGTGCTTACAGACCTCGCAATTTTATTTGGTACATGGTGTAATCATAAGTGTGACCAGTGGATGGCAGTCATACATAATATATATGTGTAGATTGCAATATGACGACAGTAAACAAAACCAAAACTTTAAATGTTCCATTGAGAATATACAAACTGTAGAAGATTACACACGGCGCTCAAAAATCTGTAAAAAATGTTTTTAGTACGACTTCAGTAAGCTGTGAAGCCTCACCCCTTGATGGATTGTGGGCGCATTAAACATACAAGTATTATTATATGCGTGTATAAGGACCGCAAAATGTCACCTATTATCAGACATTTTACCTGGCGTCCTGGGCATGATGTTAAAGTGCATCCGGCAGTGGAGGCTCTACTTTGGGGGGTCTTGGGGCACTAGGAGGTTAACCCCTTAACCACTGTTACCCCAGGTGGCCCTTGGCAAAGGCCTAGTACCTGACTGACCCCTAGCCAGGGATACGGCGAAGACCCGCTGCCTTGTGGGTAAGTCTAGGAAGACAAAGTCTAGGGGAGCACACCCCGAAAGAAAAGCAACGTGGTTGGCGGCACACGACAGGCGGTCCTCCAAAAAACTGGAGCTCCGGCGGCCTCCTGCAACTGTAGAAGAGTGCCGGTCGTCCTGGGTTCCCCTTGCCACCGGATCCCACCCTCTCACAGTGAAGAAGTGCTGCTGGGACATGCGCACCCCCAGTGGCACTTTAAACAAGCTCCTCTGCGCAGGTTTTCATCTCTGCCTCGGTGAGACCAGCTACCGGAAATGAAACAAAGTCTGGTGGCGATGGGGTGTCTGATAATGGGAGCAGGTATGAATGCACCGGAAGCTCCTAGTCAGAACCCTGCACACCAGCGGTACAGGGCTATCTATGGTCGCTAGTAGCTGAAATTGAGTGGCAGCTGCTCTCGGCAGACCCCTGTACGCCTGAGCAGCCCTATTTAGGATTGCTCTGCTCACCCCAACTGGGGAAAGGCCTAGAAAAGGTGGCCCAAATATTGCCCACTCAAAACTATCCTGGACAGACTACCGCACCTGTCGGGAATTCCACTCCGCGGTCGAAATAAAGCAAAGAAAATAATCCCTCTTAAACTGGCATCATGGAACATAAGGACACTCCTGGACACTAGCGTTACCACTGATAGACCCCAGCGCAGAACTGCACTCATTGCAGCGGAACTTAACCGCTACAATGTTGATATTGCTGCACTTGGTGAAACCAGACTCCTGGATGAAGGATCCCTGAAGGAAGAAGGGCAAGGTTACACTTTCTTCTGGAAAGGATACCCTCCAGGAGGCGAGCATCAGCACGGTGTGGGACTTGCTATAAAAATCAGCCTCCTACCAAAACTCCCAGAAGCACCGGTTGGCATAAGTGAAAGGCTCATGTCACTCAGGATCCCTCTGGCTAAGAAAATATATGCCACCCTTCTTAGTGCCTATGCACCGACGCTACCATCAAAGGAAGTGGTTAAAGACCGCTTCTACCGGGCATTAGATGAGGCCCTCCGTCGCACACCTAAGGAGGACGAGATCTTTTTGTTGGGCGATTTCAATGCCAGAGTGGGGAAGGACAACAAGGTGTGGAGTGGTGTTATTGGCAGGCATGGCATTGGACAAGCCAATGCAAACGGCCTACGGCTGCTAAGCCTCTGTGCTGAGCATGACTTGACCATCACAAACACCATCTTCCAACTAAAAAATAAACACAAAACATCCTGGATGCACCCACGCTCCAAACATTGGCACCTGATTGATTACACCATTGTGAGACGCCCAGACATAAAAGACGTAACACTAACTCGTGCAATGAGAGGAGCTGAGTGTTGGACCGACCACCGGCTCATCATAACCAGGCTCCGGGTGCAAGTACGCCCTGCTATCCGTCTTCAAAAGTCAGGGAAGAAGAGGCTTGACTGTACCCGGTTAGCAGATCCTATGGCTCGGGACAATCTCCGTCTCTCTCTGGCCAAAAACCTGGAAGACATCGAGCATATACTGGAGAGTGATGACTCCATTGACGACAAATGGACCTCTATCAGCTCCAGGCTCTATGAGGCAGCATCCCAATCCATTGGCTATAAGCGCAGAAAGCATCAGGACTGGTTTGATGACAACACAGCCACAATAACCACCATGCTCAAACACATGCACACAGCACACAATGATGTACTCAACAACCCCACTTCAGCTGTGCTCCGACAGCAATGGCAAACATCCAGAAGGGAGGTGCAGTCAAAATTGCGTGTCCTGAAGAATGACTGGTGGATATCAAAGGCAGTTGAAATACAATCTCATGCCAACAAAAATGATATGCACAACTTTTACGATGCAATGAAAACCATCTACGGCCCAAGAAACTGCACTGTCTCCCCGCTAAAGTCTAACGATGGTACAACCCTCATAAAAGACCAGAAGCTCATCACCAAAAGATGGGCAGAACATTTTGAAACTCTGCTAAATCAGCCCGCCCCAACAGACCCCTCAGTTCTGGAGGACCTACCTGACTACCCAACCATCCATGACCTTCACCTTCCACCAACCTTTGGAGAGGTTAAGAGTGCAATAAGGTCTCTGAAAGACAACAAGACCCCTGGTCCTGACAGCATCCCTGCAGAGATCTTCAAGCAAGGAGGCTACCTTTCCATCCGTGCCCTTTTCCTTGTCATTAGCAAAGTGTGGAAGCATGAAACTGTCCCTCAGCAGTGGAGAGATGCCAATATTATCACCATCTACAAAGGCAAGGGGGACAAGTCCCTCTGTGGCAACAGTCGTGGCATTTCACTTCTGGCTGTTGCTGGTAAAGTCTTGGCTAAAGTCATGCTACACAGGCTGGTGAACAACATCACGGAAGACCTGTTGCCGTAGTCACAATGTGGTTTCAGGAAGAATAGGAGCACTGTGGACATGGTGTTCACAACACGGCAGCTTCAGGAGAAATGCAGGGAGCAGCACCAGGACCTCCTTGTTGCTTTCATTGATCTGTCGAAGGCTTTTGACACTGTCAACAGGGAGTTTCTCTGGAATATCCTCCTGAAGTTCGGCTGCCCACAGAAGTTTGTCAACATCCTAAGGCAATTCCATGAAGGGATGATGTCACGTGTGACTATTGGCGGCCAAGAATCAGAACCCTTTAAGGTGTGCACCGGTGTACGCCAGGGATGGGTTCTTGCTCCAGTCTTGTTTAATATCTTCCTCCTGTGTGTGACACTGCTGCTTCATGAGCGGATCAAGAAGGGCAGTGGCGTTACCGTCGACTTCCGACTTGACGGGAACCTGTTTAACATCCGGAGGCTCCAAGCAGTCACAAAAGTCACACCAGTGCAAGTCATCGAACTCCAATACGCAGATGACTGCGCAGTTGTGGCCCACACACCGGAAGCGCTGCAAGCTACCCTCTCAGCCGCTGCAAGTGCTTATGGCAGACTGGGCCTCTCTGTCAACGTGGCAAAAACCGAGGTAGTATGCCAGTGGGCATCCACTCCTCCACCAACCTTCACCATCGACAATAAACCACTAGCAGTAGTGGACTCTTTCAAATACCTTGGCAGCTTTCTCTCTGACGATTGCAGTATCGACAGGGAGGTTCAAAACCGGATCAAGCAGGCGTCAGCATCTTTTGGCAGACTCAGGGGAAGGGTCTTCCAGAACAAAGACCTTAAGCTACATACCAAGGTAGCGGTCTATTTAGCTGTGGTCATGACGACCCTCCTCTACAGCTGTGAAGCGTGGACCCTGTACAGCCGCCCCCTTTAGGATGCTGGAGGCCTTCCACATCAAGTGCTTACAATGCATCCTGGGGATATCCTGGAAGGACAGAGTCCCCCACACTGAATTACTCTGCAAGACCAACTGCACCAGTGTGGAGGCTACAGTCACCCAGCACCAACTTCGCTGGCTAGGCCACGTTATCAGGATGCCAGAAGAACGCTTACCACGCAAGGTGCTTTATGGTCAGCTTGGCAGGAGGCCCAAAAAAGCGTTATAAAGATCAAATGAAGACTGTCATGAAGAAATGCGGCCTGAACCCGACCCAGCTGGAGGACACTGCAGTCCAACGTTCCACCTGGCGGCAGCTCCTCCAACAAGGTGTTCATAAGCTTGAGGAGGACCGAAGTGGTCAACGAGCCAGGAAGCGTCAAAGAAGGCATGAAGCCATTGCCACACCTGCACCCCCAGTCAGTGCCTTCACCTGCTCTTTTTGCGGCAGATTATGTGGATCACGGATTGGACTATTCAGCCACATGAGGACTCACAAAACATAGAGATGGATTGTCGTCATCGGATACGATGGACAACCTTAAGCAAGTAAGCAACCTGGCGTTTTGTTTCGCAATATAAACAAAACCAACTTTTCTTACCCTCTGGTACCTGCTGATGTGTATTTGGGATCTGCATAATTTCTGAAAATTTGCGCTTGTCCGCAATTGTAGTCCGTAGTCATAAGCTTCTTCTGTTTCTCTACCTTCTTATGTGGCATTCATCTTCTGCTATTTCCATTTCTAATATAAAGTAGTGTATAGTTCTTACTTATATCTGTCAGTAGACTAGCAATCAAAGCGCTAAAACTGTAATGAGTAGATATGTCCGATAATATCGGACTGTCGATATTATCGGCTGATAAATGCTTTAAAATGTAATATCGGAAATTATCGGTATCGCTTTCAAAAAGTAAAATGTATGACTTTTTAAAACGCCGCTGTGCGGAGTGGTACACGGACGTAGGGAGAAGTACAAAGCGCCAATAAACCTTAAAGGCCCTGCCTTTGCGTGCCGGCCCAATCACATAATATCTACAGCTTTTCACACACACAAGTGAATGCATGCATACTTGGTCAACAGCCATACAGGTCACACTGAGGGTGGCCGTGTAAACAACTTTAACACGGTTACAAATATGCGCCACACTGTGATCCCACACCAAACAAGAATGACAAACACATTTCGGGAGAACATCCGCACCGTAACACAACATAGACACTACAGAACAAATACCCACAACCCCTTGCAGCACTAACTCTTCCGGGACGCTACAATATACACACCCGCTACCCCCTACCTCAACCCCCCCCCCCCACCCCCAACCCCGCCCACCTCAACTTCCTCATGCTCTCTCAGGGAGAGCATGTCCCAAATTCCAAGCTGCAGTTTTGAGGCATGTTAAAAAAAATAATGCACTTTGTGACTTCAATAATGAATATGGCAGTGCCATGTTGGCATTTTTTTCCATAACTTGAGTTGATTTATTTTGGAAAACCTTGTTAAATTGTTTAATGCATCAAGCAGGGCATCACAACAAAATTAGGCATGATAATGTGTTAATTCCACGACTGTATATATCGGTATCGGTTGATATCGGAATCGGTAATTAAGAGTTGGACAATATCGGAATATCGGATATCTGCAAAAAAGCCATTATCGGACATCTCTAGTAGTGAGTTTACATTATTCAGCCATGGAACTTTAGTCATTAGAGGGTGCTGGTTGGACGTTTTTTCACGGGACACATTTCCGGCGTTGATGTTGCATAATTGAGCCACGGATGAGAATATGCTGCTCCGTTATTGATTTGCACGCTACAACAAAGATGACGGGGAGAAGACGCTCTCGAAGGTGAGCCACGTAAATAAGACCGCCCACAAAACGGCGCATTTTGAAGAGACGTTCAGAAAGCGACTTGAAAACGGTCTGTAAAACATAATCTATGCAACACTTTCACCAAAAAAACACCATTACATGTTATGTAGACCACAAGATAGTATTTTAAATTTCGAAAAAAATCATAAAATGACCCCTTTAATGCGCCTTTTGTATGAAAAAAGACCTGACTAGACCCGCTCATCGGCAGTGCGCCTTTTAATGTGGTGCGCCCTAGGGTCCAGAAAATACGGTAATTTAGGGTAGTCTATGTATCCGCCTCAGCAAGGCACTTCTCATGTTGCAGGTGTGTCGTTGCTCATTGCAGCCCAGTTTCCCAATGTTGGGAGTCCCGCTGTACGTCACAACGGCACAACAGTGCATGTTGGAATGGACTCATTCAGCCCCAGACCATAATTGACTGTAGGCAAGACACAATTACTGCGTTTTGGTACTCACTTGCGTTGCTGCAGCCATTTAGACAACAATGCATGTGCCTTGAGTTTTTTCAGTGAAACCCAAAACCAGTGAAGTTGGCATGTTGTGTAATTCGTAAATAAAAACAGAATACTATGATTTGAAAATCCTTTTCAATTTATATTCAATTCAAATAGACTGCAAAGAAAATATATTTAATGTTGGAACTGACAAACAATTTTTTTTTTTTCAAATAATCATTAACTTAGAATTTAATGGCAGCAACACATTGCAAAAAAGTTGGCACAGTGGCATTTTTACCACTGTGTTACATGGCCTTTCCTTTTAACAACACTCAGTAAACGTTTGGGTATGATATTACGGACCGTAGATGGTGAAATCCCTAAATTCCTAGCAATAGCTCGTTCAGAAATGTTGTTCTTTGTCATGTCTTTTGATCATGTTTTGTTTGGCTTTGTTCTGTTTGGTTTTTGGACTGTTAGTTTCTGTTTACGCTCCATTGTTTCAGTTACCATGCCGACCCATTAGTTTTCACCTGTCATGTGTTCGGACTCACGCACCTGTTGTCAATCACATCACCATTATTTAAGCCATAGTTGCCAGGTAGTCGACCTGGCGTCATCACTCTGTGTACTCTGCTTATGCTCTGCCCATGCCATAGTCCTTGATTTCATAGTTCATGCTGCTCTGCTCTTTTCTGACCAAGTAATTATCAGAACCTGCTACTTTAGTAATTTAGTTACCAACATAATGACTCTTTAATTAATGTAATAATTTTACTAAGATTAAGTTACTTATAAAAACTACATTCAATTATCTGGTCTATGCAGTTGACAGATATTTCATGAGAGCAGAGTGTGTGCAAAGAGACGTGTGTCTTGTCAGTTCAGCTTTGGCATATATGTTCTTCAGTAGCTGTGTCTCTCCTTGTCCACAACAGTGTATTGTAGGTTTACATAGTTATCAATTTATTTAATTGTTAGTAAGCATTTTTCTAGACACTCAAAGCGCTTTCAGAGTGAGAACTGAGAAGCCATCATTCATTCACTACACAGCCACATCTCGACGGTGGTAAGCTACATTTGTAGCCATAGCTCCCCTGACGGAAACGTGGCTTTTGGGCCTACAGCTTCTCTGACCACCACCAAACATTCATACACCAGTGTGAGCGGTACTGAGAGCAAGGGGGGTGAAGTGTCTTACCCAAAGACACAACGGCAGGGACTAGGGTGGATTTAAACCAGTAACCCCCAAGTTTCTGGAAGGCTGCTTCACCATCTGAGCCACTGTTGTTCATTATTCCCCCATTGTAGTAAAATGTATGTATGTATTTATGTATGTATGGGTGCATATACTTATATATCGTCATCAATCAATCAATCAATGTCAATCAATGTTTATTTATATAGCCCTAAATCACAAGTGTCTCAAAGGGCTGTACAAGCCACAACGACATCCTCGGTACAGAGCCCACATACGGGCAAGGAAAAACTCACCCCAGTGGGACGTCGGTGAATGACTATGAGAAACCTTGGAGAGGACCGCATATGTGGGTAACCCCCCCCCTCTAGGGGAGACCGAAAGCAACGGATGTCGAGTGGGTCTGACATAACATTGTGAAAGTCCAGTCCACAGTGGATCCAATACATCAGCGGGAGTCCAGTCCACAGCGGGGCCAATAGGAAACCATCCCGAGCGGAGACGGGTCAGCAGCGCAGAGATGTCCCCAACCGATGCACAGGCTAGTGGTCCACCCGGGGTCCCGGCTCTGGACATCCAGCACTTCATCCATGGCCACCGGACCTATGCAACTCCCCCTCGCAAGGGACAGGGGAGAAGAGGAGAGAAGAAAAGAAACGGCAGATCAACTGGTCTAAAAAAGGGGGGGTCTATTTAAAGGCTAGATTATACAAATGAGTTTTAAGATGGGACTTAAATGCTTCTACTGAGGTAGCATCTCTAACTGTTACCGGGAGGGCATTCCAGAGTACTGGAGCCCGAATAGAAAACGCTCTATAGCCCGCAGACTTTTTTTTTGGCTCTGGGAATCACTAATAAGCCGGAGTTCTTTGAACGCAGATTTCTTGTCGGGACATATGGTACAATACAATCGGCGAGATAGGCTGGAGCTAAACCGTGTAATATTTTATACGTAAGTAGTAAAACCTTAAAGTCGCATCTTAAGTGCACAGGAAGCCAGTGCAAGTGAGCCAGTATAGGCGTAATATGATCAAACTTTCTTGTTTTTGTCAGAAGCCTTGCAGCCGCATTTTGTACCGACTGTAATCTCAAATGAAAAAGCATTTTCACCGACCATTGGTGTGTTTGGAGAAACTTGTAGAGTAGGTCTTGCCGTTCTTCCTTGCATGCAGCTTGTTTGGTGAATGAGTGACTGAACCTCCATTCCTTTTCAGGTGCCTTCTATCAGTTTTTTGGCGGCCTCCATTTAGGGCATGGATTGACACTTGACTGACACTTCTGAGTTTTTAACTCCACAATCCGGCCTGCCAGACTATGTACATATTTTTTTTAGACTTTTAACACAAAACTGTAGCCGCCATTATGATGTGCGTGTATTTTAAATGACCGTAAGTCTTGAACTATAGAAAGTATTTCAATGGTTGAAATTTGCACTTTTCAGTGTTATACGAGTTATTACGCTAATCTACGTCACATCGGCTCAGACAAGGAACAAAGCAGAGTGGGCGGAGTTTGTTTTCAGAGAGCCAGCCCAAAACGCGTGTGTCAGTAGCAGATGCGGAAGCAGATTTTTCAAACAAAGTTCTGCATAAAAGTGATAATATATCATATTGAAGGTGTTTTTTACACTTTGCAATCATATTGTGCTGTTTGTTACATTTTTGCTTGATTGTAAAATATGTCTATCGAGGAAGTGGTCTGAGAAGTAAAAGAGAAGCGATGTTCATATGTTGTTAATATTCAGTGTTTTATTGTTCATAGTTAATATTGTAAATCTGTCATGTCTGTGATCATGTTTTGTTTAGTTATGTTTTGCTTGGTTTTTGGACACTTTTAAAATTCTGTTTTTACTCCCTTGCTTTGTCACCATATTAACCATTAGTTTCACCTGGTTCACATCCTCATGTCACGCACCTGTCTCACGTTTTCACATTTTGAGTCACGCACCTGCTGTCACTAATCATGTCACTATTATTTAAGCTTCCAGTTGCCAGGCTGTCTTTCTGGCGACATCACTCTTCTTCATGCCATGTTTACGGTTTCATGCTCAGTTCACGCTGCTTGTTTCATAGTTCCATGCCAAGTAAGTTTTTGTTTATTGTTCATAGTTTCTGCCTTTGTGCAAGTTTTGTTTCATTAGTCAAGTTTGTTCTCCGCCATTGTGCGCGCCTTTTGTTTTCTTCCTTTTTTGTCGTCTGTTAGTGTTTAAAAATAAAAGATGTCATTACCTTCACGCCATGTCCGGTCCAAGTTCACTTGCATCTCGGGAAAACAACCACTCCACAGTCCACGTCCTGACAAAATCCCATGTAAAAGAGGAGCGATGTTCATATAATGTTAATATTCAGTGTTTTATTGTTCATATGTAATATTGTAAATACCACTTTCTTTATTTTAGTGTACATTTTGGGTGTCTCATTCAGTAAAAAACTGTAAAATTCCGTTCCGTTTTTTTGAGGTGGTCTGTCATAACTTTGAGTGCCATCGGACATTGTGACTTTTGGTATTAGTGTTCCTGAAAAAAATGGACCCAAACACACATTTTACAGATAAATGTGTATATATCATTTATACACACATACACATTGGCCCCTCCAGACACATTTTTTTCTCTCAATGTGGCCCCCGAGTCAAAATATTTGCCCAGCTCTGCTCTACTTGATATCGAGTTCATTTGGAATGTGGTGGCGGTTGTTGCTTTCAAGAGTGAAAATAAACTTTATTCTTTGAACGTGATGTGCTTTTGACGCTGTCTTGTTGGCATACAATCACATCAAAAGTGCCACATCACATTAAACGTATGAAGGAGTCTTTTATGAGCATGTTAATGGTGAAGTGGACATATAACCACTGTTAATGGAACTTTAACCTCAGCAGCGATGGATATTTTGTCTTATTTACTGTTGATTATGTGGGTTTCACTTTATCATAAAGAATAATACAAGTGAGAGGTTTGACCTTTAGTACCATTTGTGTCCTGTCAATGATGATCGGGTGGTAAAAACAGCTAATTTGGGACAAATTGGCTCAGCGGGTTAAGGAGGCCGTCCAGAAGCCACGCTGTTGTAACACGTGGCTTGGCATTGTCTTGCTGAAATAAGCAGGGGCGTCCATGAAAACGTTGCTTGGATGGCAACATATGTTGCTCCAAAACTTGTATGTACCTTTCAGCATTAATGGTGTCTTCACAGATGTGTAAGTTACCCATGCCTTGGGCACTAATACACCCCCATACCATCACAGATGCTGGCTTTTGAACTTTGCGCCTATAACAGTCCGGATGTTTCTTTTCCTCTTTAGTCCGGAACACTTTTCCTATTTGCATCAGTCCATCTTAGATGAGCTTAGGCCCAGCGAAGCCGGCGACGTTTCTGGGTGTTGTTGATAAACAGCTTTCGCTTTGCATAGTAGAGTTTAACTTGCACTTAAAGATGTAGCGACCAACTGTAGTTACTGATAGTGGTTTTCTGAAATGTCCCTGAGCCCATGTGGTGATATCCTTTACACACTGATGTCAGTTTTTGATGCTGAGGGATCGAAGGTCACAGGCAGCTTTCTCCTGATTCTCTGAACGTTTTGATGATATTAAAGACCGTAGATTGTGAAATCCCTCAATTCCTTGCAATAGCTCGTTGACAAACGTTGTTCTTAAACTGTTCTACAATTTCCTCACACATTTGTTCACAAAGTGGTGACCCTCGCCCCATCCCTGTTTGTGAATGACTGAGCATTTCATGGAAGCTGCTTTTATACCCAATCATGGCACCCACCTGCTCCCAATTAACCTGTTCACCTGTGGGATGTTCCAAATAAGTGTTTGATGAGCATACCTCAACTTTCTCAGTCTTTTTTGCCAGCTTGTGCCAGCTTTTTTGAAACATGTTGCAGGCATCAAATTCCAAAAGAGGAGCTAATATTTGCAAAAAATAACAAAGTTTCTCAGTTCGAACGTTTAATATCCTGTCTTTGCAGTCTATTCAATTGAATATAAGTTGAAAAGGATTTGCAGATCATTGTATTCTGTTTTTATTTACCATTTACACAACATGCCAATTTCACTGGTTTTGGGGTTTGTACATATTATATATATATGGAGCATCTTTTGACAATGAATGTCCTGCTTATCTAATTCATGAACCCTCTAGTACTTCCACACATTTTTTTCTGCCTGTTTTTTTCCTTTCGCTTCAAGTGAGCAGAGGTCGAAAGTTACTGTGTGAACATTTAGTACATAGCCTGTATATTGCCTGTGTGGTCTATATCCCACTTCTAACACGTTACATGCTCATGTATACAGCTACATTTATGCATGATGCCTTGGGCTACAAGTGACCTGGATATGTAATGAGACCTTCACTTATTTGTTTATTTGCGCACAGACATAGTTTTGTATTACATTATTGTTTCTTTTGTTGATATCAGAATTCATTCTGCGCACCATTTATGGACAGTGACCCCCAGTTAAATCATCATCATAAAGTATAAAAAATACAGTACAATACAATTCCTTTCAAAATCTACCCACCAAATACCCATTTACGATTCCATACCAACCTACCAACAGGTTGACATTTATACTGAAGAAATCTTTAAATCCACTAAATCAGTCTCGATATCCTATTATTCCAATTTGATTAAAAGGTTGGTCTTGAAGATCTGCGATAATCTCATCATACATACAGAGGTCAAGACCAAAATGATGCGACTAATGTGAAGTCCTCAGCCATAAAGCAGTGTGCTAAAAATACTAAGCAAAACGTAGGACGGCGTGGCGAAGTTGGTAGAGTGGCTGTGCCAGCAATCGGAGTGTTGCTGGTTACTGGGGTTCAATTCCCACCTTCTACCTTCCTAGTCACGTCCGTTGTGTCCTTGGGCAAGACACTTCACCCTTTGCCTCTGATGGCTGCTGGTTAGCGCCTTGCATGGCAGCTCCTGCCATCAGTGTGTGAATGTGTGTGTGAATGGGTAAATGTGGAAATACTGTCAAAGCGCTTTGAGTACCTTGAAGGTAGAAAAGCGCTATACAAGTATAACCCATTTATTATTTATCATTTAGCAAAACATTTTGCTTAAAACGCTTTTTACAATGTTTTTAAAGAATATGATTATTTTATAACGCTATCAGTCTCATTCCAGATCATCTGGCCTCTACAGGCTATACCAGGGGTCGGCAACCTGCGGCTCTCAAGCCGCATGCGACTCTTTAGTGCCGCCCTAATGGCTCCCTGGAGCATTTTTTTTGTAAAAAGGATTGAAAATGGAAAAAGATGGGGAAACATAATTTTTTGGTTTTAGTATGTTTTTTGTTTGAGGACAAACATGACACAAACCTTCCCAATTGTTAGAAAGCCCACTGTTTAATATGTTTGTGTGTATGCTTCACTGATGACAGTATTTGGTGAACATCTACTATTTTCGGCGGTTGTTGAACTCACCATAGTGTGGACTTTGACTGAAAATCTTCCACTCTTTTTTTGTCCCATTTTGTCCACCAAACATTTTATGATGTGCGTGAATGCACAAAGGTGAGCTTTGTGGATGTTATTGCCTTGTTGGAGTGCTATTTAGGCATATTTGGTGACTGCAAGCTAATCAATGCTAACATGCTCTGTAGGCCAGCTGTATGTACATATTGCATCACTATGCCTCATTTTTAGGTATATTTAAGCTTATTTAATATCCTTTACTTTTAGCCTCTTTGTACATAATTTACTTATCCATGTCTCATGACACATTATCTGTTTGTAATATTGGCTGCATTTCAGATAGTTGTTTGTGTGCCATGTTGTTCCAGACCACAGCAAACATCACCTAACTTGCCAAAGATTGTAATATATCCGTTAGAAGAAGACAGCCTGCTGTTTCCTTTAACTTGGACACACACATATATACCTCTGGCCATTCTAAGACAGTCCTTTTCCAGGAGTTATCTCACCTTCTGAGTAGCCTCTGATTTACTAATGGTTTCTAATGTAATAAGAATGTGTTGAATAAATATTACATTTCAACATTTCTGTCAACAAAGATTTGCTTCAGCCTGTGACACATAGTTATTTTGATAGTAGGCTATTATAGCTAATATAGACACTTACATCATGTGTTGTCTTCATTATAACACTTATGTAAGACTTTTAAAGTCATTTTGATAGTAGGCTAATATAGCTTATAGACACTTACATCATGTGTTGCCTTCATTATAACACTTATATAAGACTTCTAAATTAATTTTGATAGTAGGCTGATATAGCTAATATAGACACTTACATCATGTGTTGCCTTCATTATAACACTTATATAAGATTCTTAAATTAATTTGATAGTAGGCTGATATAGTTAGTATAGACACTTACATCATGTGTTGCGTTCATTATAACACTTATATAAGACTTTTAAATTAATTTTGATAGTAGGCTGATATAGCTAATATAGACACTTACATCATGTGTTGCCTTCATTATAACACGTATATAAGACTTTTAAATTAATTTTGATAGTAGGCTGATATAGCTAATATAGACACTTACATCGTGTGTTGCCTTCATTATAACACTTATATAAGACTTTTAAATTAATTTTGATAGTAGGCTGATATAGCTAATATAGACACTTACATCGTGTGTTGCCTTCATTATAACACTAATATACAGCTTTTAATTTTTTGCGGCTCCAGACAGATTTGTTTTTTTGTATTTTTGGTCCAATATGGCTCTTTCGACGTTCTGGGTCACTAAAGCTTGTACACTTTAGATGATGATTTTTCCCTCTGAATAAAGGTTTACTTCTGGTGTTATATCTATGAGAAGTAGTGGTCACTGGAATGAGCTGGCAGAGTCTAGAATGTAATCCGTATGCTACGTTATACATAATACAAGCACTGTGGAATCTGTTGTACTCGGTAAGCTTCAGAACATTGTACTCATAAAAAAGAGGATTTCAGGGGATGGTTATAATCTAATAAGGACATCTCACAGTTCCTGCTACATGTGAGTCGACTGTAAATACTACTTTGGTTTTGTTTTTCTTAGATTATGTGTAGCATGATTAGCCTAATCAGGATTCTTCGAGTGTCTTTTCAAGTGTACTAATGTAGGCCCTTATGAAGCAACTACATCAGAAACCGAGTGAAAAAGCATCGATTCTGAGTTCCCCAAAAGGATGTTTTAAGACCTCACTGGTGTGAATGGAGAAATAAATTCAAAGCATAAACAAACATAAATTGACAAAAAACATCTTGGAGTAAGCAAGACTAGCAGACACTCAAATTAATGTCTTTTTTTTAATGTCTTTATTGGCACGGCGGAGCTGCCAACATTTACTTGACACAAAGCCATGGAGGGAGCACTTATTTAAATGCTATCCATTCTTCTCTTCAGAAAGGTGATTTAAGTGACTTTGAACGGAACCTGATGGCTGGTGCCTGACGTGCTGGACTAAGTATTTACGAAACCGCTGATCGACTGGGATTTTCACACATAACTATCTCCACAGAGATCTCTAATGACCCAGTGTGCAGTGGCTCCTCCAATCGTATGCACAATGTTGTTAAATCTTTAATTGGTTTTGGATTTTAATTGATTTTACACGAGGTCTGGAATTTTTTTGAGGGTGCGGATAATCTTTGACTTTATCGTCCTTGTGTAAGGCAACACATGTAGAACTGGTTAAAGTACTGCAAAAATAACAAACCGGGAGGCAAATTTAGAATTTTTGGGCACCACACAATTCAATTCGATTCTTGGGGGTAACGATTTGATTCAGAATCACCTCTCGATTCAAAACGATTCCCGATTCAAAATCAATGTTTTATAATAACATTGGGTGCTAGTTCTATGATTAAATACATTCCTCTATAAACTAAACATCTGTGATACTTTATTTTTTAAGTTACTTAAAAGAAAACTGGTTTTGTTTAATACAATTCTACCCAAACATGTAATAAAGTCAAATACAAATAAGGTAACAAGAGAAGTATCCAACACTCTTTTCTAAAGTGAATCTGTACAGAGAAATATGATCATCCACATTTAAATTATAATTTGCCTGAGTGGCTGGACAGAACATATTATATATATATATATATATATATATATATATATATATATATATATATATATATATATATATATATATATATATATATATATATATATATATATATGTTTGTATATATATATATATATATATATATATATATATATATATATATATATATATATATATATATATATATATATATATATACATATACAAACATATATATATATATATATATATATATATATATATATATATATATATATATATATATATATATATATATATATACATATACAAACATATATATATATGTCAGTGACGTGCGGTGAGGTTCATGGCTGGTGAGGCACTGACTTCATCACAGTCAGATTTACAAACATATGAACCCTAAAGAGTATCTTATTCACCATTTCATTGGCAGCAGTTAACGGGTTGTGTTTAAAAGCTCATACCAGCATTCTTCCCTGCTTGACACTCAGCATCAAGGGTTGGAATTGGGGGTTAAATAACCAAAAATGATTCCCGGGCGCGGCGTCGCTGCTGCCCACTGCTGCCCACTGCTGCCCACTGCTCCCCTCACCTCCCAGGGGGTGATCAAGGGGATTGTTCAAATGCAGAGGACAAATTTCATTACACCTAGTGTGTTTGTGACAATAATTGGTACTTTAACTTAACTTTAACTTTACACATACAAACTGTAGCACACGAAAAAGCACTTTTAATAAAAAAAACGTTATTATGGTTTTACCTTTACTTATAAATGAAGTCCATGTGCCGCTGTTGTGCTGGATTAATGCACTCCCGCCGTAGAATGCACCCCTGACGGGAGTGTTATATCAACTGAAGCCCATACTTAAACTTTCCACGTGCAAGATTGAATCTATTTTAAAAAGTTTTTTAATAAGAAGCCAAAAAGTGCAAAAACAATAATGTTCGTGTTGGAGGAGTTGTGAATGAATGATATATGAAATCCGTGCTGCAGTCTGCAGGTGTACCTAATGTTGTGGCCCTGCAGTCATTCACAACTCCTCCAACATGAACATTATTGTTTTTGCACTTTTTGGCTTCTTATTAAATAACTTTTTTAAATAGATTCAGTCTTGCACGTGGAAAGTTTAAGTGTGGGCTTTAGTTGATATAACACTCCCGTCAGGGGGTGCATTCTACGGCGGGGGTGCATTCTCTACCACCAGGAGGCGGGATTACTGCGAGCCTCAGCCAGTGCGTCTTCGCAGCCGTTTTATGATTGCTCAGCACAAGAAATACTTACACACATACAGTTGTTGACTAAATACACTGTACATTATATACCTCAGCTAACTAAACTATGGAAATGTTTAATATAGTTCATATAGCAATACGGTCTCACTGCAGAGCAGGCCAGCAGTTAGCCGAGTCCTCAATCCATGTTGAGGCACAACGCAGTGACGTGCCTCAACTGGCTGCTGATCACCGCACCGTCTCTTCTCAGTATTTGAACGGCAAATGTGAAAATTCAGCGATTTTGAATACATATAATCTAAAACTGGCGAAGTTAAATGGAAAATAACTTTATAGTATAATCACTGGATACATATAACAATATTTTTATTTTTTTTATTTTTACATTTTTTTTCTTTCCATGATGGCACGTGAGGCCCCGCCTCACCTGCCTCCCCTGACTGCACGTCACTGATATATATATATATATATATATATATATATATATATATATATATATATATATATATATATATATATATATATATATATATATATATATATATTTATATATATACATATACATGTGTGTATATATATATATATATATATATATATATATATATATATATATATATATATATATATATATATATATATATATATACTGTATATATATATATATATATATATATATATATATATATATATATATATATATATATATATATATATGTGTGTGTATATATATGAACACACACATATATATGTACACAATTCATTCTAAAAATGTATTTGACAACCCCAGTAGCTACAGATAATTCATACAGAAAAAAAAGAACGGAAATTAACAAACATAAAACAAAATAGATTTAAATTAAATAAATATAAAGGGTACATGGATATAAAAGCATAATATTACAAAGAGAACATTTGTATAACGCAGAAATAAATGCAGAATATTGATTTTACGATAAAAAAAAAAACTTAATTATATTGCTTGGTGTTGTTAAAATGGGTGTTCAAGTAATTGGGTGGAAAATGTTTCTTTAAATTTGGAATGATATTTATGTTATGGAGGTGTGAGCCCAGACTGCAGAGATAGCAAGGCGACGTGCAGGTAAAAGGGTGAAAAAACAGGAAGCACTAATTAGGTACAGCTGTAGCACCCTAAAGACTACCGGTATCGCAAGAAAGGCGACAAAAGCAGATAAACCCTCCTAATTAGTGATCAAAGGACAGGTGAGTCCCCTGATCACTAATCAAGAGCAGGTGTGGAGTAAAAGCAGTGAAAAAGACACTGGGAGACTAAACCAAAACAGGAAATGGAACAAAAATAAGAGCGCCGGAACGAAAGAAAGACAAAACCCAGGAAAAACAACACCGACGTCCGAAACAGTCATCATGCATCACAATTTGCAGTGGAATTTTAGGTAAAACAAGTCAAATTAAGAGGACTTTCTTGTCAAATTGGTGTCTTTTCTAAGCTAAAAGGGTTCAAATGGGCACTCGTCGGATGTACCGAATAAAGTGGCCCCCCCGAACTAATCCGTAATCTATCCACTTCCCCAGCTCTCACAGCTCATTCCAGTCTTGTTGCGTGTTAGAGTGGCGCTGTCCGACAACAATTGGCGTTTAAGTGAGAGTTAAAGATTAAGTGCAATGATTTTAATTCCGCCTGGAAATGCTTGCTCTGCCTTTCCAACGCGAGCGGCGCTTTTGATGGCCCATTTAATTTGTCACTTTGTCTCTGCGCTCAGCCAATTTCCATTAGGTTGAGGCGGCGCGGCGCCGGCCGACACAAATACTAACAACCATTACTTGCTGGCCATCATGTCCCAGGCATAAGCATCTTGTTTGTATTCCCCTCCTTGTCGCCTTCGTGTCTGCCTTCCTCACTCAGCCGCTCAAGCATGACAGGCCGAATCCCTCGCTTTTTGCTCATCGGCGCCACTTAACTTTAATAGTGTGAAAGAATAATTTGCATGTTTGAGATCAAGAGACAAGAAGAGGGGGAAACGGTAAAAAAAAACAAAAAAAACAACAAGCACATCATCGTCATCTTAGCTCAGAATAACTCGCTGTTGCCAGTCACTGAAGCAATCTGCCTGTCAGACTCCTTCCTGTTACTAAGCTGTTGTCCCTCTTGGCCGATGTCAGGAATGACCAATCGCGTTCTTGGGTATATTTGGGTAACGATTGGTGACATTCCAGGTTTACTGCTGGAGTGTGTACCTACTCCTATACACTCGCTAGCCACAAAATTAGCTACTCTGCTAATGGGATTTAATACAGGAGAGGCATCATATAACGCTATAAAGGTAGACATATCTCTCAGTAGGGTGCAGTTTGGTAGTTTTGCACAAATAAAAAAAATATATATAACCTTCAGGTGTCCATCCAGTTGACGGCAGTCCCACAGGAGCAATTGTACAAAACCCAAAACCAGTTGTGTAAATGGTAAATAAAAACAGAATACAATTTGCAAATCCTTTTCAACTTATATTCAATTGAATAGACTGCAAAGACAAGATGTTTAATGTTGGAACTGAGAATCGTAATGTTTTTTTTTCAAATAATCATTAACTTAGAATTTAATGGCAGCAACACATTGCAAAAAAGTTGGCACAGGGGAATTTTTACCACTTTGTTACATGGCCTTTCCTTTTAACAACACCCTAGTAAACGTTTGGGAACTGAGGAGACCAATTGTTGAAGCTTTTCAGGTGGAATTATTTCCTGTTTTTGCTTGATGTACCGCATAAGTTGTTCAACAGTCCGGGGGTCTCCGTTGTGGTATTTTAGGCTTCATAATGCGCCACACATTTTCAATGGGAGACAGGTCTGGACTACAGGCAGGCCAGTCAAGTACCCGCACTTTTTTACTATGAAGTCACGCTGTTGTAACACGTGGCTTGGCATTGTCTTGCTGAAATAAGCAGGGGCGTCCATGATAATGTTGCTTGGGTGGCAACATATGTTACCCCAAAACCTGTATGTACCTTTCAGCATTAATGGTGCCTTCACAGATGTGTAACTTACCCATGCCTTGGGCACTAATACACCCCCATACCATCACAGATGCTGGCTTTTGAACTTTGCGCCTAAAACAGTCCGGATGGTTCTTTTCCTCTTTGGTCAAGAGGACACAACGTCTGTAGTTTCCAAAAACAATTTGAAATGTGGACTCGTCAGATCAGAGAACACTTTTCCACTTTGCATCAGTCCATCCTTGATGAGCTCGGGCCTAGCAAAGCCGACGGCGTTTCTGGGTGTTGTTGATAAATGGCTTTCGCTTTGCATAGTAGAGTTTTAACTTGCACTTACAGATGTAGCAACAAACTGTAGTTACTGACAATGGTTTTCTGAAGTGTTCCTGAGCCACTGTGGTTATATCCTTCACACACCGATGTCGCTTTTTGATGCAGTACCGCTCGAGGGATCGAAGGTCACGGGCATTCATTGTTGGTTTTCAGCCTTGCCGTTTACCTGCAGTGATTACTCCAGATTCTCTGAACCTTTTGATGATATTACGGACCGCAGATCCCTAAATTCCTTGCAATAGCTGGTTGAGAAATGTTGTTCTTAAACAATTTGCTCACGCATTTGTTCACAAAGTGGTGACCCTCGCCCCATCCTTGTTTGTGAATGACTGAGCATCTCACGGAAACTGCTTTTATACCCAATCATGGCACCCACCTGTTTCCAATTAGCCTGAATATAAGTTGAAAAGGATTTGCAAATCATTGTATTCTGTTTTTATTTACGATTTACACAACCTGCCAACTTCACCGGTTTTGGGTTTTGTAAAAGCGATTTGGCTCAGTTTTCTAGTCGGCACTCTACCCGCATGCACTGTTCTTGTACACACAATAATGTGTCATATCTTAGGCGAGGTTGGCCCAGGTCAAAGCTTAATATGTTATTGATTCTGAATGGTGTCTGATGGAAGGAGCATGAGACGTCAAAGGTCATATAAGTGTGTTGTACTGTGCGTGTCACCGATCTACCAGTTGCTATTGTCAACACGCTGCCTCATTTACAAAGTCATCACACGGCACCACCTACGGTAAAAGCATTTATGCAGCTTTTTACTTTTACTGGACCACATCGGTGATGGACATCCGCAATGGACAACATGGACTTTCTGAATAAGCTTTTAGAATTTACAGACTGGCATCAATACCGCCACCACCGCTGACTTTTTATCGGGGTAACAGCATTTTATGCCTCTTCCACCTCGCTGTTTTCGTGGGCCAAGGTTTTACAGCAACACAGAATTCCTGGTGTGGAACAGCGCTGTAAAAGGGGATACTTATCTGTAGTTATCGCTTTTGTCCGGTTCACAATGTGCAGATGGAGCTGTCTATGTTTGTGTGTGTGTGTGAGTGTGTGTGTGTGTGTGTGTGTGTTTTCTATTCCAATAAACGTGTCCTTGTGTACGTGTTGGGTTCTGTGCATGTGAGTCAAATTGTCGGTCTTTTTTATCATTCTTCAGACAAATTAAATAAATAGGTCACGCCGCCCCTGAACAACATATACCACTTAATGGCCCAAACCCTTCCAGGGTTCACACATGTGCTCGATAGGTCATACAAAAATTTAGATTTAAATATAAACAAATGTACTATATTATCATTTCTTTTCATATGGTCAATTGCACAGATTGATTCCCAGAGCCCCAAAAAAGTCTGCAGGCTATAGAGCGTTTTCTATTCGGGCTCCAGTACTATGGAATGCCCTCCCGGTAACAGTTAGAGATGCTACCTCAGTAGTAGGATTCAAGTCCCATCTCATTTGTATAATTTAGCCTTTAAATAGACCCCCTTTTAGACTAGTTGATCTGCCGTTTCTTTTCTGCACTGACCCCCTCTCCCTCTCCCTCTCCCTCGTGGAGGGGGGCGGGGGGGGGCACAGGTTCGTTGGCACACACATATATACGGGACCCGGGGTGGACCACTCGCCTGTGCATCGGTTGGGGACATCTCTGCGCTGCTGACCTGTCTCCGCTCGGGATGGTCTCCTGCTGGCCCCACTATGGACTGGACTATTATTTTAGATCTACTCGACATCCATTGCACCGGTCGCCTTGGGTGTGTGTGTGTGTGTGTGGGGGGGGGGGGGGGTCGGGTCACCCACATCTGCCTGTCCTCTCCAAGGTTTCTCATTGTCCCATTGGGTTGAGTTATTCCTTGCCCTGATGTGGGTTTTTGAACCGAGGATGTCAGAGGATGTCGTTAACCACAACACCAGGGGTAGCTCCACTAACCACGTTAAACCCAGATTCCGAACTAACAAAGGTCTTAACTCATTCTCTTTCTATGCCACATCAATGTGGAATGCGCTCCCAACAGGTATAAAAGATAGGGCATCACTATCCATACTTGCCAACCTTGAGACCTCCAATATCGGGTGGGTGGGGGGTGGGGGGGGGTGGGGTGGTGGGGGGGGGGGGGGGGTGGTTATTTACAGCTAGAATTCACCAACTTGAGTATTTCATATATATTTCATATATATATATATATATATATATATATATATATATATATATATATATATATATATATATATATATATATATATATATATATATGTACATATATATATTGACTTTCAGTGAATTCTAGCTATATATATATATATATATATATATATATATATTTATTTTATTTACATATAAATAAAATAAATACTTGAATTTCAGTGTTCCGGTGGCTATCCATTAGATGGCGGTATTGTCCTGTTTAACTTTAACCGTTCATGATGAGTATATCATTTCGGCCACCGTGTTCAATGGAGAAGTCTGTTTTACCAAATGTACAGGCAACATACATACACCTTCCCCTTCGAACTGTCCTGGATTAACTGAAATTCTTGTTTCCATTCGTTTTGGAACTTGCAAGCGTATTTCTTCATCTTGCTCGTCGACGGCATCGCCATGTCTGTAATTTCCTCGTTCTTCTGCTTCGTCTCCTTGTTGTGTGCGCAGTTGTGCACTCTACTCTCTAAAAGCCCTAGATGTTATGACGTCATTGGGCAGGCAAGCTGTTTATATTGTGGGAAAGCGGACGTGAGAACAGGCTGTTGAGCTGGAGGGGGCGTGGCCTCCAGCTCCGGCTGAATACCGGGAGTTTGTCGGGAGAAAATCTCTGCCGGGAGTTTGTCGGGAGAGGCGCTGAATACCGGGATTCTCCCGCTAAAAACGGGAGGTTTGGCAAGTATGTCTCTATCCTCCTTCAAAACCGCAATAAAAGTACACCTCCAGGCAGCTACAACCCTAAACTAACACCCTCCCCGGATTGTTAATAATCAAATGTAAAAAATCAAATGCGGATACTTTTTCTTATGCCTTCTGATCTCTCTCTCTCTCTCTCTCTCTCTCTCTCTCTCTCTCTCTCTCTCTCTCTCTCTCTCTCTCTCTCTCTCTCTATGTCCACTACTTGCTGTCCATATCCTACCAAGTCAGACCTACACTGTTCCAATATCCATTTCTCTGTTCTCAATTGTTGATGACTGATGATAACAACCAAACCTAACCCCCCCCCCCCCCCCCCACCCCACCCCCTCCACAACCCGGATTGTAAATAATGTCAATAATTAAATGTGATTATCTTGTGTGATGTCTGTATTATGATGATAGTATATATCTGATAGTATATATATGTATCATGAATCAATTTAAGTGGACCCCCTTAAACAAGTTGAAAAACTTATTCGGGTGTTACTATTTAGTGGTCAAAGAATGTGTACTTCACTGTGCAACCTACTAGTAAAAGTCATAATCAATCAATCAATCAATCAATCAATCAATCAATCAATCAATCAATCAATCGTTGTGGCTTGTGCAGCCCTTTGAGACACTTGTGATTTAGGGCTGTATAAATAAACATTGATTGATTGATTGATTGATTGATCGATGTGAGTACAGTGACTTGGGTTTAAAGCAGCACTAAGTAACTTTTCAACCTTCATAAAATATTGTCATAACTTTTGGGATGATCCATCAACTAGTCGAATGACACCTGTGTCATGGCCTGAGGGGGTCTGTATGGATTTTATTTGCACTTACTGTTGCGACGCAAAGACGGAAGTCGATGCGAATGCATACACGCAATTACTGCTATCATTGCAAAGGCTGCGAAACAACTACCGTATTTTCCGGACCATAGGGCGCGCCGGATTAAAAGGCGCATTAAAAGGATGACATCATTATTATTTTTTTCGAAATTGAAAACACTTCCTTGTGGTCTACATAACATGCAATGGTGGTTATTTGGTCAAAATGTTGCATAGATGATGTTTTACAGATCATCTTCTAGTCGCTTTCTGACAGTCCTTTCAGGATGCAGCGTTTTGTGGGCGGTCTTATTCACGTCAATAGAACATATAAAATGTTGGTGTTGTTCACTTGAGTCATATTGCCATCATATTGCAGTCTACACATATATCTTATGTGTGACTGCCATCTACTGGTCACACTTATCATTACACCATGTACCAAATAAAATTGCTAAGCAAAACCATAATTATTCCGTACATTAGGCACACCGGGTTATAAGGCGCACTGTCGAGTTCTGAGGAAAAAAAAATATTTTATGTGCGCCTTATAGTCCGTAAAATAGGGTAAAAAAAAGTCACGCATTCTTTATTTATTCTCTTGAACCAGCCACCAGAAATCAACAGCTGGATGATGGAGAGCTTTTATATATGAATGTTGGCATTAAAAACATGCCACGGTACAAAAAATATCCATAAAAAATATTGTATTTTTACAGTTTTGTTATGTTCTGTTAGTTTAACTCCATAGTTCCTGTTTTTTGTGCACTCTTGTTTGCTTTGGTTGCCATGGTTGCGTATGATTTTCACCTGCCGCTGGTGTTCGGGACGCTCACCTGGCTCTAATCAAGAGACACTATTTAAACCTGCCTTTGCCAGCCAGTCGGCCTGGTGTCATTGTTTGGTTCATGTCCAATTCCAAGTTTATGCCAAGTGTTCGCTTCATGCCTTGTATACGCACGTTTTTGTTTGTTCATGCCACAGCTAGTTATAGTTTATGCTAAGTGTTAGTTTAGCTCCAAGTGCGATCAGTGCGTTGTGCCTTCGCCTTGTTTTCCGTTTTTTGTAGTACTTTGAGTTTTGAGAAGATCAATAAATATGTTCCTACCTGCAAGCCTTGTCCGGAATAGTCTGTTTGCATCCCGGGAGAACAAACCTCACAGTAAGTTGCAAAAACCCCGCCGTGACACAGTGTTTGTATTTATTCCTGTTGGGCCCGTGATTTAAAGTGTGCTTCGAAGTTTGGCCCCCTGTGTTATTGAGTTTGACACCCCTGTTAAATTGTGACCAACAATAAACCCAGAACACTATGTATTGTCGTTGTTAAACAAACAATTCTCATTACTTCTTACATCTGCTCTTTATGCCTGCACATTGTTACACCTGATTAGTTTCCCGGTTTCCCGCGCACATACAAGGACACGTTGACCGGCCAGGCCCTTCAGGCGCACACCAGGACACTCGAATTCTCGTTCCAGCCTCACCCAATGAGGTTGAAGAAACAACCTTGGCTGGTAATCGGCCTCAAACAGTGACATTTTCTTATGCAAATGAGCGATTACAGAACGAGGTGAAGAGCTGCTTGTGTTCTTCTTGTTTTTTATTATTCAGCTAATCCGCCAAGTTCAAAAACATCAAAGAAGAAAAGAAAAAAAAACAGACCCCAGTGATTTCGGTATGAGAGTCATAAACACCCACAATATTTGGACTAAAAGGAGTAGAGTCAACAGCTCATTGTGAGGTTTGAGTAATGCAATCACTGAGGCAGAATCCTTCAAAAATAACAAGTAGTAATACTAAAAGGGAGCAATTTGCGGGGGATACAACAAGGTAAACAAAGAGTTCATTTAAAAAGACGAGGGGACAAGAATATACCATATTTTTTGGACTATAAGGCGCACTTAAAATCCTTTAATTTTCTCAATACTCGACAATGCGCCTTATAACCTAAGGCGCCTCATGTACGGAATCATTTTGGTTGTGCTTACTGACCTCAAAGCTATTTTATTTGGTATATGGTGAATGATGAGTTTGACCAGTAGATGACAGTCACACATAAGAGATACGTGTAGACTGCAATATAATGGCAGTCACACATAAGAGGTACGTGTAGAGTGCAATATGACTCAAGTGAACAACACCAAAATTGTATATGTTCCATTGAAAATATAGAACATTACAGACGGCGCTCGAAAATCTGTCAAAATGTTTTACTATGACTTTGGTAAGCTATGAAGCACCACCGCTTGACGGATTTTACTGTGTTTAAACATACAAGTATTATTATGGTGTGTGTATAAGATAAGACATATTACCTGGCGTTTTGCTTTGCAATATTATGCAAAACCAACTTTTCTTACATTATTGTACCTGCTGATCTGTATTTGGATCTGTATAAGTCCTGAAAATGTGCGCATGTCCGCCTTTGTAATCCATGCCGACGCCGTAGTCGATAAGCTTCTTCTTTTTCTCTATCTTCTTGTAATGGGATATTCATCCTCCACTGTTGTCATTTCTAATATAAAGTAGTGAAAAGTTCTTACTTATATCTGTCAGTAGACTTGCCATCAAAGCGCTAAAACATACCGGTGTAGTGAGTTTACATTATTCACCCAAGGAACTTTAGTATTAGTAGGGATGATGTTTGATAAGAAATTATCGAGTTCGAGCCCATTATCGAATCCTTTTATCGAACCGATTCCTTATTGATTCTCTTGTCGAATCCAGATAGGTTGTTGTCTATGGAAAAAAACACACAATATTTGGTTTAACAAAAGCTCACTTTCATTTTATAAGAAAAAAATAAATAAAATAAATAAATATTGACTGTTGTTACCCAAAGTATATTAAGTGGGATTTTTCAGAAAAACAAATATATACGTTAACACAAAAACAACCTGTCTCTGTGATCACTATAGGTAAATAAATATCAATATAGTGTTAACTAAAATCAGCCCCTTGGGAAAAAAACTGAAAATAATACAGCTCTCCTAAAAGTGCACTTCTGCTGCTATTGGAACATACTAACTACACACTCTATGACACTAAGAACGCCACAGTCATCAATCAACCATTCTGCAGTCCTGGTTGACATAAGAGGTAACCTTATTTTAGCCTAAAGGCTACAAGTGAGCAGATATGGAAATTAACCGGCAACAGTTAACGTTAGTTACTCACCGGCACTATCACTGGGACTGGGGCTGCAGGTTGAAGCACAGGAAGAGGGCGTGCTTCGTTATCTCTGTCGCTGCTTCTCCACGTGTACGACACGGTTCTCGAACGTTCAGGTTATGTGCGGCCTGAACATGTTTCAACATGTTTTTTGTACTGCTCCCCTTACATGAGAGCGAAGCCTGGCAATAATTGCATATTGCCGTTTCCTCATCATATTTTTTTTGTAAAATGAAGCCATGTCTTGAGGAGTTTTTTCCGGTTCATTATTTTTGCTGCTTTCTGTATCTACCACCTAATGTCTGAGCTATGTCATTTCCTGTGATTTTCCGCAGGGCATTTCCTGTGGGACGGGATTCGTTCCCAGGAATTCGAATAAAGAACCAACTCTTTTTCTTTACTATAGTGGCCTCGATAACGGGAACCGGTTCTCAAAAAGGGATTCGAGTCCATGGAATTGGTTCTTTTCTTATCAAACAACCGGGAGAACCGGTTTCGAACATCATCCCTAGTTATAAGGGAGTTCTAGTCAGACGTTTTTCACGGAACACACTTATATTATATTGTTGTTGAGTTGAGTTTGAATTTATTGTTGTTGTTGCACTAGTGAGGCACGGACGAGGAGATGCTGCTCCGTTATTGATTCAAGTAAAGTCTGAATGTTATTAAAACAGTTAGCTCCATCCTTTGACACTTCTTCCACTCCCGTCCTTGCACGCTACATCGCTACAACAAAGATGACGGGGAGAAGACGCTGTCGAAGGTGAGCCACGTAAATAAGACCGCCCACAAAATGGCGCATCCTGAAGCGACTGTCAGAAAGCGGCTAGAGGGTGATCCGTAAAACATAATCTATGCAACATTTTGACCAAAGAACCACCATTAGATGTTATGTACACCACAAGGAAGTGTTTTCAATTTAGAAAAAAAAATGCACTTAAGACCGCTTTAATGCGCCATATAATCCTTTTGTATGAAAAAAATACCTGACTCGACCCGCTAATCGGCAGTGTGCCTTATAATCCGGTGCGCACTACTGTCTGTAAAATACAGTACGACAAGCAAACACACTAACAACTGGTTGCAGAAACAAAACCGTAAACAATGTTAACAAAAAGTATGTTCATAATATCACAAAAAAATACTAATTAGTAGGGCTGTTAAAAGGAAACATGTAGACAAGGACAAACGGGACAAAGAGCAGTCCTGTTTTGCTTTATAATGGGTACAGAAAAGCAAACCCAAATATGCAACCATACGTTTGAAAAGAAGACCAAAAGATACTTTCGGACTAAAAAAATGTCCATTTCTGCTCTCACGTAGTTCCTCAACTGATAAAACGCTGCTACTTTTGCACAATTGCCATTTGGACTGAGGGTCAGAAAGGCCGGACGTAAATTGCTTAATAAAATAAATCACACTGTTAAAGGAAAATGTTGTTAACTCAACATTATCTTTTAAAATATTAAAAATATATTACCTTCAGTTATATTAACTTTGACAGCCCGACTGTTTACAGGTTTTCTACAGAAGTTGGCATGTTGTGTAATTCGTAAATAAAAACAGAATACAATGATTTGCAAATCCTTTTCAACTTACATTCAATTGAATAGACTGCAAAGACATTATGTTTAATGTTCGAACTGAGAAACATTAACAGAATCATTAACTTAGAATTTAATGGCAGTAACACATTGCAAAAAAGTTTGCACGGGGGCACTTTTACCACTGTGTTACATGGCCTTTCCTTTTAACAACACTCAGTAAACGTTTGGAACTGAGGAAAACTATTTTTTAAGCTTTTCAAGTGGAATTATTTCCAATTATTGCTTGATGTACAGCTTAAGTTGTTCAACACTCCGGGGTCTCCGTTGTGGTATTTTAGCCTTCATAATGCGCCACACATTTTCAATGGGAGACAGGTCTGGACTACAGGCAGGCCAGTCAAGTACCCGCACTTTTTTACTATGAAGTCACGCTGTTGTAACACGTGGCTTGGCATTGTCTTGCTGAAATAAGCAGGGGCGTCCATGATAATGTTGCTTGGGTGGCAACATATGTTACCCCAAAACCTGTATGTACCTTTCAGCATTAATGGTGCCTTCACAGATGTGTAAGTTACCCATGCCTTGGGCACTAATACACCCCCATACCATCACAGATGCTAGCTTTTGAACTTTGCGCCTAAAACAGTCCGGATGGTTCTTTTCCTCTTTGGTCAAGAGGACACAACGTCTGTAGTTTCCAAAATATCCAGATGTGTAAGTTACCCATGTCTTGGGCACTAATACACCCTCATAACATCACAGATGCTGGCTTTTGAACTTGCTTCTCTAACAATCCGGATGGTTCTTTTCCTCTTTGGTCCGGAGGACACGACCTCCAATGTTTTCCAAAATGTTTTAAAAGTGGATTCTTCACTTTGCATGAGTCCAACATAGATGAGCTCGGGCCCAGCGAAGTCGGCAGCGTTTCTAGATGTTGTTGATAAATGGTTTCCGCTTTGCATAGTAGTTTTAACTTGCACTTACAGATGTAGCGACAAACTGTAGTTACTGACAGTGGTTTTCTGAAGTGTTCCTGAGCCCATGTGGTGATATCCTTTACACACTGATGTCCCTTTTTGATGCAGTACCGTCTGAGGGATCGAAGGTCCGTAATATCATCGCTTACGTAAAGTGATTTCTCCAGATTCAGAATTCTGAATCTTCTGATGATATTACAGACCGTAGATGGTGAAATCCCTCAATTCCTTGCAATAGCTCATATAGTAATGTTGTTCCTAAACTGATCAACAATTTGCTCACGCACTTGTTCACAAAGTGGTGACCATCGCCCCATCCTTGTTTGTGAATGACTGAGCATTTCATGGAAGCTGCTTTTATACCCAATCATGGCACCCACTCATTCCCAATTAGCCTGTTCATCTGTGAGATGTTCCAAATAAGTGTTTGATGAGCATTTCTCAGCTTTCTCAGTCTTTTTTGCCCATTGTGCCAGCTTTTTTGAAACATGTTGCAGGCATCAAATTCCAAATGAGCAAATATTTTCAAAAAATAACAACATTTCTCAGTTCGAACGTTAAGTATCTTGTCCTTACATTCCATGTAATTGAATATAGCTTGAAAATAATTTGCAAATATTTGTATTTAGTTTTTATTTACGATTTACACAACGTGCCAAATTCACTGGTTTTGGGGTTTGTATATATATATATATATATATATATATATATATATATATATATATATACACACACGTGTATGTGTGTGTGTGTGTGTGTGTGTGTGTGTGTGTGTGTGTGTATGTTATGAGTTGAAAAGGGGAGTAGGAAAGGGTTAATGTATCTTGGTAATGTAACCATGTAACACAGCTCATTAATTATTACGTTTAAAGGGGAACTGCCCTTTCACAATCAATATGAAAGACATGGCAACTGATCAGGTGCTTTTTGTAGTGCCTTATTGACGGTAGGCATGGTGTTTCTGGGAATAAAGGCCTCAACTTTTCTCCTCCTAACATATTGCTGGGTATTGTGGCCAAACAGCTACATTTTTGTTTCATCTGACATCACATGGACAACGATAAGACCTTCTGGAAGAAAGTTCTGTGGTCAGATGAAACAAAAATTGAGCTGTTTGGCCACAATACCCAGCAATATGTTTGGAGGAGAAAAGGTGAGGCATTCAATCCCAGGAACACCATACCTACCGTCAAGCATGGTGGTGGTAGCATTATGCTCTGGGCCTGTTTTGCTGCCAATGGAACTGGTGCTTTACAGAGATTAAATGGGACAATGAAAAAGGAAGATTACCTCCAAATTCTTCAGGACAACCTAAAATCCTCAGCCCGGAGGTTAGGTCTTGGGCGCAGTTCGGTGGTCCAACAGGACAATGACCCCAAACACACGTCAAAAGTGGTAAAGGAATGGCTAAATCAGACTAGAATTAAGGTTTTACAATGGTCTTCCCAAAGTCCTGACTTAAACGTGTGGACAATGCTCAAGTCCATGTCAGAAAACCAACAAATTTAGCTGAACTGCACCAATTTTGTCATGAGGAGTGGTCAAAAACTCAACCAGAAGCTTGTGGATGGCTACCAAAAGTGCCTTATTGCAGTGATATGTAAGCAAATATTAACATTGCTGTATGTATACTTTTGACCCATCAGATATGGTCACATTTTCAGTAGACCCATAATAAATTCATAAAAGAACCAAACTTCATGAATGTTTTTTGTGACCGACAAGTATGTGCTCCAATCACTCTATCACAAAAAAAATAAGAGTTGTAGAAATTATTGGAAACTTAAGACAGCCATGACATTATGTTCTTTACAAGTGTATGTAAACTTTTGACCACGACTGTATACTTACATCGTGTATATATTACATGTTATTATGAATGTTACTACATTACATATATACTTACATCATTTATATTGTACATGTTATAATGAATGTTACTACATTAAATATATACTTACATCATCTATATATTGCATGCTATTATACATGTTACTACATTACATACAGTATATACCAGTGGCGTGCAGTCACTAGAGGCAGGGGAGGCGGGGCCTCACCTGCCATCATGGAAAGAAAAAAAATGTAAAAAGAAAAAAATAATAATTAATTTGTTATATGTATCCAGTGATTATACTAAAGTTATTTTCCTTTTAACTTCACCAGTTTTAGATTATTTGTATTTTTATTTTCACATTTACCGTTCAAATACTGAGAAGAGACGGTGCGGTGATCAGCAGCCAGGTGAGGCACGTCACTGATTTGTGCCTCAACATGGATTGTGCACAATGACTCGGCTAACTGCTGAGCTGCTGTGCAGTGAGACTGTATTGCTATATGAATTATATCAGCTAACTAAACTATGACATAGTTTAGTTAGCTGAGGTATATAATGTACAGTGTATTTTGTCAACAACTGTATGTGTGTAACGTATTTCTTGTGCTGAGCATTCATAAATCTGCTGCAAAAGACGTACTGGTTGAGGCTCGCAGTAATCCGGCCTCCTGGTGGTAGAGGGCGGTAGTGATCCCAGAGATCATTCCTCGGCAGCAGAAGAAGAAAAAAAAAAAAAAAGAAGTTTGCAAGCGATTGTTTATTTCCTCTCGCCTGGACTTTTATTAAATACATTGAGGATTACATATGTAAAATAAAACAGTTTTCTAAACTGGACTTTCAATCGAAGCAGGAGGAAATATTTAAAGGTAGACCAACGCCGGAGCTAAAAGGTTTGCTTTTGACTTCGGGACAGAAGACCCGTTCTTTTCAAACGGCGTGGTACACACGCAAAGGCTGGCTGTGTGGATATCCAGCAAGAAAGGTAAGACCATAATAATGTTTTTTTTATTAAATGTGCTTTTTTGTGTGCTACAGTTGTGTAAAGAATGCTGGTATGAGCTTTTAAACATAACCCGTTAACTGCTGCCAATCACATGGTGAATAAGATACTATTTAGGGTTCATATGTTTGTAAATCTGACTGTGATGATGCAGTGCCTCACAAGACATCAACCTCACCGCACGCCACTGGTATATACTTACATCAGGTATATAAAACCCAAATGGAGGTGTTTGGATGTTTTCAGGGGCTTTTTAGGCAGAATTGAACTGCTCTCAATGGCTCCATTGTAAGCTGACTTTTGGTCGAATGTATTTAATATTCAAGAATACTGTTCCCCTTTAAGTCTACCCTCACTAGCAGACCAACAGTAATTGATTATGTTAAGTACAAGAGACATTTGGCAAGTGTTTTACTTCCAATGTTGCAACCAAAGCGAAAACCTCAGTCAGTTCATATTTTAATGACAATTCCAATTCAATCCCAGCTTGTCGTAATATCCTCAAGTGATTGACTGCGACTGTATTTTTGGAGTGGCCAACTTTTGACTTGACAGATTTTCGCAAGCAGCCGTCATTTCGGAAAAATGTGTGTCTGCGTGCCTCCACGGCTACCTTTAAAACTCTGTATCGAGTCCTGTATAATTTCCTATCTTCTCAGCTCCCTCTGTGCTAAATTGCATTGGAAGATGGATTTTTGGCATCTGAGGCTGTCGGGTCTCAGCCGTGGTAGACTTTATGCACCAGTACACCCGCTATGAAGGGCTATTCTTAAGAGACGGAGGCTTACAGGAAGTGAGGAGTCAAGTGCTGCCCCTGCAGCAGGTATTTTGGAGAAAAAAATGTGTCAAAGTGTGTGCATTTAACAAGGGTGTCGAAACTATGGATACCAATTCCATTTCTCATCTCTCATTTCTTTTTACCGCTGTCTATATTTTTTTTCTTTCTCCTCCTGCATTCCCTCAATCTCAGTCTTCTGCAGGTTTTCATAATGGTGATCAAATCTGGTCGGACAGCAATCTCAAGGCCATCTTCGTTTCAGATTGCACTATTATCTTCCTTTTCATTACAGTTATTACGGCGCACACATATGCATGGGTTGTGGAAGGTATTCTACATTACGGCACGTCCTGCCGGATACCTTTTCTCACCAGGCTGAAAGGTGGTCATTAGAATTTGATATCAAGAACTCCGCCCAGCCTCTGACTATGTAAGGCAAGATGGATTTGAGGAAGTCTAAATCTGACACGCTGGAAGAAAAAGCCAGCGAAAGGCAGTCAAGCTGCCAATAGTTGTTGACAGTTTCTTGGCAACATTGGCCTTACACTGTTTGAGGGGAAAACCTGTTATTCATACTGACAGAGGCAGAAAATCAAGTGGTATTTGGCAATTGTGGCTAGGGAGTTTGGAAAAAATGCAATCGTTATGCTCTCATGCGTCAAACTGAGAAGCTATTTCAAATAATTCCATAACAGTGCCAATTTGAGATGTCCTAATCATTTTTTTTTTTTTTTACCAGAGATTACAGAACTAAACATGTTTTATTGCAAGCAACTCAAGTAAACTTACACCACCGTTCAAAAGTTTGGGGTCACATTGAAATGTCCTTATTTTTTAAGGAAAAGCACTGTACTTTTCAATGAAGATAACTTTAAACTAGTTTTAACTTTAAAGAAATACACTCTATACATTGCTAATGTGGTAAATGACTATTCTAGCTGCAAATGTCTGGTTTTTGGTGCAATATCTACATAGGTGTATAGAGGCCCATTTCCAGCAACTGTCACTCCAGTGTTCTAATGGTACAATGTGGTTGCTCATTGGCTCAGAAGGCTAATTGATGATTAGAAAACCCTTGTGCAATCATGTTCACACATCTGAAAACAGTTTAACTCGTTACAGAAGCTACAAAACTGACCTTCCTTTGAGCAGATTGAGTTTCTGGAGCATCACATTTGTGGGGTCAATTAAACGCTCAAAATGTCCAGAAAAAGAGAATTTTCATCTGAAACTCGACAGTCTATTCTTGTTCTTAGAAATGTAGGCTATTCCACAAAATTGTTTGGGTGACCCCAAACTTTTGAATGGTAGTGTATTTCATTCAATTCAGAGTTTGTTAGTTAAAGTACCACTGATAGTCTCACACACACAGTAGGCATGGTGAAATTACTTTCTGCATTTGACCCATCCCCTTGTTCCACCCTCTGGGAGGCGAGGGGAGCAGTGAGCAGCAGCAGTGGCCACGCTCGGGAATCATTTTGGTGATTTAACCCCCCATTCCAACCCTCGATGCTGAGTGCTAAGCGAGAGGTAATGAGCAACGTTCCCTCTAAGGTGCGCACCTGCGCAATTGCGCACTACTCACGCGTCCTCTGCGCACAGCAAATCTATGCCGCGCAAAAAATCAAATCCCACTCTCAACAAAATAAACAAATACTTTGTTTTGTATGATTTTGCAATGCAACTGTGAGTAACAGGTGACGAAAGGCGGCCACAACAGATACAACAATGTTTGTCAACACTGTTAAATTATTGTAACGTCTGTGGAGACACTTAAAGGAGGACAGGAATTCCATCGGTCCCTTTATTTAGCGAAATTGTTTGTCGGCCATAACCACACCAAAACAATGTGTAAAATACTTTTATCTAGCAAAACTGGTCGTTGTCTACCATACAAACCAAGCCAAAAGCAACTCTTTGTCATCTGTTATACCAACTGCAGCCGCTTGCTCTCTCTCTCACCTGCACCAACACATACACTATGGCAATTAGCCACTGGTGCGTTTATGGCCACACAAAAAGTTGGACAACTCCAACACTACACGTAAAGTGTAAATTTCAGGTCGTTTTACTATGACTCCTCAATCAGTGTGCTAATTCTACTGTCATTTGTTAAGAATGTTATTTTTTGGATATTAATCATGAAATTATGTTACAGGACTACATACTTGCTAATAAAAACATTTATTGTACGAACAGAAAGTTAATAAACACTTCATCTCATGCAACATGTGAATGTTTTAAGGGAAACTAAATGTGATCTCTGAAAGGGGTTCACAATCTTTCCAAAGCAGGACACCCACCCAGGCATAAGATACTGTAGTGCATAGCTGATTAAAAAAAAAAAAAAACAATATCTAAGTGGGCTGAATCACATATATTAGAAAATAATCTCTTGAAATTGACTAGTCACTTGATTATAATACAAAGACATTTAAATTGTTATGTCAGGTTTGAGACAAATGTGCTGCTGGTATGACCACAGTGTGCCCGTCTGTATCCCACTGAATGCTCAGGGTGTTTGTGCGTTTGCTGGCACACATGAAAAATTAGTGGGAACATTGGTAATGAGTCCCATTTTTAAAGTCTTTGGTATGACTCGGCCGGGGTTTGAACTCACAACCTAACCACAGGGCCACTGAGCAGGTTAGTATTGGTGTAAATCAGATGATGTATTCAATGTTTGCTATTGAATGCTACTTTTTTCATTAAGTGCATACTCCACAAAAATTACTCTTTGCTCCCGTTTCAGTCATTTGGTTTCTGCCCTCAAAGCCTTCCTGTATCCTGGGACTTACTCCATGAGTTTGTAAACAATGACAACAACTACCATAAATGATGTTATAAAAATAAGAAAAAGAAAAATATCAATCTATTCACTTGAGTTTTGTTTATATGTTATTACTATGCTACCGTATTTTACGGACTATATGGCGCACCAGATTATAAGGCGCACTGCCGATGAATGGTTTATTTTTTAATATTTTTTTCATATACAAGGCACACCGGATTATAAGGCGCATTAAAGGCCTACTGAAACCCACTACTACCGACCACGCAGTCTGATAGTTTATATATCAATGATGAAATCTTAACATTGCAACACATGCCAATACGGCCGGGTTAATTTATAAAGTGCAATTTAAAATTTCCCGCTAAACTTCCGGTTGAAAACGTCTTTGGATGATGACTTATGCGCGTGACGTCAATAGTTAAACGGAAGTATTCGGACACCATTCAATCCAATACAAAAAAGCTCTGTTTTCATCTCAAAATTCCACAGTATTCTGGACATCTGTGTTGGTGAATCTTTTGCAATTTGTTTAATGAACAATGAAGACTGCAAAGAAGAAAGTTGTAGGTGGGATCGGTGTATTAGCGGGTGGCTGTAGCAACACAACCAGGAGGACTTTGACTTGGATAGCAGACGCGCTATCCGACACTAGCCGCCGACCGCAGGGATGATCGGGTGAAGTCCTTCGTCTTTCCGTCGATCGCTGGAACGCAGGTGAGGACGGATGTTGATGAGCAGATGGGTGCTGGCTGGCGTAGGTGGAGCGCTAATGTTTTTCCTCATAGCTCTGTGAGGTCCCGTTTCTAAGTTAGCTTCAATGGCGTCGTTAGCAACAGCATTGTTAAGCTTCGCCAAGCTGGAAAGCATTAACTGTGTATTTACAGGTCCATGGTTTAATAGTATTGTTTATTTTCTGTCTATCCTTCCAGTCAGGGATTTATTTATTTTGTTTCTATCTGCATTTAAGCACGATGCTATCACGTTAGCTCCGTAGCTAAAGAGCTTTGCCGATGTATTGTCGTGGAGATAAAAGTCACTGTGAATGTCCATTTCACGTTCTCGACTCTCATTTTCAAGAGGATATAGTATCCGAGGTGGTTTAAAATACAAATCCGTGATCCGCAATAGAAAAAGGAGAGAGTGTGGAATCCAATTAGCCAGCTTGTACCTAAGTTACGGTCAGAGCGAAAAAAGATGCGTCCTGCACTGCACTCTAGTCCTTCACTCTCACGTTCCTCATCCACAAATCTTTCATCCTGGCTCAAATTAATGGGGTAGTCGTCGCTTTCTCGGTCCGAATCTCTCTCGCTGCTGGTGTAAACAATGGGGAAATGTGAGGAGCCTTTCAACTTGTGACGTCACGCTACTTCCGGTACAGGCAAGGCTTTTTTTATCAGCGACCAAAAGTTGCAAACTTTATCGTCGATGTTCTCTACTAAATCCTTTCAGCAAAAATATGGCAATATCGCAAAATGATCAAGTATGACACATAGAATGGATCTGCTATCCCCGTTTAAATAAGAACATTTCATTTCATTAGGCCTTTAAGGGAGTCATATTATCATTTTTTTCTAAATGTAAAACACTTCTTTGTGGACTACATAACATGTAATGGTGATGTTCTTTGGTCAAAATGTTACATGGATTATGTTTTACAGATCATCTTCAAGTTGCTTCCAGATGCGCCGTTTTGTGGGTGGTCTTGTTTACGGGGCTCACCTTTGGCAGCGTCTTCTCCCCGTCCTCTTTGTTGTAGCTGTGTAGCGTGCAAGGACGGGAGTGGAAGAAGTGTCAAAAGATGGAGCTAACTGTTTTAATGACTTTCAGACTTTACTTCAATCAATAACGGAGCAGCATCTCCTCATCCACAAACAACCACACCGGAAATGTCTCCCTTGAAAAACCGTCCGACCGGAACTCTAATAACTTAAGATCCTTGGGTGAATTATGTAGACTCACTACACCGGTATGTTTTAGCGCTTTCATGGCGAGTTTACTGACAGATATAAGTAAGAACTTCCCACTACTTTATATTAGAAATAGCACTAAAACATTTACTACTAAAACATTTTGATACATTTTTGAGCGCCGTGTGTAATGTTCTATGTTTTCAATGGTGTTGTTTACTGGAGACGTATCGCTTATGTTTGGCTGCCTTCTACTGGTCACACTTATCAATACACCATTTACCAAATAAAATAGTGTAGCGTCCCGGAACAGTTGGTACTGCAGGGAATGCTGGGTATTTGTTCTGTTGTGTTTATGTTGTGTTGCGGTGCAAATATTCTCCCAAAATGTGTTTGTCATTGTTGTTTAGTGTGGTTTCACAATATAACACACGTTCATGACAGTGTTGGCGTTGTTTATAAGCCCACCCGTAGTATGGCTGTTGACTAAGAATGCCTTTAATTCACTTGTAAATGGGGTGTTCAAAATCAACATGATCATCAAAATTGGCTATGATCATACAGCGTGACAGTTTTAAATGACATCTTCCATATAGAACCATTGTCACCCCATCCAATGCTATAAAAGCCATGAGGTGGGTAAGCTCAACCAAATGTATTCCTTAAATTAGGCGCACTATCGAGTTTTGAGGAAAAATAAAGATTTTAAGTGCGCCTTATGGCCCAGAAAATTTGGTAAGTATCAATAGTATGACATCTGGATCGATCACTCCTACTTTACATTTATTTTCCTTTAGTCCTCCAGTAATAATGCTACTAAATAACTTAGGTTATTTCCTGCCGCGGTGGTTCGGATTAGTATCTTAGAAGGGGCTTCGCACTGTGGATAGACAACACATTCGTTGCAGATTGCTCTCAAGTTTGAGCCAGTCTTCTGGCAAGACATGCACCCTCCAGGAATTAATGAAACTCCTGCATGTGTTTACACAAGGAACATGGAAATTCAATGATGTCCCCCTGAGCGTGGATCCCTTTTGAAGGAATCTTTCATGTGAGAACAATCTTTAGCTCCGTAATCACTGGCACACAGCTCTAGTAAAAATCCGTTTTAAAAATGGCAGACATCTGTGACGATCTGTCACTTCATTTCTGTTTGTTTCCTTGTTTTTGTATTTATCAGGGCTCTTATTTTGTTCCATTTCCTGTTTGTCCCTGAGCACTGTTTGATCACTCACCTGCCGTCTATTGGCAGGCGGTCCACACCTGCTGCCAATCAGCGTGTCCTATTTATGCCTTGTCTCGAGCACTCCTCAGTGCTCGAAGATCACTTCATGTTGTGGAACGTTTACGTGCAAGACTGCTTCCTTTCTGTTGATGATAATAAAATCATTTTACCTTCTCATGGCTCTACTGGTTCCTGCATCTTGGGGTCTCAAAAACTGCAGCCATGCGAGTTCTTCACAAAATCTCCCGATCTGATCCCACGATCGACATCTCTATTGGCAATCAAAACATTAAAGGCCTACTGAAACCCACTACTACCGACCACGCAGTCTGATAGTTTATATATCAATGATGAAATCTTAACATTGCAACACATGCCAATACGGCCGGGTTAACTTATAAAGTGCAATTTTAAATTTCCCGCTAAACTTCCGGTTGAAAAACTCCTTTGGATGTGACGTATGCGCGTGACGTAGCCAGTAGAACAGAGGTATGGCTCCCCCATTGAGGCCAATACAAAAAGCTTTGTTTTCATTTTATAATTCCACAGTATTCTGGACATTTGTGTTGGTGAATCTTTTGCAATTTGTTTAATGAACAATGGAGATTGCAAAGAAGAAAGTTGTAGGTGGGATCGGTGTATTAGCGGCTGGCTGTAGCAACACAACAAGAGGACTTACTTGGATAGCAGACGCGCTAGCCGATGCTAGCCACCAACCGATGTTAGTCGCCAACTGCATCTGTGATCGGGTGAAGTCCTTCGTCGCGCAGTCGATCGCTGGAACGCAGGTGAGCACAGGAGTTGATGAGCAGATGAGGGCTGGCTGGCGTAGGTGGAGCGCTAATGTTTTTATCATAGCTCTGTGAGGTCCGGTTGCTAAGTTGCTAAGTTAGCTTCAGCGTCGTTAGCAACAGCATTGTTAAGCTTTGCCAGGCTGAGAATTATTAACTGTGTAGTTACATGTCCATGGTTTAATAGTATTGTTGATCTTCTTTCTATCCTTCCAGTCAGGGATTTATTTATTTTGTTTCTATCTGCATTTGAGCCAGATGCTATCACGTTAGCTCAGTAGCTAAAGAGCTTCGCCGATGTATTGTCGTGGAGATAAACGTCACTGTGAATGTCCATTTCGCGTTCTCGACTCTCATTTTCAAGAGGATATAGTACCCGAGGTGGTTTAAAATACAAATCCGTGATCCACAATAGAAAAAGGAGAGAGTGTGGAATCCAATGAGCCAGCTTGTACCTAAATTACGGTTAGAGCAAAAAAATATATGTCTTTCACTGCATTCTAGTCCGTAAAGTCACTCTAACATTCCTCATCCACAAATCGTTCATCCTCGCTCAAATTAATGGGGTACTCGTCGCTTTCTCGGTCCGAATCGCTTTAGCTGCGTTGAAAACAATAGGAAAATATGAGGAGGTGAACAACTGACTACCTCACGCTACTTCCGGTAGGGGCAAGGCTTTTTTTTCTCAGAGACCAAAAGTTGCGAACTTTATCGTCGTTGTTCTATACTAAATCCTTTCAACAAAAATATGGCAATATCGCGAAATGATCAAGTATGACACATAGAATGGATCTGCTATCCCCGTTTAAATAAAAAAAAAATCATTTCAGTAGGCCTTTAACATTTGTTTGCAGATGCCGCTTTTGTATTGGTTTAAGATAAAAACAGTCCAGTATGCACACAAAAAAACAGCTTACCGTATTTTTCGGACTATAACAAAAATCGACAGTGCGCCTTATAACCCGGTGCACCTAATGTACGGAGACATTCTGGTTGTGCTTACTGATCTTGAAGCTATTATATTTGGTACATGGTGTAATGATAAGTGTGACCAGTAGATGGCAGTCACATATAAGAGATACGTTTAGACTGCAAGATGACACCAGTAAACAACACCAAAACTGTAAATGTTTCATAAAGAATATAGAACATTACACATTACTCTGTCAAACTGTTCTAGTACGACTTTGGTAAGATATGAAGCTGCACCGCTCATGTGATTATCTTGTGAGATGACTGTATTATGATGATAGTATATATTTGATGTGTATTTGGGGTCTGCATGAGTCCATAAAAAGGGGACAAGTCCGCCCTTTGTAGTCGATAAGCTTCTTTTTCTCTATCTTCTTGTTATGGGGCATTCATCCTCCACTGCCATTTCTAATATAAAGTATCTTAAAATTCTAACTTATATCTCGGTAGACTCGCCATGGGAGCGCTAAAAACTACCGGTGTAGTGGGTTTACATAGTTTGGGGGAGAAGATGCTGTCGAAGCCACGTAAATAAGACCGCCCACAAAACGGCGCATCCTAAAGCGACTGTCAGAAAGCGACTTGAGGATGGTCTGTAAAACATAATCTATGCAACATTTTGACCAAAGAACCACCATTACATGTTATATAAACCACAAGGAAGTGTTTTAAATGGATAAAAAATTCATAAAACGCCTTATAATCCGGCGCGCCTTTTGTATGAAAATAGACCCGCTCATCGGCAGTGCACCTTATAATCCGGTGCGCCCAATGGTCAGAAAAAAGGGTAGTTTATTTGTCCCACAATGCTCTCTCTTTCGATAGCATGGTGAGAACAAAAATTATAAATACATAAATATCAGGGTAAAATTGGAGTGTTACCTTGCGTTGTAATGGCAGTTAAATTTAAGGTTTAAATGCAATCTGTGAGCAGTTGGGAAGTGGACAAAGTTCTCATGTCCCTCCGAGGAACCAATGACCTGCCTGACTGTCGGATGCCAAAATGCCAAAGGCTTGATTAACAGTCTTGTGTTAAACTGCATGTTTGAACTCATTAGCACATTAAGGCCACGCTACACCGAGGACCTCCATCGAGTCAGTGCGTGTTAATGTTGCACTCAGTATTCTATACGCTCATTTCTCAGCACCCCCGTGTGACAGTGGACATAAGATGGCCACACAAGTCACTCTGTGACTCCTGCTTCTGAAAGCCAATAATCAACATAACTAATATTTTAAAATTCCTTGAGTTAAACACGAACGGTTCAACGTTGACTTGCTGTTCAGTGGCAACCAGACTTAATCCATACCATTAAATACCATCACGTCACAATTATACAAACCATTGAAGTACCAATAGAGTATTATCATATATATATATTTATATAAAAACACGTATATATGTATATACACGTAAAAGTGCATCCGGCAGTGGAGGCTCCTCTATGGGGTCTTGGGGCACTAGGAGGTTAACACCTTTACTACTGTTACCCCAGGTGGCCCTTGGCAAAGGCCTAGTACCTGACAGCCACCTAGCCGGAGATATGGTGAAGACCTCAACGGTGGAGCAGGCGGAAGACGGTAGATTCAAGAACTTCCACAACGGCTGCGATGGCGGATGAAGGCTGCAGCAGAAAAGGGTCCCCAGTAGTCTTGGACTCCATGCCACTGGACCCTGACCTGATTCTGTCACGGATCGTGTGGTGACTGTCTGTGCACCAGTCTCCCCACGTTAAACTAAGTCACGCACAGGCATCCTCCATAAAGGGATACACCCCTACCGGGAGGATCGTCATACTCGTTTGAGCGACCGCCGATGATGACCAATAGAGTTGACTTTATATGACCATTTTTGTGTCATTGTATCCATTAAACCAGTGATGTCAAACTCAAGGCCCTGGGGCCAGATCTGGCCCGCAACATAATTTTATCTGGCTCGCAAACACCTGGAAATATGTGTCAGTAAAGTACTAAATAATTTCTCACTAAATATAATTGTTTTTGTTTTAATTTTGACGGAAAAATATATATGTACTGCTTGAAATTCCATGCCCTTTAAACTTGAATGGTATCCATTATTGTGTCACGACTGGGTTTACGCAGCTTACTGCAGGGTCGTTCTCCCAGGAATGCAGACGGACTACTCCGGACAAGGCGTGCAGGTAAAAACATGATTTATTCCTCAAAATCAAAGTATTACAAAAAACAGAAAACGAGCCGGAAGAACAATGTGCCTGATCGCACTCGAAACTAAAGCAAATACTTTGCATTGACTATGGACAGGGCAAAACTCACATAACTGTGGCATAGACAAACAAAACTTACGTAACAGGTGCATGTAGCAAACACTTAGCATAAACTCGAAACAGGACATGAACCTATGTGACTGTTGCATACAGCAAACAAGGAAGCCAGCTGAGGGTGGCGAGCAAGGTGAATAAAAAGCTCTCTGATTAGTGGTTGACAGCAACTGAGCGTGCCGACCACTAACCAGAGGCAGGTGAACCTAATTAATCCCCACGGAAACTAAGACAAACCCAGAGGTGCACAAACAGGAACTAAGGGAGTCCAAAACTAACAGAACATAACAAAACATGATCCGGGCCACGGATCATGACATATTGCAACAAATATTACAGTATATTATCATACATTTTTTGTCTAAATAAAAATAATTACTGAAATATCTGCTTAACTTATGATTTTACAGCAAACTACCCATCAAATTCATGAAAATTACAACCCATTGTACGGTGTTCTTTACAGCATATTACTGTGAATTGAAAAACACTACCATTTTTTGCATTTAAAATTCTGTTGACTGAGCTGCCATATTTTTACTGTAAAATTGTGTTTTTAACGGCGTGTTACTGTCAATGGAAAAACGACACTTTTTTTTTTTTACGTTAGAAAAACTGCCAGCTAAGTTGCCAGAATAAAACAGGATCCTGTACTGTTTTTCCATTAACTATATAATGTTGTAAAAAACAATGTACATTTAATAGTAAAATTCTGGCAATTAATTTGCCAGATTTTTCCGTAAACGCCCCCCAAAAAACACTGGTACTGTTTTTCCATTTACTGTAAAATGTTGTAAAAAATGAAAAAAAAACACTATTTTACAGTACAATTTTGTAAATGTAAAGTTTTTACTGTAAAATCAAAATTCTACTTAAAACAATTTATATAAATAATAATTAAATCCAGAGGAAAATACATCCATTATTCGCTGTTACAAGCGGCCCTCTGATGGCAGCCATAACTGCCATGTGGCCCTCAATGAAAACCAGTATGACACCCCTGCATTAAACCATATCCAATTGTATTTACAATCCGCAAAGAACGAGAAAAAAACATCTAAACATCACAAAATGCCACAAATTCAGTCAGCCATTTTGTATAGTCTGATCCGAATATCTTCCGCTATTTTCGGAGAGTGACATCACATAGTAACACTTTTGCACTCTGACCGCGTTATCAGACCAGTCATACTGGAAATACGCCAAAAATTGGAAATAAATGTGCTGTTTATCATTCCCAATCCTTATTTAAGACACAAATACATATGCTTGGCTTTTTTTATGCATTCGAAATCATAAATAAATAGCTAACAATTGAGTCAACAGATCGAGATTCTCTCTAAAAACATCCAGAAACTACCAACAATACTCCATTTACATGTTGTGGCTGTAAAAATTAAACAAATAGGAGTGATATTGTTATTATAAGCGCTAACGCAGACGGACTACTTTACCGGTGCATTGGTAGCAGTGAGCTAATGCTAGCTTACGCTGCTATTGTTGACAAACCGATGCCGGCGGCGGCTTTTGTTTCGTCTCAAACTTGCTAAATGTAAATTGTAGATTACAATTCATGCATCTCTCACCTTGTAGTAGACAAATGTAGCCATGGACCAAGAAGTTGGTCAACATTCACATCCCCGAGATGTAGGAATAGACCCCAAAATACGTTTTCCTAAAGGAAAATGTTTTAACCCTTTGTGGGGATTGTGATTGATTCTTCATCTAAACGGAATTATGTGAGCGTCCCCTCGGAAGTGTTTGCTTTATTATGGTTAGTTTGTATGTTTAGCACCTAGCAATGCTGCTAATGCTATAGTGTCACAATACAACTGCATTCATCACTCGGTGTTCAGGGTAAAAAATTGAAGGTCATCATTTTGCCAAAAGTAACCGTTGTTGGCTCTTACAAAGTCTGCTTGATTAGAATCATTGTTGATTGGGGAAGGGATCTGTGTTTCCTCGTTATCTCTCAAAATGGCTCGGGAATCTCTCTGAGATTGATACGATCTTGATCATATCTATTTATTTGCAAACTTTGAAAGTCTTTTGGCGTCATAAATCAGATATATGTATGATAATAGCTTTGATATAGAGGCAACTTGTTTTCCGACTCTACTGGTACTTTAAGAATTGAAACTGGGGCTGATCATACGAATACAATATTTAATCACGATTAATGACACTTTTCCGTAATTACCTTTTCAAACCGAAATTAATCACGGATAGAAGTTTTTTTATCTATAAAAAGTTTATCTTAAACACATAATTTTGAAGTTTTTTTAATGTTTTTAACATGGTACGGCATACTTTGTACGCATGTCTAAATGGTCATGTCTTGTTTTTGTGGTTATTCTCCGAGGTATTGTGTTTAGTTCTGTTCTTAGCGATCCTTGCTTTCATCTGTTTACTTTCTTATTGCTTAAGGCGCTGAGTATACACACCAGACTTCTGTTCAATGATTAGTGGCGGTGATTAGTGTCCTCACCTGCTGCCACCACTAATCACGCACCGTTTTAGACCCGTCTCGCCGTTCACTCGGCACAGGTGCATTGTTCGCTCTACTCTGTGTTCGGGAATTTACTTTTAAAGAGTCATTGAATATAGTTACTCATTACTTTACAAAAAAAAGTGATTGAATGACTAACGGAATAACTCTTTAATCCATGTAATTAATTACTATGGAAAGCAATTAATATGATAAGCAAAAAATTAAAAGGAGCTGTGTGTCTTAGCTTTAGCAGTTAGCAACGCCAGCTCTTTGAATTGTTTCACCGGATTGTTACCTGTGGTTGATAAAGAGATTGAATGTGAATGTGTCATATTTTCTTGTCAACAAACGGGGTATTGTTTGGATGACAAGCCTATCACTTCAATCATTGATTTGTTGTTCAATATTCCCACCGTCTACGTGTGCGTATGTCGAGGAAAAAGATACTCCTTGCGTTGAACTTGCTGCAGTCATGACGCTGTCTTGTTGTTGACATAAAATCACATCAAAAATAGCGTCCCACATTTCATCAAGCTATCGCTAAGTGCATTGTAACGGACCTAAAAGTCATTAATTAAATTACTCTTTGCTAGTAAAAGTAACGCCGGTATTATGAACACTGGCTTTATGTGACTGGTACATTCACGTTTGCTTACTTCTTGCTGCATGACTGCATGACGGCGCGTCGTCACGTCAGGACATTGCTGGTTTTACGAGCAGTGGAGCATGTTCGGCAGCGCACAGTCACAGAGTACTTACAAGCAGACACAGTGTGTAGACATCAAAAGGAGAAAGGACACATTTTGGCTTAAAAACTAACGATAAAGGTGAAGTTATAACACTGAAACGCCCTCAGGAAGAGGTGCTTTAAGACATGGCGGTGTTTTACCTACTTCTGAATCACTAAATCCTGTCTCCATGACAACATATAAAGTAAGTTTCTTACAAGTATCATCCCTGCAGGACAAGGAATAGCTAAACATGTTTAACTACACACCTTAGGAGGATACAATAGCTCACCGGCGTCACCGCTAGCTAAATGTAATGTAAACAAATGCCATGGGTGCATCTACACCTGACATCCACTGTAATGATACCAAGTACAAGATTAAGTTAAAGTTAAAGTTAAAGTACCAATGATTGCCACACACACACTAGATGTGGTGAAATTAGTCCTCTGCATTTGACCCATCCCCATGTTCACCCCCTGGGAGGTGTGGGGAGCAGTGAGCAGCAGCGGTGGCCGCGCCCGGGAATCATTTTTGGTGATTTAACCCCCAATTCCAACCCTTGATGCTGAGTGCCAATGGGTCCCATTTTTATCGTCTGTGGTATGACTCGGCCGGGGTTTGAACTCACAACCTACCGATCACAGGGCGGACACTCTAAGGTATCTAGTCATAAGAGTGTATCTAGTCGATACTACTATGATTACATTGATATTTTTTAGCATCACAAAATCTTTGTGTTTTTTTTTTTTAATGTATATTATGTCAGGAAATACATCCTTGGACACATGAGGACTTTGAATATGACCAATGTATGATCCTGTAACTACTTGGTATTGGATCGATACCCAAATTTGTGGTATCATCCAAAACTAATATAAAGTATCCAAACAACAGAAGAATAAGTGATTATAGTAGATAGAACATGTTGAAACAGAAAAAAAGGCAGATGCTAACAGCAAATGAACAAGTAGATTAATAATTCATTTTCTACCACTTGTCCTTTATAATGTTGACAAAATAATAGAATGATACATGACACAATATGTTACTGCATATGTCAGCAGACTAATTAGGAGCCTTTGTTTGCTTACGTTCTACTAAAAGACAAGTTGTCTAGTATGTTCACTATTTTATTTAGGAACAAAATTGCAATAAGAAACATATTTTTAATGCACCGTACGATTTTTTTGTTAAAATAAAGCCAATAATACCATTTTTTGTGGTCCCCTTTATTTAGAAAAGTATCGAAAAGTATTGCAATATATGTTGGTATTGGGGACCACCCTAACGGAATTAAATACTTGCTTACATGCACGCTGCCTCTGCCGCCTCCTGCCTTTCCTTCCGCATCCTGAGAACACGACCATCGCTACGACCCGGGACGTAACATAAACTGCTGAACAGAAAATGGACACAAACACTATCTGACACATACAAATATACTCCATCCATTATCAGCGATATCATTTACAATGCTACCTCAGTTAGAGGCTGTTGTATCACTTGGTCTGGAAGTTAAAGTTGAAGTTAAAGTACCACTGATAGTCACACACACACTAGGTGTGGTGAAATTACCCTCTGTATTTGACCCATCCCCTTGTTCGACCCCCTGGGAGGTGAGGGCAGCAGTGAGCAGCAGTGGTGGCCGTGCTCGGGAATCATTTTGGTGATTTAACCCCCAATTCCAACCCTTGATGCTGAGTGCCAAGCAGGGAGGTAATGGGTCCCATGTTTATAGTCTTTGGTATGACTCGGCCGGGGTTTGAACTCACAACCTACCGATCTCAGGGCGGACACTCTAACCCAGGGGTGTCCAAACTTTTCCCGCTGAGGGCCGCACACTGAAATATCAAAGCAAGCGGGGGCCATTTTGATATTTTTTATTTTAAAAACCAATGCAATATATGTATAAAAAATATACATTTAGGCCTCCACTCAGGCTTGATCCTGGGGACCCCAAAGGGTTTAGGTACAAAAAATATTTAAAATGTGTCATTATTTAGTATTATTGTTATTATCCAAAGTATAAATCTCCAGATCAACATTAGGTCTATCTGTCAATATAAAGGTTTTTTTTTTTTAAGATTTACGCTGTATGCTCTTTTTGTCAAAGAAAACCCTGTTTTTTTATGAAAAAAAAACACAAAATATGCAATATTTTCCCCTAATAACATTTTAAAGTGGAATATTTGAGATTATATAATAATTGGAGCTCATAGCATAACTCATAACAACATTGATTAATTATTATTTATTATTATAGTCCCACTAATATTATTGGGGATCCAAAAGGGTCCTGCTCAGTAAAGTATTAAAAAATAAATTATACATTTTATTTTTTATTTTTAACAAAATAGTCTCAAGATCAACTTCAGATCCATCCATCAATTATAACTTTTATTGTTGTTTATGTTTTTTGTTTGTTCGTTTTAGGCACTTGTTTAAAAAAAACAGCTTAGTTTTTTTATATGGCAAACACAAAATATGCAACATTTTCCCCCAAAAATGTCTCAAAGTGGAATATTTAATGTGACGTAATTGGAGCCTTGAATAGGTCAATAATTCATAATGACATTGATTTTGATTCAATAATATTTTTGAAAGAAAAAAACAGCCTGCATGGCATATATACACTACCGTTCAAAAGTTTGGGGTCACATTGAAATGTCTTTATTTTTGAAGGAAAAGCACTGTACTTTTTAATGAAGATAACTTTAAACTTGTCTTAACTTTAAAGAAATACACTCTATACATTGCTAGTGTGGTAAATGACTATTCTAGCTGCAAATATCTGGTTTTTGGTGCAATATCTACATACGTGTATAGAGGCCCATTTCCAGAAACTATCGCTCCAGTGTTCTAATGGTACAATGTCTTTGCTCATTGGCTCAGAAGGCTAATTGATGATTAGAAAACCCTTGTGCAATCATGTTCACACATCTGAAAACAGTTTAGCTCGTTACAGAAGCTACAAAACTGACCTTCCTTTGAGCAGATTGAGTTTCTGGAGCATCACATTTGTGGTGTCAATTAAACGCTCAAAATGGCCAGAAAAAGAGAACTTTCATCTGAAACTCGACAGTCTATTCTTGTTCTTAGAAATGAAGGCTATTCCACAGAATAGTTTGGGTGACCCCAAACTTTTGAACGGTAGTGTATATATATATATATATGTATGTAAGCTGTGAAAATATGCTGTACAGTATGTGTGTTTGGGTCCTATTTTCAGGAACACTAATACAAAACCTCACGATAATGTCTGATTGAAAGCTAAAAAACGTTATGACAGACCGCCTTAAAAACGGAATGGAATTGTATTTTATTTTACTGAATGAGACACCCAGAATGTACATGAAAATAAAGAAATTTGGATTTACAATATAAACTATGAATAATAAAACACTGAATATTGAAAACATATGAACGTCACACCCCCTCTCGATCGACATATTTTACAATCAAGCAAAACGCAACAAAAATGCAACAAACATCAAAATATGAACACAAAGGGTAAAAAAACCCCACTTAAGATCTGATGTATCTGATTGTGGAGGGGGGCGTGGCCTGCGGGCCTGGCGCGGAACGGGGTGTGCCAGGACCGGCCTCGAAGACAGCGACAGGTGCGTAGATGGCCCAGGTGGGCCTTCCATCTCCTCTGGTGGTCCGGTTTGTTGGGCGCTAAATGTAGAGGTTGCCTTCTAGTGGGTTCTTCGGACCACCACACAATGCCAGGAGAGTCCGGAATTCAGGGTATAACACTCTTTTATTTTCATAAATGTCCAGAGGCTTTTGCTTTCCAGCAAACTGTCTTTCTCTCCTGCTTCCGCTCAGCAGCACCCCTTTTAACTTGCACTTACAGATATAGCGACAAACTGTGGTTACTGACAGTGGTTTTCAGAAGTGTACCTGGGCCCATGTGGTAATATCCTTTACACACTGATGTCGCTTTTTGATGCAGTACCGCCTGAGGGATCCAGGGTCATGGGCATTCAATGTTACATACAGTGATTTCTCCAGATTCTCTGAACCTGTTGATGATATTATAAACCTTACTCACGCATTTGTTCACAAAGTGGTGACCCTCGCCCCATTCTTGTTTGTTTGTTTCATGGGAGCTGCTTTTATACCCAATCATGGCACCCACCTGTTCCCAATTAGCCTGTTCACCTGTGGGATTTTCCAAATAAGTGTTTGATGAGCATTCCTTAACTTTCTCAGTCTTTTTTGCCACTTATGCCAGCTTTTTTGAAACATGTTGCAGGCATCAAATTCCAAATGAGTTAATATTTGCAAAAAATAACAAGGTTTTCCAGTTTGAACATTAAGTATCTTGTCTTTGCAGTCTTTTCAATTGAATATAAGTTGAAAAGGATTTACAAATCATTATATTCTGTTTTTATTTACCATTTACACAATGTGCCAACTTCACCGGTTTTGGGGTTTGTATATAATAGGCTATAACTGCAAATCATACATTTGAAGGTCACACACACGGTAAAAGAAAAGTAAAACACTTGTGGAGTTTTTGCTTTTAAGTCTTGCAAGTTTTGCTAATGTGTCACTTAGTTCCCCCAAATTACTGATGACACTTGCTATGTTCCACCCTAGGAGCAGAATATATGCATCGACTACTACCGTAATTTTCGGACTATAAGGCGCACTTAAAATCAAAATTCGACAGTGCGCCTTAAAACCCGGTGCGCCTAATGTACGGAATAATTGTGGTTGTGCTTACCGACCTCGAATACATTTTATTTGGTACATGGTGTAATGATAAGTGTGACCAGTAGATGGCAGTCATACATAAAAGACTTGATGTTTGATGACGCCAGTAAACAACACCAAATCTTTAGATGTTCCACTGAGAATATAGAACATTACACACGGCGCTCAAAAATATGTCAAAATGTTTTTAGTACGACTTTGCTAGGCTATGAAGCCGCATCGCTTGATGGATTGTCGGCACATTAAACATACGAGTATTATTATGGCACCTATTAGCAGACATATTATCTGGCGTTTTGTTTCGCAATATGATGCAAAAGCAACTTTTCTTACCTTCTGGTACCTGCTGATCTGTATTTGAGATCTGCATAAGTCCTGAAAATGTGCACGCGTCCACCACTGTAGCTCGTACCGACTCCGTGGGCATAAGCGTTTTCTTTTTCTCTATCTTCTTATGTGGCATTCATCTTCCGCTGTTGCCATTTCTAATATAAAGTAGCGTAAAATTCTTACTTATATCTGTCAGTAGACTAGCTATCAAAGCGCTAAAAACTGTAGTGGGTTTACATAATTCACCCACGGAACTTTAATTATTAGAGGTTTCCGGTCGGAATGGTTTTTAACGGGACTCGTTTCCGGTGTTGTGAAGATGCTCCTCCGTTAATGATTTAAGTAAAGTCGTCATTAAAACAGTTAACTCCATTTTTTCTGCTTTATTTTGTATCTCTAGTTATCATGATGTATATGTATTGTTGAATTTGAACAACTGTATTGTTGATAATAGAGGTAAATTATTGGTGTTGTTCATTATCAATAGCGCTATTTCTATTGGTATTTGTATTGCTCCATTTGTAGTGTAATAATAGTCATTGTCATTTCTGTATTATTATTTATTTCACTAACTGCTTCTTTGCTATCACTTTTACCATCATATTTGTACATATCCTGATGTTGCTCTATTGTTGTTGTTGTTGTTGTTGTTTTTATTGTTGTGTTTGCTGTTGTTGTTTTTGTCTCTCCGTCTTATCCCCCTCTTGTCCCCACAATTTCCCCCTCTGTCTTCCTTTTTTTCTCTTTCCATCCCCTCCTGCTCCGGCCCGGCTGCACCAAATGATAATATAAATACATTTAATAAAGTCAAATACAAATAAGACAACAAGAGAAGTATTCCATACTTCTCTTTTGTAAAGTACATTTGTACAGCCGATATGGGCATCTACAACAACAATATGATTTGCCTGAGCTAAAACAGTTAGCTCCATGTTTTGACACTTCTTCTACTCCCGTGTAACGCTACGTGTACTTGTATTGAACTGTTTCGGTACAGAGGATTTGGTTTGGTTCGGAGGTGTACCGAACGAGTTTCCACACGGACATATTAAGTAGCGTATCGCACATTGTGTAAACAATGCACACTGAGGCACAACACACAGCATGCTAGCAGCAACCGGGCTACTACAACATGCAAAAGCCAGAGCCAGAAGACCCTCCTGCCTCGTTAAGATCTCCCGTTTGGAAACATTTCGGTTTCGCGGTGCGATACAACAATGGATAACATCGCTTCAACGAAGACAAAGACGAACAAACACAGCTCCCACCGCATTCAAGCAGCCTCTCCTCGGCGAGTCAGACAGGGCTAAAGCAATAACAAATGCCGTTGGTGTTTTTATAGCAGCAGATTTAAGACCATATTGCATTAAAAACTAGATTTTGACCCACTTCTATGGTGGAAGAACAATGAGCCCATATATCCTCTTACTGCCAAGTTAGCCAGGCACTACTTCGCCATACCTGCTACCTCCGTGCCCAGCCAAAGGGTATTTTCCACAGCTGGAGACATTTTAACTGCAAGCAGGTGTCTGCTCTTTCTGCAGACAATGTGGATAAACTGATTTTTCTGGCAAAAAACATGAACATTGAGTGAAAGTCACCAGGGTTAAAGGCTGGGGGGGAAAAAGAAAAATGTATCTGAGACTGAGTTGACTTGAAACTGTTTCATGTTGCACTTTTTGTATGTAGAAGAAAAGTTATTTAATCTGAGCAACCACTTGAAGCAGTTTAATGTTGCACTTTATATGTGGAAATGTTGCACTTTATATGTAGAAAGGTTTTGTTAAGAAACCAATTCTGAGCCTTATTTTATTTAGTTTTTATTTTATATATGTTGACTACTATGGACTGGACTCTCACTGTTATGTTGGATCCACTAGGGACTGTACTTAGAGGGGGGGTTACCCACATATGCGATCCTCCCCAAGGTTTCTCATAGTCTTTCACATCGACATCCCTTGTGTGGGCTCTCTGCCGAGGATGTCGTTGTGGCTTGTGCAGCCCTTTGAGACTTTTGTGATTTAGGGCTATATATATAAACATTGATTGATTGATTGATACATTAACCCTGGCAATCGACCCTGTGTGTATATGTATGTTATTGTTATGTTAAAAGGATAAAGCCATTGTTTACAAATTTTGGTAAATAAATAACCAGAACATTTATATTTTGTTTTTTTCTTACTGTACCGAAAATGAACCGAACCGTGACCTCTAAACCGAGGTACGTACCGAACTTAAATTTTTGTGTACTGTTACACCCTTAACCGCTACAACAAAGATGACGCTGTCGAAGGTGAGCCACGTAAATAAGATCGCCCACAAAACGGTGCATCCTGAAGCGACTGTCAGAAAGCGGCTTGAAGATGATCTGTAAAACATAATCTATGCAACCGTTTGACCAAAGAACCACCATCACATGTTATGTGGACCACAAGATAGTGTTTTAAATTTAGAAAAAAATCTTAATATGACCCCTTTAATGCGCCTTTTGTATGAACATTGACCTAAATAGTCCCGCTCATCGTCAGTGCGCCTTTTAATCCTGTGCACCCTATGGTCCAAAAAATACAGTACATACGAGGTGTGTTTTAGTCTCTAAAAAACATTTTGCAACTTGCCTAAAAATATTGTTGCCCAGACAAAGTGCATCAGTCAAAAATGAGCACATGTTCTTCTCTGCTGTTATTCTAGTCTCAATCACACAGCACAGTGCTGGGAGCTCAACATCACTCAGGTCCACCCACTCCCTTTCTCACATGTGACACATCAAACAATCAGGCTGAACTTTGGGCTTCAAAGAAATCTGTCAGGCTCTGCAGCAGAAAAAGCGGAATGGAACAGTGTGGGATAAATAGGTCTGTTTGTGTCGGGCTGGTGTTCGGTGACAAAAGGTTGGCCGCGGGGACAGAAGTGCAGCAAAAACGTACGGGCGGTGACGCGGCGCGAGGGTTACCAAACGGGACGGGACGCCTTCTTTGTTTGCATTGTCTTATTATCATATGTCTGTCACTGTAATGCTTGTTTGGTGGGATGATTGATGTATAGTGTTATCATCCTCAGTGGCATTCCAAAAGAAGGCTCGTGGCAGTCTCAATTCACCCTTCATTTTTAACTAATAAGGACAGCTCATGGCTGGAAGCTGTCACCTTGTTGCTCCCTGGCTGACAGTGATGCATTCCCAGCCCCTCTCCACACGCTTGGTCAACAGCCAGCTCGGGTCCACGGAACATATGGAAGCATTTCCTTTAGTTGGATAATGCACGCTGTGACGTTTTTAGCTGCAATTTCACCAAATGACTTTGTCCTTCGTAATATGAAACTTTCTTGAAGCCGGTGCTCATCCTGCAAGGCTCACAGTTTGGTCCGGTGACCTTTAGCATAATTACACTTTTCCAGCCGGGTTATAAACAGTTAATTTGAAGGCTTGAGCCAGCGAGAGAATGACGCATCTCAGTTTGTTCTTAAAAAATGGATCATGGTCATTAATCAATCAATCAATCAACGTTTTATTTACAAGGCCCTTAATCACAAATGTCTCAAAGGGCTTCACAAGCCACAACCACATCATGGGCTCAGATCCCACATCAGGGCAAGAAAAAACTCAACCCAATGGGATACAATGAGAAACCTTGGAGGGGACCGCATATGTGGCGACCGGTGCAATGGACGTTGAGTGGATCTAGATCAGGGGTGCCCATTACGTCGATCGCGAGCTACCGGTCGATCGCGGAGGATGTGTCAGTCGATCGCCAGCCAGGCATTAAAAAAATAGTCCTAAAAATGAGCGATCATAAATCTTCACTATGACGTCACTTTCGTCACTTGATTGACATTCACGGCACCCGAGGGTCTTCTGAGATGACGCTGACTGCTGCCAGCTCATTATTGAGAAAAAAATACAGACAGGAAGGCGAGAAACAGTTTTTATTTCAACAGACTCTGGCGCCGTACCTGTCCTCAAAACTCCAAAGACCGACTGCACAGTTGCACAATAAAAGCGCTGCTTCATCCTGCCTGCGCTAACAAAATAAGAGTCTCAGAAAGCTGACGTGCACAAGCTAGCAAGCTACGGAGTTTATCGCCAATGTATTTCTTGTAAAGTGTATACAAAGGAGTATGGAAGCTGGACAAATAAGATGCCAAAAACCAACCACTTTCATGTGGTATTGGACAGAAAGGAGGACTTTTTTTCTCCTCCATTTAAAAATGCGGACGTTTTCAGCAGCACTGACTGATTCCTATCAATGCAAGTCATCAGAATCAGGTAATACACCAATTTATATTGTTGTCTTCATGAAAGAAAGGAATCTATATGTGTCAAACATGCTTGTATTATCATTAAACACTTTTAACTTATTAACAATATTAACTATATGTGTTAAACATGCTTGTATTATCTTTAAATACCTTTAACTTGTTAACAATATTAATTATATGTGTTAAACATGCTTGTATTATCTTTAAACACCTTTAACTTGTTAACAATATTAACTATATGTGTTGAACATGCTTGTATTATCTTTAAACACCTTTAACTTATTAACAATATTAACTATATGTGTTAAACATGCTTGTATTATCTTTAAACACCTTTAACATTTTAACAATATTACCTATGTGTTAAACATGCTTGCATTATCTTAAAACACCTTTAACTTGTTAACAATATTAACTATATCTGTTAAACATGCTTGTACTGTAGTATCATGAAACACCTTTAACTTGTTAACAATATTAACTATATGTGTTAAACATGTTTGCATTATCTTTAAACACCTTTAACTTGTTAACAATATTAACTATATGTGTTAAACATGCTTGCATTATCTTTAAACACCTTTAACTTGTTAACAATATTAACTATATGTGTTAAACATGCTTGCATTATCTTTAAACACCTTTAACTTGTTAACAATATTAACTATATGTATTAAACATTCTTGTACTATCATTAAACACCTTTAATTTATTAACAATATTAACTATATGTGTTAAACATGCTTGCATGATCATAAACACCTTTAACTTGTTAACAAAAACATATCTTTCATAAATAAGTAAATATAAATTAAATATATATGAATGAGGTAGATCCCCACGACTTGATTAATTGAAAAGTAACTCGCCTGCAGAAAAAGTGTGGGCACCAATGATCTAGATCATAGTGTGAGAGTCCAGTCCATAGTGGGGACAGCCGGAGATCGTCTTGGGTGGAAACAAGTCAGCAGCGCAGAGGCGTCCTCAACTGAACTGATGCACATATGAGCCGTCCCCCCCATCCCACCCTCCTATGGGCGACCGGTGCAATGGATGTGGAGTGGATTAAATCTTTTTTTTTTTAATTGACATCCAGCATCAGATCAAAAGTTTACATACACTTGTAAAGAACATAATGTCATGGCTGTCTTGAGTTTCCAATACTTTCTACAACTCTTATTTTTTTTGTGATAGAGTGATTGGAGCACATACTTGTTTGTCACAAAAAACAGTCAAGAAGTTAGGTTTGTTTATGAATTTATTATGGGTCTACTAAAAATGTGACCAAATCTGCTGAGTCAAAAGTATACATACAGCAATGTTAATATTTGATTACATGTCCCTTGGCAAGTTTCACTGCAATAAGGCGATTTTAGTAGCCATCCACATGCTTCTGGTTGAGTTTTCGACCACTCCTCTTGACAAAATTGGTGCTGTTTAGCTAAATGTGTTGGTTTTCTGACATGGACTTGTTTCTTCAGCATTGTCCACTCGTTTAAGTCAGGACTTTGGGAAGGCCATTCTAAAACCTTAATTCTAGCCTGATTTAGTCATTTCTTTACCACTTTTGATGTGTGTTTGGGGTCATTGTCCTGTTGGAACACCCAACTGCGCCCAAGACCCAACCTCCGGGCTGATGATTTTAGGTTGTCCTGAAGAATTTGGAGGTAATCCTCCTTTTTCATTGTCCCATTTAAAGCACCAGTTCAAATGGCAGCAAAACAGGCCCAGAACATAATGCTACCACCACCATGCTTGACAGTAGGTATGGTGTTCCTGGGTTTAAGGCCTCACCCTTTCTCCTCCAAACATATTGCTGGGTATTGTGGCCAAACAGCTACATTTTTGTTTCATCTGACCACAGAACTTGTCAGATGAAACAAAAATGTAGCGGATGGCCACAATACCCAGCAATATGTTTGGAGGAGAAAAGGTGAGGCCTTTAATCCCAGGAACACCATCCCCACCGTCAAGCATGGTGGTGGTAGTATTAGGCTCTGGGCCTGTTTTGCTGCCAATGGAACTGGTGCTTTACAGAGAGTAAATGGGACAATGTAAAATGAGGATTACTTATTACTTACTTATTCTTCAGGACAACCTAAAATCATCAGCCCGGAGGTTGGGTCTTGGGCGCAGTTGGATGTTCCAACATGACAATGACCCCAAACACACGTCAAAAGTGGTAAAATAATGGCTAATTTAGGTTAGAATTAAGGTTTTAGAATGGCCTTCCCAAAGTCCTGTATTAAACATGTGGACAATGCTGAAGAAACAAATACATGTCAGAAAACCAACACATTTAGCTGAACTGCACACATTTTGTCAAGAGGAGTGGTCAAAAATTCAACCAGAAGTTTGCCAGAAGCTTGTGGATGGCTACCAAAAGCGCTTTATTGCAATGAAACTTGCCAAGGGACATGTAAGCAAATATTAACATTGCTGTATGTATACTTTTGACACAGCAGATTTGGTCACTTTTTCAGTAGAACCATAAAAAATTCATATAAGAACCAAACTTCATGAATGTCTTTTGTAACCAACAAGTATGTGCTCTAATCACTCTATTACAAAAAAATAAGAGTTGTAGAAATGATTGGAAACTCAAGACAGCCATGACATTATGTTCTTTACAAGTGTATGTAAACTTTTGACCGCGACTGTCTGCCCCCCCTCCAAAAAAGAAGAAAGAAACAGCAAGTCTATGGGGCGTGACCTACTTGACCCAGTTTTCCCAGTAGGAAGTAAACGTCTCCAATTTATAATTAATAAAAGCAGTTATCTTCTCCATTGTATGGATCTAGTTAATAATGTGAGAGTCCAGTCCATAGTGGGGCCAGCAGGAGATCATCTTGAGTGGAGACAGGTCAGCAGCGCAGAAACGTCCCCAACTGATGCACAGATGAGTGGTCCACCCTGGACCTCAACTTTGAACAGCTAGCGGATCATCTGTGGTCACCCGATAAGCTCTCCACACAGGAGAGGGGGGCAGAGCAGAAAAGAGACGGCAGATCAACTGGTCTAAAAAGGGGTCTATTTAAAGGCTAGAGTATACAATTTAGTTTTAAGATGAGACTTAAATGCTTCTACTGAGGTAGCATCTCTTACTGTTACCGGTAGGACATTCCAGAGTACTGGAGCCCCAATAGAAAACGCTCTATAGTCCGCAGACTTTTTTTGGGCGCTGGGAATCACGAATAAGCCGGAGTTCTTAGAACGCAGATTTCTTGCCGGTACATATGGTACAATACAATCAGCAAGATAGGTCATGGTTCTGTTTGTCGCGCACATGCTTAAAGAACCTGCATAAGGGAAAAACAAGTTGACTCTATATGTTTCATTGTATCCATTAAACCGGGGGTCAGCAACCCACGGCTCTTTAACGCCATCCTAGTGGCCCCCTGGACCTCTTTCAGAGATGTGTGAAAATGGAAAAAGATGACGATTTTAATATATTTTCTGTAGGAGAACAAACATGACACAAACCTTCCTAATTGTTAGAAATCCCATTGTTTATGTTATAAATGATTCACTGACAGTGGTGTGCTGTCAGAGCCAGCAAGGGTATCTCTGCTGGCCTGACATAAATCATAATCATAAATTAATAAAAGTTAATTTTATTTTGTATTTACTTTTCATAATATATATATATATATATATATATATATATATATATATATATATATATATATATATATATATATATATATATATATATATATATATATATAAATAAATAAATGTATTCATCATATTATCTTCATGTCATACACTACCGTTCAAAAGTTTGGGGTCACCCAAACTATTTTGTGGAATAGCCTTCATTTCTAAGAACAAGAATAGACTGTCGAGTTTCAGATGAAAGTTCTCTTTTTCTGGCCATTTTGAGCGTTTAATTGACCCCACAAATGTGATGCTCCAGAAACTCAATATGCTCAAAGGAAGGTCATTTTTGTAGCTCCTGTAACAAGCTAAACAGTTTTCAGATGTGTGAACATGATTGCACAAGGGTTTTGTAATCATCAATTAGCCTTCTGAGCCAATGAGCAAACACATTGTACCATTAGAACACTGGAGTGATAGTTGCTGGAAATGGGCCTCTATACACCCATGTAGATATTGCACCAAAAACCAGACATTTGCAGCTAGAATAGTCATTTACCACATTAGCAATGTATAGAGTGTATTTCTTTAAAGTTAAGACTAGTTTAAAGTTATCTTCATTGAAAAGTACAGTGCTTTTCCTTAAAAAATAAAGACATTTCAATGTGACCCCAAACTTTTGAACGGTAGTGTATTAGGCTCCAATGTTGCTGTTTTTAAGTTAGAGCTTTTATCCATTCAGAATTCATCTAGCTTGTTGCCAGCGCTGTATGAATGCTGAATCAACATTAGCGGTGGCTGTGCAGTGAAAACGAACAAAGGACGTTCAGTTAACAGACAGTTGTGATCAGATCACGAGTTGTTGACAGTAGCCAATCTAGGTAGCCTTACGTTGAATGTGACTGTGATCGGATACTCACTTGTCACACCCAAGTATCCAATTACAAGTTGTGATTTACAATAGCACAAAGTGGCACCGGAGCCATACCCGGCCAGCGGAGAAATCAGCGGTACTCACTTTGTTAACCAACAATAGAAACAGAGCAGGGAATTTTCAAGAAGGATATTTAAAGAGAGACTAGATCTTGTGAGACGAGGTCGGCCGACCCCGGAAACGGTTTAAGCTGTCCTGGCGGTGAAATGGTTTGTCTGCCACTTCCACTCGAAACAACCAACTACGAGTGGTGCCAGTGGCTTATACGGCATCAAATGGCCGTTACAAATTTTGAGTTTAAATATATTTTTTCACTTTCGATATGTTTTTTACAATTATTTTAGTTTTGACAGTACGGGCGCGGGTTAGGGTTTATTGATTTTAAAATGCGCCAAAAAATAGCCTGTTTTGTACATTAATATTCAGGTGGTTCAATGCCCAGTAGGGCGCAAATGTGTTTCTGTATCGTATTTTTAAAGTCGTGGTCATGTGGCGACAAAAATTATTGTATTTTGAGAAGTATTTATTGAAGTCCGACTAAGTAGGACAACACTGAAGGCCTGGGTGGGAAACGCACGGCCCGCCACTGTTCACTGATGAGAGTATTTGGCAAGCGCCGTTTTGTCCTACTAATTTCAGCGATCTTTGAAATCACCATAGTTTGTTTACATGTACAACTTTTTCCAATGCTGCAACAGAAAGACATATTTTATGCCACTCCTTCTTTGTCTCATTTTGTCCACCAAACGTTTCATGCCGTGCGTGAATGCACAAAGGTGAGCTTTGTTGATTGTATTGATTTGCTGGAGTGCTTATCAGGCATATTTGGTTCATCCATGACTGCAAGCTAATCGGTGCTAACATGCTATTTAGGCTAGCTGTATGTACAGATTGCATCATTATGCCTTGTTTGTAGGTATATTTGAGCTCATTTAATACCCTTTACATGTATCCTCTTTGTATATAATTTAGTTTTGCATGTCTTATGACACATTATCTTTATGTAATATTGGCTGCATTTCAGATAGTTGTTTGTGTGCCATGTTGTTCCAGACCACAGCAAACATTACCAAGCTTGCAAAGATTGTAATGAATCTATTAGAAGAAGACAGCCTGCCGTTTCCTTTAACTTGGACACACACATCTATACTGTTGGCCATTAAAAGCCAGTAATTTCCAGGCGTTATCTCACCTTCTGAGTAGCCTCTGATTTACTAATGGTTTCTAATGTTGTAAAAATGTGTGTAATACATATTAAATGTCAACATAGTCATTTTGATGGTAGGCTAATATAGCTAATACAGACACTTATGTCATGTGTTGCTTTCATTATAGGACTTATATATGGCTTTTCATTTTTTGCGGCTCCTGACAGATTTGTTTTTATATTTTTGGTCCAATATGGCTCTTTTTAGGTTGCCGACCACTGCTGTAGGAGAATAAACATGTCACAAAACCTTCCTAGTTGTTAGAAATCCCACTGTTTATGTTATACATGCTTCACTGATGAGAGTATTTGGCAAGCACTGTTTTGTCCTACTAATTCCAGCGATCCTTGAACTCATCATAGTTTGTTTACATGTACAACTTTCTCCGATACTGCCACAAAAAGATGTGTTTTATGCCACTCCTTTTTTGTCTCATTTTTTCCACCAAATGTTTTATGCTGTGCGTGAATGCATAAAGGTGAACTTTGTTAATTGTATTGATTTGCTGGAGTGCTTATCAGGCATATTTGGTTAATCCATGACTGCAAGCTAATCGGTGCTAACATGCTTTTTAGGCTAGCTGTTTGTACATATTGCATCATTATGCCTCGTTTGTAGGTATATTTGAGCTCAATTAATACCCTTTACTTATGTCTTCTATGTATTTAATTTATATTTGCATGTCTCATGACACATTATCTGTATGTAATATTGCCTGCATTTCTCATAGTTGTTTGTGTGCCATGTTGTTCCAGACCACAGCAAACGTTACCCAGCTTGCAAATATTGTAATAAATCCATTAGAAGAAGACAGCCTGCCGTTTCCTAATACTTGGACACACACATCTATACCTTTGGCCATTCGGAGCCAGTAATTTTCAGAAGTTATCTCATCCTCTTAGAAGCCTTTATTTTACAAAGGATTTCCAATGTTGCAAAAATGTGTTGAATAAAAATTAAAATACATAATTTCTGTCAACGGAGATTTGTGTCAGCCTTTGATAGTCGGCTAATATAGCTAATATAGACACTTACATCATGTGTTGCCTTCATTACAACACTTATATAAGACTTTACATTTTTTGCGGCTTCAGACAGATTTGTATTTGTTTTATTTTTGGTCCAATATGGCCCTTTCAACATTTTGGGTTGCCAAACCCTGCATTAAACCATGTCCAATTGTATTTCCAATCCGCATGAAGTATGTTAAAATCACCGTCTGAACATCACAAAATGCCACAAATTCAGTCAGCTATTTTGAATATTCCTCTCTGAACAACTTTGGCAATTTCCGTTGATTCGGGGTCGGATGAGGTCACTGGTGGAGCGCCTCTGCACTCTGACCATATCATTAGATCAGGTCATGCTGGAAATACGCCAACATTTCAAAAGAAATGTGCTGTATATCATTCACAATCTTTATGTAAGACAAGGACAAGAACACATATGCTTTGGCTTTTTTATGCTTTAAAATTCGTAAATAGATAGCTAACAATTGAGTTAACAGATCAAGGGTCCTCTAAAAACACCCAGAAAGCGCCTATTGTTATTATAAGCACTTACGCAGACTGTCTTTTTTATCGACGCATTGGTAGTAGTGAGCTAATGCTATTTTCCGCTGCTATTATTGACACACTGAGCTGACGGCTGCTTCTGCTTCGTCTCAAACTTGCTAAAAGTAAATTCTAGATTATAATTCATGCATCTGAGATGGTGAAAAGACACAAAAATACGCTTGTTGGGGCAACGTTTTTGAACCCTTCGTGAGGATTGTGAATAAATCTTCATCTAAACGGAATAATGTGAGCGTCCCGTCGGTCGGCATCCCCGCGAGAGTGGGAATATTACAGTAAGTGTTTGTTTCATTATGGTTTATTGGGGTTAAATTGTATGTTTAGCACCTAGCAATGCTGCTGATGCTATTTAGCAGGGGTGTCAAACAAATTTTCATTGAGGGGCCACATCGCAGTTATGGCTACTCTCAGAGGGCCGCTTTTAATAGTGGGTAATAAATGAATATTAATAAATAAGGATGATATTATTACACACCTGCTTGTGCATTTGATCATTATATTTGTTTACGTACTTTGTAAAAATATGTAGGTCAGTCGTAGAATTTACCATGTTTTTTTGGTTTTTTTTTTAACTGCATTTTACTGGAAAAAGGGTACCACCATATTTTACAGTCATGGTCAACATCTAGAGTTGTTGCGTTTTTAAATAGAAAAATGTTACCACTGTTTTCTTTTTAGGCAACTGGTGTTTTGTTTTTTTCAAACAAATACTTATCTTTAAACAATTAACAATTTTAATGGATAACTTGCTTTGAAATCGTAAGTCAATGAGGTATTTACTTTTATTTTAACAAAAAAAATGTGTAATGTATGATAATGTAATATTTGTTACATTATTAGGAAACACGAAACTAACAGCTCATTATCATTACAGGTCATAGCTACTTTACAACCTAAACTCATACAAATGTAACAAAATATTACATCATTAGTGTGAAAAACATTATTATTACAGACTCATACAGATATTTAAGCATCTATTTTTATTTTAGGAAAGAAAACATTTAATTTGTTTCACTATATAATATTGAATACAAATATATGCAATTTCATGCATTACAAGTACAAATACATTTAAAGTACTTTATTGAAGTGTATTGTTTCCAGGCTTTCGCGGGCCACATTAACTGAAGTGGCTGGCCAGATCTGGCTCCCAGGCCTTGGGTTTGACTCCTCTGCTATATATTGTTTCAATAAAGCTACATCCGCTTAGCTCTCAGCTTCTAAAACGTATTACTCATCCTCTTTGTGTTCGTTTTCAAAAATCTATGTTTCTGGATCATATTTTTCCCCAAAGTAATAGCCTCTCACAAAGTCTGCATGATTAGCATTGTTGTTGATTGGGAAGGGGTCTGTGGTTCCTAACTCACGTAACTGGCTTGCTCATAGATTGATACTATTTTGATCATTTCTATTTATTCGCAAACTTTGGAAGTCTTTTGGTGTCATTAATCAGATAAATATGATCATAGCTCTAATATAGACACAATTGCTTTGCCCATTATTTTGTTACTTTAAGAAGTTACATTAAGGAACTCCACAAATGCACAATTTAACAACTCCAAAGCGGAGTAGGAAGAAGCAGAGCTTATCTATTCCTTCCACTCTTCTACGTCTTAGCAATTACTAAGTGTGTTTACTTACTGTAATCAAATATGAATAATTGTATATTTCAATTCGGTGCGGTTATTCACTTCTGCTCATAACAGTTGTTTAGCATTTTTAATTGAATCCGTCCGTATACGAATAATTATAACTATAACAGGAACTGCACTAACTATAAATAGGAACTGCACTAAGTTTTGTCCATCATTCACAATCTTTATGTCAGTCAAGAATATGCGTCTTTATTTTTGTGTGCATTCCAAACAACAACAAAATGCTAGTAAAAGGCAGCTAACAATGCAGCAAATGGGGATTGACGCGCTGTAAAAAAAACCCCATCTAAAAACAGCCAACAACACCCTTTTGAGTTTAGAAAAAATATAGTACTGGGTTATAAATCTTGCCTCTCACTTGTATAATAGAAGGTTGTGTCAAAAAGTCTGAAAGTTGGTCACCTTTGAAGATCTGCACAAAACCAATTTGACAGTTGATGCTATGGCTCTCTTTAAATGGAATATAGCAGACTATGGCAGCTTCGCCAGGATGCTTTTTTTTTTTAAATCTGAGAAGTGAGGATTATTCTGAATTTTGCAGCTCAAGAAAAACAACAACATATCATCAGTCAGCATCTCGGTGAGTGCAGACATTGTAAGTCCCTGTTTTATCTTCCTATTTAATGTTGTTCATTTGCGCTTTGTGAAACCAAAGCACCCAGGAACTTTTTTTGGTAATGTTTTAATTGACCGAAATACTGTAATTATTACATGGTATCATACATGTGCCTGTTACTGAAGTGCAGACATACTGCATGCATATATACAATGGCTACGGAGGTTTTTGGATGTTGCTTCAAAAAGATCGTATCCCCGTTCCGTGCAGTGTTAGCCGCCTTTTTTTAGCAGTTATTTATTATTCAGAATGCAAAAAAAATAAATGAGAGGTTTTTTTCACAAATAAGGACAGTAAGAAGAAGCACCCCCCCCTCTCTCAAATATTTTTCACCAAGTAACACCTCAGGAAACACTAGGCCAGACCTGGGCAAATAATTGTTTTCCTGGGTTTCCCCTGGTTTGATTCAATACAGTACAATAGTTTTGATTGACACTGTCAAAGAGAGATTACCATATTTTCCGGACTATAAGACACACTTAAAATCCTTTTTTTTAATCTCAAAACTCAACAGTGCGCCTTATAACCTAGTGCGCCTAATGTAAGGAATAATTATGGGTTTGCTTACCGACCTCAAACCTATTTTATTTGGTACATGGTGTAATGATAAGTGTGGCCAGTAGACGGCAGTCAAACATAAGACATATGTGTAGACTGCAAGATGATGGCAGTCACACACAAGATATATGTGTAGACTGCAATATTACTGAAGTAAACAACAACGACATATTATATGTTCCATTGAAAATATAGAACATTACACACAGCGCTAAAAAATCTATCTAAATGTTTTAGTACGACTTTGGTAAACTATGAAGCTGCACCGCTTGATGGATTGTACTCTGCTTCAACTTATGGATATTATTATGGTGTGTGTATAAGGTAAGACATATTATCTGGCATTTTGTTTCGCAACATTAGGCAAAAGCAACTTTTCTTACCTTCTGCGGATCTGTATTTGGGTCTGAATAAGTCCTGAAAAATTGCGCGCATCCGCCTTTGAAGTCTGTGCCGACCACCGTAGTCGATAAGCTTCTTCTTTTTCTCTATCTTCTTATTATGGGACATTCATCCTGTTGCCATTTCTAGTAAGAAGTAGTAAAATGTTTTAACTTATATTTGCCATGAACGCACTAAAACATACCGGTGTCGTGAGTTGAAACTATTCACCCAAGGAACTTTAGTTATTAGAGAGTTTCACGGGACACATTTCTGGCCTTGTTGTTGCACTAGTGCACCTGGGGCTGCAGATAACTGACAATATAACCTGGTCCCTACACACCGGAGCTCTTGTAAAAAGAACTCAGCAGCGCATGCACTTTTTGCAATGGATGAAAAGAGCACAGCTCCCTCCCCCCATTCTCACCACATTCTACAGAGGCACTATAGAGAGCCTACTGACCAACAGCATCTCTTTCTGGACTGGAGCCTGCAGTGCCTCAGACTGGAAGTCTCTCCAGAGAGTGGTGAGGACGGCGGAAAAGATCATCAGGACTCCTCTTCCTCCTATCCAGGAGATCACAAAAAGCCGCTGCCTGACCAGGGCTCAGAAAATCTGCAAAGACTCCTCCCACCCCCACCAAGGACTGTTTTCACTGCTAGACTCTAGAAAGAGGTTCCAAAGCCTCCGGAGAGAACCTCCAGGTTCTGTAACAGCTTCTTCCCTCAGGCCGTAAGACTCTTGAACGCATCATAATTATCCCCTCAACTCCCCCCCAAAATGGATTATCTCACTGGAATAAAAAAAGACAATATAACATACATGTAGACCACAAAGAAGTGTATTCAATTTAGAAAAAAAACTAAACAATATGACTCCTTTAATGCGTCCTATAACCCGGTGCCTCTATATATGAAAAAAGACCATTCATTGGCATTGCGCCTTATGGTGCGCCCTATGGTCCGGAAAATATGGTAATCAAAAACTTTACTATGGTTATAGTTTGTTAAGGTGTATACTTTATGATACCGAAAAGCTGTGTTTGAAATCCTTTGGTGAGAAGAAATAAGTCAAATGTTCATGTAAACAGTATTTTTTGAAATCGGGGATTTATCTTTTATCTTTTCCCACCTTCTACCTTTTTAGTCATGTCCGTTGTGTCCTTGGGCAAGACACTTCACCCTTTGCCTCTGATGGCTGCTGGTTAGCGCCTTGCATGGCAGCTCCCGCCATCAGTGTGTGAATGTGTGTGTGAATGGGTAAATGTGGAAATACTGTCAAAGCGTTTTGAGTACCTTTAAGGTAGAAAAGCGCTATACAAGTATAACCCATTTATCATGTATTTATATCTTACATGTTGCAATAGCCTTAACCCTTGTGTAATGTGCATATTGTTGTTTCTCAGCCAGCGTTTGTGGGTCTGATGGACCCGTTGCATTTTGTGTCTTTTAATGCCTCACAATCAAACACTTTCATGTTAAAATTCTGAACAGATGTTTATTGGGATAAGGTAAACATCTGTTCAGTATTTTAACATAAAAGTGTTTGATTGTGAGGCATTGAAAGCCACAAAATGCAACGGGTCCATCAGACCCACAAACGCTGGCTGAGTAACAATAATATGTATGTTGCACTGAAAATGTATCTGCCAGTTTCTTCTTATGTGTTTCTGCACCTGCGGTTCCCACACAAAGTTGCAACATTGTTTGTCAACACTGTGTGCTCTCATTTTCTCGCACATTTGACCCTCTGATGTTCTGTGTACCTACACTCTGTCCTCCTCCTGTCTAGGCCTGATGTGTGTGTGTGTGTGTGTGTGTGTGTGTGTGTGTGTGTGTGTGTGTGTGTGTGTGTGTGTGTGTGTGTGTGTGTGTGTGTGTGTGTGTGTGTGTGTGTGTGTGTGTGTGTGTGTGTGTGTGTGTGTGTGTGTGTGTGTGTGTGTGTGTGTGCATGTGGTACACAGAACATCAATTTCCACACTTCTATTAGCCCCGGGTCCAGTGGACCCGGACATCTTATATGTAATAGAAATGTGTAGGGGCGTGTAGGGTGTGTGGTCATTAAATATGTATTCTGATATATGTTCTTCACAGAAAATGAGCCAAAGTCAGTGAGTCTCAGTTTGAAAAATTAATTAATTGTATCATTTTTCTTTTAATAACAAATGAAAACGGGTCCCACAGACCCGAACACCACACACGGGTTAAGTATCACAAACATACATTAGTTAACATTTTTATGTACACTTGAGACCTTGAAAGGTAGCAATTACTGACTTGCTCTCTCACGTTTCCAATTCAACATCACTTTCAAGGCCCCTTTCAGGCCCTGTCTTTGCTGTTTTGTCAAAGCTGGGGAAGCGTCTGAATCTTGGCAAAGTTGACGTTGAACAAGAGGGCTTGGAAAGTCTAAAAGGAGCTCCTTCCGACGCTGAATGAACGGCTCTTCACTCTTGCCCTCTATTTCTACAATTTTGGAAGGAGCCACATTGTCACTCACAGATTGTTAGGGCTGAACTAGTGGAACCCGAGTACTTGACACTGAGATTGGACACCAATTGTTTCAAGAGTGTGGAGTGGGCTGAGGTTTTCACGCTGCAGAGTCTCTGAGATGGAGATTTACTTGGTTCCGACAGAGATAGCAGGGAGTCATGTATAAAATGAAGCTAGATCAACTATATAAATGTGGTTAAGTTAGAATGACATGTGCGTTTTTACAGACCGAGTCAGGAACAAGACGACGGCAGTTCAAGACCAGTGAACCACGGCTGTCGACAGAGTTTTGGTCTTGACCAGTTTTGAGACAAAATCCTGTCTGAACCTGAGTTGAGGCAAGATACAATTATCCTGGGACAAGATTGAGACCAACCTGGCCGAAATAAATCTTGGTGTTTTGTCTTGACAAAGTGGGCCCAACATTGGGTGAGCAAATATCTTTCCGTGTCTTGAGCTTATCACTAAGAACAACGAAGAGATGTAATTTCAATCGTGCATTCATACAACTGCCAACATTTGGCGTTGCAATCCTTTCATCCTAGGTCAGGTATAGTTTTTAACTGTTTTACTTAGAACTTCAACAAATGAACAACATGAGGGATCTTGCGACTGTATTACAAGCTTAAAATTCAGTCTAGTTATTGCCAACCTGATTGATTGATTGATTGAAACTTTTATTAGTAGATTGCACAGTACAGTACACATTCCGTACAATTGACCACTAAATGGTAACACCCGAATACGTTTTGCAACTTGTTTAAGTCGGGGTCCATGTTAATCAATTGTACCGTATTTTCTGGACCATAAGGTGCACCGTTGATGAGCAGGTCTAGTCAGGTCTATTTTCATACAAAAGGCACAACGGATTATAGGGCGCATTAAAGGGGTCACATTATTTTATTTATTTTCTAAATTGTAAACACTTCCTTGTGGTCTACATAACATGTAATGATGGTTCTTTGGTCAAAATGTTGCATAGACGATGTTTTACAGACCATCTTCAAGCCGCTTTCTGCCAGTCGCTTCAGGATGCGCCGTTTTGTGGGCGGTCCTATTTACATGGCTTTTCTAGCAGTGTAGCGTGCAAGGATGGGAGTGGAAGAAGTCTCAAAAGATGGAGCTAACTGTTTTAAAGACATTTAGACTTTACTTAAATCAATAACGGAGCAGAATCTCCTTATCAGCGGCTCACTAGTGCAACAACAAGGCCAGAAAACCGTCGGACCGGAACTTTCTAATAAGTAAAGTTCCTTGGGTGAATAATTTAAACTCACTACACCGGTATGTATTAGTGCTTTCATGGCGAGATATAAGTTAGAACTTTACGCTACTTTATATTAGAAATGGCAACAGCAGAGGGTGAATGTCCCATAACAAGAAGATAGTGAAAAAGAAGAAGCTTATCAACTACGGCATCGCCACGGCGTGTGTAAAGTTTCAGGACTTATGCAGATCCCAAATACACATCAGCAGGTACCAGAAGGTAAGACAAGTTGGCTTTGCGTAATATTGTGAAACAAAACGCCGGATAATATGTCTGCTAATGGGTGCCATTTTGCGGTCCTTATACACACACCATAGTGATACTCTGACTACGGTAGCCGTAATGGGCCGACAATCCATCAAGCGGTGCGACTTCAAAGTTGTACTAAAACATTTTGACAGATTTTTGAGTGCCGTGTGTATTGTTTTTTATTTTCAGTGGAACATTTAAAGTTTTGGTGTTGTTTACTGGCGTCATATTGCAGTCTACATGTATCTCTTATGTGTGACTGCCATCTACTGGTCACACTTATCATTACACCATGTACCAAAGAAAATTGCTTCGAGGTCGGTAAGCAGAACCAGAATTATTCCGTACGTTCAGGCGCATCGGGTTATAAGGCGCACTGTCAAGTTTTGAGAAAATGAAAGGATCTTAAGTGCGCCTTATTGTCCGTAAAATACAGTAACTTAAATAAAATACCTTCTTAATTCCGTTTCGCTTACCGCCACTGCATCCAACAGCAACTACGCGCTACCATGATATGTTTTCTATACTCGCAAGGGTCACAGGTAAGCTGGAGCCTATTCTTGCTGTCTTGGGGCGAGAAGCGAGCTCCGACCTGACTTGTTGGCCAGCCAATTGTAGCCATTTGGATAATTCCTGCAGCAATAAAAACATGTTTTTTTTTGTTCTCACCCCGTATCAGAACTTTTCACTTCAAACTTACTCAGCACATTTTTGACATTTCCTTCAGCGTTGCTATGGTCCGTCGGCATAGGAACAGGGATTTAGTGCCCTCAAAAATGTTTTATTCACCCAAAACAAGGTGGACATAAAAAGCATCCATCCAGAACAAAACCCTGAGATTGTCAAGCCAGCAACAAGTGCAGGTTGCTTAACAACAAAAAGTACAACAAATTGAGCAAAAAATGTATAGTTTCATAAAAAAAGGAGAGTAGAAAATAGAAGTAGAAATAAGGTGCCTTAATCTAACACTCCTTATATGATGCAAATCAATATTTGGAACTTTGTTTAAGCGTTTTATGTGTGTGTGAAAAGCAGGCCTTGTTTAAATGTTTTTTTCAGGCTAACATACCGGGGTATTTCGTGCAGGTTGTATCAGTCTTTTGATCCAGCAGCCATTAATAATCATGGGCCAGGGAAAAAAAAAAACTAGACTTCAATATAGTCAGTCTCATTATTAAATGATATCTCTGACCCAATTAAAATGCTTTGCAAAAAAGAGGGTTTCTCAGGATGTCCTCACAGAACATTTTTTTTTTTTTTTTTCTGCACACGAGCCTGTAAATAATCAAGCTGCAGGCAAACGGGGGCCCCTCCGGTACCCGGGAGAGGCAGGCTGTGTCAACAGCATGGCACTGTGCTGTCACCACATATCACTCCCGAGCCCTCGTACAGCCTTCAGCCGTGTGAAAAACACTACAGCCCTTATCTCTTTTTCGCCGCTGTCTTTTCCGTAGAGCATACACACTGCAGACAATTAAACCCGATCCCGTTTTAATCATTTTGAGGGTTTTTCTTTGCTCGAAGCTGACGCCATTTCTTCAGTCGATGCGGGCTTTTAAACGTGAGCAGGATTTACGCAGCCTTTTCTGTAATCGACCGGTATGATTATATATTGAGTTTGTGTCTTGCATTAAATATTTGTCAATCACCTAATTTGTGTTCATTCTAAGCCAGGCCTGGGCAATTATTTTGACTCGAGGGCCCAAATTTAGAGGAAAAAATGTGTCTGGGGGGGGGGCGGTATATCCATCCATGTATACATATATATATACATATACATATATTTGATACCGGTATCGGTACCAAAATGTATTTTGATACTTTTTCTAAATAAAGGGGACCATAAAAAATTTCATTATTGGCTTCATTTTAACAAAAAATCTTATGGTACATAAACATATGTTTCTTATTGCAATTTTGTCTGTAAAAAATAATGGTGAACATACAAGACACCTTTTATTTTATTAGTAAGTAAACAATGCAGTATGCAGTAACATATTGTGTCATTTCTTATTAGGGTTGTCTTGATACCAATATTTTGGTACCGGTACCAAAATGTATTTTGATACTTTTCTAAATAAAGGGGACCACAAAAATGGCATTGTTGGCCAAGGGACAAGCGGTAGAAAATGGATGTTGGCTTTATTTTAACAACACATCTTAGGGTACATTAAACATATGTTTCTTATTGCAATGTTGTTCTTAAACAACATAGTGAACATACAAGACAACTTTTCTTTTAGTAGTAAGTAATCAAACACAGGTTCCTAATTAGTCTGCTGATGTATGCAGTAACGTATTGTGTGATTTATCATTCTATTATTTTGTCAAAATTATGAGGGACAAACTGTAAAAATAGATTATTAATCCACTTGTTCATTTACTGTTAATATCTGGGTTTTTTTCTGTTTTAACATGTTCTATTTACACTTCTGTTTAAATGTAATAATCACTTATTCTTCTGTTGTTTGATACTTTACATTAGTTTTGGATGATACCACACATTTAGGTATCCAATCGATACCAAGTAGTTAAATGATCATACGTTGGTCATATTCAAAGTCCTCATGTGTCCAAGGACGTATTTCCTGAGTTTATAAACATAATAGAAATTTTAAAAAGTAAAAAGATTTTGTGACGATAAAACATATTGATGTAATCATAGTAGTATAGACTAGATACGCTATTGTACTTGATATCATTACAGTGGATTTTAGGTGTAGATCCACCAATGGCATGGAACACTAGCTTTTGTAAGCGGTGACGCCGGTTAGCTATAGTATCCTCTTACGGTGTGTAGTGAAGCATGTTTAGCTATTCCTCTTCCTGCAGGGATGATACTTTATTTGTCACCATGGTGGCGAGGATTAGTTATTTACAAGTAGCTAAAACACTGCCGACTGCGGCTGGACGCTAGCTGCTACATAGCTAGCCATGTCTTAAAGCACCTCTTCCTGAGGACGTTTCAGTGTTATAGCTTCACCTTTATTGTTAGTTTTTAAGCCAACATGCGTCCATTCTCCCTTTTCTGTCTACACACCGTGTCTGCTTGTACTTTTGTAAGTACTCTGTGTGTGTGCGCTGCCGAACATGCTCCTCTGCTCGTAAACCAGCAATGGGCCGTCATGCCCGTTAAAAAAAATGGGGCGGGTACCGGTAATATTTAGAGGCGGTATAGTACCGAATATGATTCATTGGTATCGCGGTACTATACTAGTACCAGTATACCATACAACCCTAATATACATACATGTGTATACATATTTACACACACACACCCGCTGTGAAAATCTGCTGTGCAGTATGTATATTTTTTGTATATTTTTAGGAACACTAATATAAAACCTCACAATAATGTCTGTTTGAAAGCTAAAAACTTTACGACAGACTGCCTTAAAAAACGGAATGGAATTACATTTTTTTTACTGAATGAGACACCCAGAATGTACATGAAAATAAAGAATGTGGGGTTTACAATTTTAACTATGAAAAATAAAACAGTGAATATTGACAACATATGAACGTCACACCCCCTCTCGATCGAGATATTTTACAATCGAGCGAAACGCAACAAAAATGATTACCCATTTAGATTACCATAGTAACTGGTGTATCATGCAAAAGCACACATTTCGGCCATTGAAATACTTACGGTAATTTGAAAACATTATGATGTGCAGTGAAACTACAGTTTCAATCTTAAAGATCAAAAACAAATTGTGGGGGACCCTAGGGCCCTTATTTGCCCAGGTCTGTTCTAAGCAATTCCAAAGGAACCAATGAAAGGGCCTTCTGTGATTTCACCCTCATTAGTGGCTACAAGTGTATTCACCCAGGTTGGCGGTTTTGTGCCTGGGGCTTGATTGTGCCCTATAATATGAGCCGGAGTGTGTGTGGAGTGGTCCGTGTGACCTTCTTCTACAGAATCATTAATACTCGAGAACAATGTGACAGAACACGGGGACAACAATGATCTTAACTGGGACTGGAACTAATTTTGTCAGTCAGACACCAGCCGAGTCAGGAACACCCTATTACCACATGATGCCTTCCTCTAAATTACACGTCAGCCGAACATTGCACGCGCACTGAGAGACAATGTTGGGTGTGATGCATGTTCAGGCTCAGGCTTTGTTTGACAACTATAAGCCGGGCGTGGTTTTGCGCACCCTCACGCTAACCGGCGTGTTAATAACAGTGGTGTGCGGTTAGGGCCAGCAAGGCCTTCTCTGCTGGCCTAACATAAATCATGATCATAAAATAATAAAAGTTAATTTGAATCTACACTACCGTTCAAAAGTTTGGGGTCACCCAAACAATTTTGTGGAATAGTCTTAATTTCTAAGAACAAGAATAGACCGTCGAGTTTCAGATGAAAGTTATCTTTTTCTGGCCATTTTGAGCGTTTAATTGACCCCACAAATGTGATGCTCCAGAAACTCAATCTGCTCAAAGGAAGGTCAGTTTTGCAGCTTTTGTAACGAGCTAAACTGTTTTCAGATGTGTGAACATGATTGCACAAGGGTTTTCTAATCATCAATTAGCCTTCTGAGCCAATGAGCAAACACATTGTACCATTAGAACACTGGAGTGATAGTTGCTGGAAATGGGCCTCTATACACCTATGTAGATATTGCACCAAAAACCAGACATTTGCAGCTAGAATGGTCATTTTCCACATTGGCAATGTATAGAGTGTATTTCTTTAAAGTTAAGACTAGTTTAAAGTTATCTTTTTTGAAAAGTACAATGCTTTTCCTTCAAAAAAAGGACATTTTAATGTGACCCCAAACTTTTGAACAGTAGTGTACTTTCCATAAAGTATTCATCATATTCTCTTCATGTCTTTTTAGGCTCCAGTGTTGCTTGTTTTTACGTTGGAGCTTTTATTCAATCAGAATTCAGCGAGCTTGTTGCCAGCGCTGTATGAATTCTGCCGAATAGACAGTTGCGATAGCCAATCAGATCACGAGTTGTTGACAGTAGCCCATCCAGGTAGCCTGACGCTAAACGCGACTATGATTGGATTTTCACTTGTCCCTCCCAAGTGAGAATCCAATCACAAGTTGTAATTTGTGAAAAGCAGGAAGTTGGCCATACCCGGCCAACAGAGAAATCATCGGTTCTCACTTTTTAAACTCGCAAAAAAACATTTCAAATATATGATTTGTTTATTTTTCCTTATTCAATATGTTCTTTATAATTATTTTAAATTTGACAGTACCATGAAAGGTATATTTTAAATGCTGATGCGGGTTCATAGATTTTATCCAATCAGAATTCAGCGAGCTTGTTGCCAGCGCTGTATGAATTCTGCCGGATAGACAGTTGCGATAGCCAATCAGATCACGAGTTGTTGGCAGTAGCCTTACGCTAAACGTGACTGATTGGATTTTCACTTGTCATTCCCAACTGAGAACCCAATCAAATTTGTAATTTGCGAAAAGCAGGAAGGGGCACTGGAGCCATACCCGGCCGACAGAGAAATCATCGGTTCTTACTTTTTTAACTCACAAAGAAAAAGTTCAAATATTTTATTTATTTATTTTTCCACATTTAATATGTTCTTTACAATTATTTTAATTTTGACAGAACCATGTCAGGTATGTTTTAAATGCTGATATGGGTTCATGGGTTTTTAAAGGCCTACTGAAATGATTTTTTTAAATTTAAACTGGGATAGCAGATCCATTCTAAGTGTCATACTTGATCATTTTGCGATATTGCCATATTTTTGCTGAAAGGATTTAGTAGAGAACAACGACGATAAAGTTCGCAACTTTTGGTATCTGATAAAAAAAAAAAAGCCTTGCCCCTACCGGAAGTAGCGTGACGTAGTCAATTGAAAGGCTCCTCACATTTTCCTATTGTTTTCAAAGCAGCTAGAGCGATTCGGACTGAGAAAGCGACGATTACCCCATTAATTTGAGCGAGGATGAAAGATTTGTGGATGAGGAACGTTAGAGTGAAGGACTAGAATGCAGTGCAAGACACTTTTTCTATTGTGGATCACGGATTTGTATTTTAAACCACCTCGGATACTAAAAGGGGGTGGAGAACGCGAAATGGACATTCACTGTGACTTTTATCTCCACGAAAATACATCAAAGAAACACTTCAGCTACGGAGCTAACGTGATAGCATCAGGCTTAAATGCAGATAGAAAGAAAATAAATAAACCCCTGACAGGAAGGATAGACAGAAAATCCACAATACTATTAAACCCATCCATCCATCCATCCATTTTCTACCGCTTATTCCCTTCGGGGTCGCGGGGGGTGCTGGTGCCTATCTCAGCTACAATCGGGCGGAAGGCAGGGTACACCCTGGACAAGTCGCCACTATTAAACCATGGACATGTAAATACACGGTTAATGCTTTCCAGGCTGGCGAAGCTTAACAATGCTGTTGCTAACGACACCATTGAAGCTAACTTAGCAACGGGACCTCACAGAGCTATGCCAAAAACATTAGCTATCCACCTACGCCAGCCAGCCCTCATCTGCTCATCAACACCCGTGCTCACCTGCGTTCCAGCGATCGACGGTGCGACGAAGGACTTCACCCGATCACAGAAGCGGTCGGTGAGACGGAGGAAGTTAAGGTGAGTTCGGCGGCTAGCGCGTCTGCTATCGTTCTCTGTCTTCCTGGTTGTGTTGCTGTAGCCAACCGCTAATACACCGATCCCACCTACAACTTTCTTCTTTGCAGTCTCCATTGTTCATTAAACAAATTGCAAAAGATTCACCAACACAGATGTCCAGAATACTGTGGAATTTTGAAATGAAAACAGAGCTTTTTTGTATTGGATTAAATGGGGTACCAATACTTCCGTATCAACTGATTCCGTCACGCGCATACGTCATCATATCTAGACGTTTTCAACCGGAAGTGTGGCGGGAAATTAAAAATTGCAATTTATTAGTTAACCCGGCCGTATTGACTTGTGTTGCAATGTTAAGATTTCATCATTGATATATAAACTATCAGACTGCATGGTCGGTAGTAGTGGGTTTCAGTAGGCCTTTAAATGTGCCAAAATATAGCCTGTACACTGAAGTGCCCAAGTGTGTTTCTGTATAGCATTTCTCCAGCCGTGGTCATGTGGTGACATAAATTAGGGTATTTTGAGGGGTATTTTTTAAAGTCGGACGTCACTGAAGGCCTAGGTGGGAAACGCACAGCCTGCCACTTGTTAATAAGCATCGGCTAACATTTGTAAATGTATATTTTGAGCTGCCGTTCTGATCGTGGCTCAGATTGGTGTTGACATTCCCAAAATTGTGACTCCCCTTTTAATTTGTGAAAGGCGCTTTTAACACGCACATATTAAAACAGCCCAAGGAAAAGGGTGAGCCAGAGCGTTAATCATTGCTCCAAATGTGCCACGAGCTGCTGAGCAAACCCCCCATAGTTATAATGATGAGATTGTTTTGCAAACTTAATCATTTTGTTGCATTCACACAGAGCACCTTAGAATTACATTTAACACATTTTGCATTCCACCCTGCACTACGAGGCAGTTGCTTTACCTTCATTTTCTCGACGCTCACTTCATATTTCAATCTGAACTGGTATAACCAGGTTGTGATTATTATTACTACAAACTGTATGAATTAATTCAACCCGGAGCAAAACAGCCTCCTGGGTATTGTCAGTCAATGATTGTTTTTTTGTTATGCCAAATGAATCACTCTTTTTCAAAGATGCTCCTGAACACATCGGTGTCATTAAACATGCTGAACCTTGTAATGTTGTATCATTCCAGTGTGTGGGTGCCTACAACGTGTCTCATATTTGCACTTAGAATGTTAATTAGCTCCACTGCTTATCACAATAAAAAGCAAACAGGGTAAAGTTTAGAATTTTCTGTTTTAGTTTTGGGTTTACAACAAGAACTGTCAAAGTGTTGGTGACGAACCCCAAGTTAAGTTAAAGTTAAAGTACCAATGATTGTCACACATAGGTGTGGCAAAATGTGTCCTCTGCATTTGACCCATCCCCTTGTTCACCCCCTGGGAGATGAGGGGAGCAGTGGGCAGCAGCGGTGCCGCGCCCGGGAATCATTTTTTGGTGATTTAACCCACAATTCCAACCAAGATGCAGAGAAGGCAGGTTTGGTGCAGGAAAACATGATTTAATGTCCACAATAAAGAAAAAACACAAACCAGGACCTAGGAACAGGCAAACTGGAAACAGGAACTACAAAACAGAAAAACTGGAAATAGCTAACGGCTAACAGGATCTGGCTAACAGGAAAACACAAAACAAGGAGCTAGGAGACAGCAAACTGTAAATAGTAGTGATGGGTCCGGCAACACCGATGCATCGGCGCATGCGTCAAGCTCATAGAGCGATACCCTGCGTCGGTGCGCGTACCGCTTTTAGAAAGTCACGTGACCGATTATGAGCTGTTTTGGTCACGTGACCGATACGCGAACTGTGTCGCACTCTGTGCCCTGTGAGCAACGTTCCCTCTAAGGTGCGCGCCTGCGCAATTGCGCACTGCTCAAGCGTCCTCTGCGCACAATGCAACTCTGAGTGACAGTGACAAGAAGCGGCCCTAACGGTGTTTGTCAACACCGTTCAATTATTGTAACGTCTATCGAGATGCTTTGAGAACAGGAATTATATCGATCACTTTATTGAGCAAAACTGTTTATATTCGGCCATAACCACACCAAAAACATGAGTAAAAAACTTCTTTTTCGAAAAACTAGTCATTTTCTGCCGTACAAACCAGGCCAAAACCAACTTGTCATCTGTCACCAACACGCATACCACTAAGCCACTGGTGCGTTTATGGCCACACAAAAAGTCGGACAACTCAAACACCTCACAAAGTTACAATTTGACTCCTCAGTCATACGTGTGCTTATTCTACTGTCATTTATTATTAATGTTAATGTATTGATATTAATCATGGATTGCTGTTACTAGAGAATACAGGAATGCACACTTCATCCTATGCTTACATTTCATTGTGCAACATGAGGATGTTTAAGGGGAACCAAATGTGATCTCTGAAAGGGGTACAAATGATTTCCAAAGCAGGACCCCCACCCAGACATATTGTACAATACTAATCCATAGCTTATGAAAAACAAGACATCTTCTATTTTCATTACAAGTGGGCCAAATCACTAATATTAGAAAATAATCTCATGAAAATGACTCCTCTCATTTGAGTGTTATTATAAAAGATTGGTTTGAGACAGGTGTGCTGCTGGTATTGCCACGTGTGATGTTGCTCACATGTGGTCCACTGAATGCTCACTGAGTTTTTGTGTTTGCTCAGACACATGAACAATTAGAGGGAACATTGCCTGTGAGCGGGTCTTTTCTACAGCCGGAGAAATAATAACTAAGAGAAATCGTCTAAAATTTAATACGTTGGAAAAACTGTTTTTTTTAAAATAAAAATGTGTAAAAAAAAAAAAAAAAAATTCCCAGTCCACAAGCATCCTCATTCACAACACATTCTCTTAGTTTTCCATGTTATGATACATGTTCACATTATTTATTGACTGTATCTAAAAAAGATACAAATATATTTTTATTTAAATGAAGATATGAAATAATCCTAAATGAAATACAATGACTTGGTTTATATTATTGTATATACTAGGTCATAAAATCAGTGTCAGTTGAGTCGGTCCATAGGTAGCCTGTAGGGATTTTTAATGTCCAGCAGATGTCAGTATTTAGTGACACAGTATCGCCACAGTATCAATACAGTTTTGCAATGTGTTGAAACGCTTCATGACGCCTCATCAACCCATCACTAGTAAATAGCTATAGGAACCAGCCAACAGGAACAGCTTACCGCAAATAACGACATCGACGAGTATTAGCACGACAGGTAGCGATGACATCGACAATACTCCAGCACTGACTGGAGGACAAGGCAGGTTTAAATAGCAGCCGGCTGATTGACACCAGGTGTGGCCAGGGGCCAATCAGCCGCAGCTGAGGGGAAACAGCGCTCAGGGAGAAAAGCAGGAGATAACCAAAATAAGAGCGCTGACAAGAAATAAAGACAAGAGGAAAAACCAAAACATAACTAAACTGTCGGTGACAAACCTGACAAGAACCAAAGCATTTTTGTGTATCCCTGAAGATTTTTAGACCAAGACCCACAACCGTTTTTTTTTTTAAAAAGAGATCCAAAAATATGCATACAATATCGCAGTGGTTCTCAGACATTTTTCACCAAATACTGTATTTTCCGTACTATAAGGCGCACTCAAAAACCTTTTTTTTCCCTCAAAACTCGACAGTGCGCCTTATAACCCGGTGCGCCTAATGTAAGGAATACATTTGATTGAGCTTACCCACTTCGAAGCTTTTTTATTTGGTACATGGTGAAATGATTAGTCTGACCAGTAGATTATTTTTTTTTGTAAATGTAAGTCACTTCCTTGTGGTCTACATAACATGTAATGGTGGTTCTTTGGTCAAAAGGTTGCATAGATTATGTTTTACAGACCATCTACAAGTCTCTTTCTGACAGTCGCCTCAGGATGCGCCGTTTTGTGGGTGGTTTTATTTACGTGGCTCACCTTCAACAGAGTCTTCTCCCTTCATCTTTGTTGTAGAGGTGTAGCATGCAAGGACGAGAGTGGAAGAGGTCTCAAAAGATGGAGCTAACTGTTTTAATGACTTTCAGACTTTACTTAAATCAATAACGGAGCAGCATCTTCTCCTCCGGAAACAACAACAAGGAAATGTGTCCCTTGAAAAACCGTCCGACCGGAACTCTGTAATAACTAAAGTTCCTTGGGTGAATAATGTACACTCACTACACCGGTATGTTTTAGCTCTTTCATGGCAAGTTTACTGACAGATATAAGTAAGAACTCTACACTACTTTATATTATAAATGGCAACAGCGGAGGATGAATGTCCCATAACAAGAAGAGAGAGAAACATAAGAAGCTTATCGACTACGGTGTCGCCACAGACTACAAAGGCGGAAGCGCGCAATTTTTCAAGATTTATGTAGATCCCAAATACAGATGAGCAGGCAACAGAAGGTAAGAAAAGTTGCTTTTGCATAATATTGCGAAACAAAACACCAGATAATGTCTTACCTTATACACACACCATAATAATACTGGTATGTTTAATGCGCCGGAAATCCAAGAAGCAGTGAGGCTTCCTAACTTACCAAAGTCGTACTAAAACATTTTGATAGATTTTTGGGTGCCGTGTGTAATGTTCTTTATTTTCAATGGAACTTTCAACATTTCGGTGTTGTTTACTGGCGTCATATTGCAGTCTTCGCATATCTCATGTGTGTGACTGCCATCTACTGGTCACAGTTATCATTACACCATGTACCAAATAAAATTGCTTCGAGGTTGGTAAGCACAACCAGGTGCACCAGGTTATGAGGCACACTGTCAATTTTTGAGAAAAATAAATAAATTAAGTGCGCCTTATAGTCCGGAAAATACAGTAAATAAGACAAGAATCATCATATTTCCCCTTTTTTATTTCCCTCTATAACAGACCTGGGCATTCTGCGGCCCCTGGGCCGCATCCGGCCCTTTGTGCGTCCCTGTCCGGCCCGTGTGAGGCCAATCATAAATTACAAAATAAGTTTAAAAAAGTATCTATGTCGAGTGCGCAATACAACAGTGCTGCTTTTGTTTTGAAAAGCGTTATTTGTATTACTTCCGTGTGGACCTATGTGCGTGAGTGAATGTGAACAGCGGCAATCACAAATTACAAAATAAAGTTGAAAAAACATCTATGTCGTGCGCGCAATACAACTGAGCTGCTTTTATTTTGAAAAGTGTTATTTATGGGCGTATGTCCGTGTGTAACCTGTGAGTGAAGGTGCACAGCGACAAGTGATGCACGGTGTGACAGTCCTAACTGCCGTGCAAGTTCTCAGGACCATCCAGGGAAAACATTGTCGTGCGACGATTTAGACTTCTTTATTATTTGCGTGCTTTTCAGCAGCTGCCTTTTCTTACGTGAGCACATGAATGGTTTCCTTCCGTCCGCCGTCTGCCTTTCAGCAGCACGTCGCCGTCGTTCGCCGTCTGATTTTCAGCAGCACGTCGCCGTCGTTCGCGTGGTAGCAGAGGATGGTTTCCTCCCGTCCGCCGTCTTTCTCCGTGTCTCTCTCTTGATGTTCACATCTCTCGCCCTCTTATACGGTCCGAGAGGGTGATTGCACTGTCCACAGCTGCGTGCTCCACGCACCTTATGCTGATTCCGGCGTCGCTCCCAGCGCGCCCCGCCTTGCCGCTCCCTCGTCCACACCTCCTCACCGCCATCTTGGAGCGGGCGCCGTCGGTCCGCCAGCCCCGCCTCCCCACACACGGTTACCCCCGAGACGCTAAAAAGAGAAAAGTTGATGACGAATGCCGTGTTTCCAACAAGACATGGACTGCCAAGTATTTCTTTACAGAAATTAAAGGTAAAGCCGTGTGCTTAATTTGTGGTACACAGTTTGCTGTGTTTAAAGAATATAATTTGAATCGCCACTACACGACGAAGCATGAGGAAAAATACCGGAATCTGTCTGATGAAGAGCACGCAAGGGAGGCTGATGCGTTGATGGCAAAACTGCAAACCCAACAAGGACTTTTTGCATTATTTCACACCCCCAGAATGCAGCCGTCAGGACAAGCTTTGTCATTTCTCACAAAATCGCCAGAAAAAGTAAGGCGTTTTCTGACGGAGAGTTTATTAAGGAGTGCTTATTGGACTCTATTGCGCTGATATGCCCGGAAGCTTGGAGCTTCAGCTGAAGAACAGAACGGCCGACTTGACTGTTTTTCGCTGGCTTTGGATGAGAGCTGCAATGTACGTGACACCGTTTAGCTGCTCATCTTCTTACGTGAGATAACTGCTGACTTTCAAATCACGGAGGAGCTGGCAGCCATGCAGTCAATTAAAAGGGACAACCACAGGTAATGACTTGTTCACATAGGTAAATGCGTGTTTGGACATGTTAGGACTAAAATGGGACAAGCTGGCAGGTGTGACAACAGATGGTTGTCCAAATCTGACGGGGAAAAATGTTGGACTTTTAAAGAGGAAGCAGGATAAACTTTAAATTAACCCTGTTCAGAAATTGACATTTTTGCATTGTATTATACATCAGGAAGTGTAGTGTAAGACAGTGTTAAAAATAAAACCATCAAAAGCAATCTGCTTTTGTATAAAGTTAAGTTAGGTTAAATGAAAGTATTATTATTATTATTATTATTATTATTATTATTATTATTATTATTATTATTATTTATCTTACGGTATATCAAAAATAATTTGAGCCAAATTTAATGTAAATATTGTCGATGCGGCCCTCCAGCAGTGCTCGGGTTGCTCATGCGGCCCCCGGTAAAAAATAATTGCCCACCCCTGCTCTATAAGCTAACAGGTGACTGATTACAAATACACCAGGCATCACCATAATTATATTATCTTTCCAGCTCACGCATTTTGTCATGTCTACAGCTAAATGATATGTCCCATTCATGCCAGGTATGCATTACTAATATTCACAACAAACATAGAAGTGAATGTTGCGTATTTATTGATGAAATCATCATTAGGATGCACTTCATTAGGCAGCGATTTATGTTTCTGTGTTAATTATTGGTCCCGGAAGATGTAACATGACAGGATCTTTAATCACCCGAGACAGAGCTTGCTTCCAAAGGACACCTTGGTGACACACGGAGCGTAGAATCAGCAATGCAGATTTCCCTGATCTCGGTGAGCGCCTGTGTCACATCACGTTGATAATTAACAAGAGGATGTGTCAATTAGCAATCGGGAAAAGCCGTGCCAGCGGGCGGCGGGACCTCAGGATGGTGATTGCAGTTTGGAGTTAGGGTGTCACTGCTGTCAACCAGAGGTGGATTCCTCCACGACCTACAGGCAGCAGCATTCCCACGGCAAATATTCCGAAAATGGTAAATTGGTTTCAGCTCAGTGGAGCAACGAGGGCACAGCGAGAGAGCGTTTACAGCCGTCCTGTGTTCTCCAAGAGATGATTTGCATTTAAGTATCATATGATTCACCTCAGAAAGCCTTTTGAAGTACCACACATCTATTTCATAGGTTTTGTTTTTAAATGTACACTAACACAAATGCAAATGATACATTTTTAATTTTCCTGAGGGAACTCTCCTGAAGGAATCAATAAAGTACTATCCATCTATCTATCTATCTATCTATCTATCTATATATCTATCTATCTATCTATCTATCTATCTATCTATCTATCTATCTATCTATCTATCTATCTATCTATCTATCTATCTATCTATCTATCATTATGAGAATATTTTAGATTTCAAACAGGCATAACAGCGTTACATTAACCAAAATCACGCATTTCCTTGCATACTACCGATTTTTGGTAATACATGTTAATTTGTTTAACGATAATACTTTTTTTTTTAACATTTAACAGTCACCTGTTAATGACAAGTGTGTTGTCCGGTTGTTGTATCATGAATTCTTACACTTTGAAGTGAATTAATTGACTCATATTATGTTCAACATATGGTGAATGCTTATATTGAATGACACATTGTAAATTAGGAGCATTTGTTTGCTTACTTACTACTAAAAGACAAGTTGTCTAATATGTTCACTATTTTATTTATTGCCAAAAGTATTCTTTAATTGCAATATGTTGTGTTTATTTATTAAGTGTTTAATGTATCATAAGATTTTCTTTTGAAATAAAGCCAATAAGAACAAGTTGTTGTGGTTCTCTTTATTTTGAGAAGTATTGAAAAGTATCGAAATACATACCAAAGCATTGTTATCGGGACAACCCAACTTCGGAGTTTAATTTGCAATTATTATATAGTAGACTTTGCATGAGTTTGCACTTCCAGAACGGTATTAGTCAGTAGTGTAAAGGCTATGCTATGTCCCCTTAATCAGGACGTATACTTTGCCAATAAGCCGAATCTTGTCTTTTGTTGTGCCTTAAAATGTGTTTCTACTGTAAGTATTGTACACACGTACACACCAGCTGGTTGATTGTATCGTGTATCTTAGTTGTACTTTTCAATACCAAATTTGGAGGGGTTGAAATCGCCATGTAAAATCGCTGATGCTAGTTAATAGCATGTCCACGGCAAATCCAATGTAAATTAGCCTCGAACTAGCATATGAGCCTAGTAGAGTTTGAGTGTTTTCTATCAGGCATACTTGCTTTGTTACCTTGGAAAATATGACCTACATGCAGTCCAGTCTATCAGTGCTGCTTGAGTGTTTGTTTGCCAACTGCCAGGTTTGCCAAGTGTTTTGTTACACGTTAGGTCACATTCAGTTGTTAGTCAAAGCTGCCCCGCTGCCTTGTGGGTTAGTCTGGGAAGACAAAAGGCTAGGGGAGCACACCCTGAGAGAAAAGCAAGTGCTAGTAGGCGCAACATAGGCGGTCCTCTGACAGACCGGAGTTCCGGCAGCCTCCTGCAGCTGAGAGGAGGTGCCGGTCGTCCTGGGTTTCCCTTCCAATCGGATACAGCTAAAAAAAAAACCTCAACGGCGGAGTGGGCGGATGATGGTTGCAGAGAAGCTCCACAACGGTCACAAAGGCGGAAGAAGGCTGCAGCAAAGATGGGCCCCCAATTTTCTTGGTCTCCATGCCATTGGACCTTAGCCTTCTCTTTGCCAAGGACAGTTTGGTGACTGTTTGTGCACCAGTCTCCCCACTTTAAAAGACTCCACGCACAGGCGTTCTCCTGAAGGCAATCCCACCAACAGGAGGACAACCATACTCGTTTCGAGTGATCGCAGAAGAAGAAGAATCAAAGGTATCTGTGGAGGGGCGTAGCTTTGCGGGCCTGCGGAAAAGCGGGATGTGTCAGGACCGGCTTCGAGATCAGCGACAGGTGAGTAGATGGCCCACCTGGGCACTTTATCTAATCACCTGTCGCTCTGTTAAAGGCAGCAGCTGGGAAGGAGAGGGGGTTGTTGTTGATGGTGGCTGGAGTTGGAGCTCAAGAGCAAACGAGGGTGAGAGCAGGATTCGCACGGACGAAAAGACAATCGCTGAAAAGCGCTCGAGACTTTTTTGCAAAATAAAAAACAGTGTCTGAAAGCCCTGAAAAGGAGCGGTGATGTCTGTGCTTGGTGGCCCAAAGAATCCGGAAGAAAGCGACTTCCACAGTATCGTAATAGGGCCCCTTTTTATTTTACGTGAATCGGTACCTGGTAGTACCGACGGAGTTCGGTGGGTGCCTAAAAAAAGTACCAAATTTGGTACCTTTCCTTAGCATTCAACATAGCTTATTAAGTAAAGGAAGATGACATAGGAGAAATGGATGAAATAAAACTGATAGATGACTGTAAAAATAGCTTAAAATTCAAATGTGCAAATCTGAGTGGGATTGGGCAGGCAAACAAACACCTCATTAACTTTCGGAGTCTTTGTGATATTAAGCAAACCGAAAAAACATTAAATCAACACTAGGGTGATAATACGTTTTTATTCATATCACCTGAATTGCATCCTAATGGAATAGACGACTTTAGAGGAGGGATCGTCTGAGGATAAGCAGCTCCCTCCAGACAGGCTGGAAACCATGAATCATTTTTGGAAGTTGGCTCTAAATAAACTCTTGATGACAACGAAGCAGGCTAAGTTAATTTAAAAAGCCCATTAAAGTGATTGGCTAGTCAAACCAATCGCCGAGCTGGCCGTCGTCGGCTTCTGCGTGAAAGACAAGCGGTCTTTTTAATCGATACATGAGATGCAAGGTTTGTGAAACGATAAATCAATATTTATGGCGTAACAGAAACTTTGAAAGTTTTAAGGTGAATTAAATTTTGAAAGTAGTCAACCAGAATGGTAAAGTAAAAACCAGGCCTATTTTGACCCAACTTGAATGTTTCTCCAACTGTACACTTGTTTTATTTACTTTGTTTGTATGTTAAAACATCGTTTCTTGGTGGGGTTATTTACAGTATAAATACTCGATGCACTCCTGTTCATGTCTAAAACCCGGTTTATAACTGTATTTACCGGACCAGAGGGTGCTTCGGATTATAAGGCGCACTGCCGATGACTGGTCTATTTTGGATCTGTTTTCATATATTAGGGCACATTAAAGGCCTACTGAAACCCACTACTACCGACCATGCAGTCTGATAGTTTATATATCAATTAGGGATGTCCGATAATGGCTTTTTGCCGATATCCGATATTCCGATATTGTCCAACTATTTAATTACCGATACCGATATCAACCGATACCGATATAAACCGGTATATGCAGTCGTGGAATTAACACATTATTATGCCTAATTTGGACAACCATGTATGGTGAAGATAAGGTACTTTTTAAAAAAATTTATAAAATAAGATAACTAAATTAAAAACATTTTCTTGAATAAAAAAGAAAGTAAAACAATATAAAAACAGTTACATAGAAACTAGTAATTAATTAAAATGAGTAAAATTAACTGTTAAAGGTTAGTACTATTAGTGGACCAGCAGCACGCACAATCATGTGTGCTTACAGACTGTATCCCTTGCAGACTGTATTGATATATATTGATATATAATGTAGGAACCAGAATATTGATAACAGAAAGAAATGGGGGGAGGGAGGTTTTTTGGGTTGGTGCACTAATTGTAAGTGTATCTTGTGTTTTTTATGTTGATTTAATAAAAAAAATAAAAAAAAAAAAAAAAAAACGATACAGATAATAAAAAAAACGATACCAATAATTTCCGATATTACATTTTAACGCATTTATCGGCCGATATTGTCGGACATCCCTAATATCAATGATGGAATCTTAACATTGCAACACATGCCAATACGGCCGGGTTAACTTATAAAGTGCAATTTTAAATTTCCCGCTAGACTTCCGTTTGGAAACGTCTATGTATGCAAATAAGAAAGTTGTAGGTACGATTGGTGTATTAGCGGTAGACTACAACAACACAATCAGGAGGTTGTGTTGTGTTTGAGCTGGATAGCAGACGCACTACCGTGAGTACAGCTTTGGCTTCCAAACATTTGATCGCTTGCCCGTACGTGCGTGTCGCTATGTGCATGTCATGTACGTAACTTTGGGGAAATATATGTTTCTTGCCGACTCTGATGGCAGCCGGGGTGTTGTCGAAAGCTACAACGCCCGCCGCCGCCGCTCCGTAGTTAGCTTCAATTGTTGAGTTTCGCCAAGCTGGAAATTATTAACCGTGTATTTACATGTTCATGGTTTAATAATATTGTTGATCTTCTGTCTATCCTTCCAGTCAGGGTTTTTTAAAATGTTGTTTCTATCTGCATTTGAGCCCGATGCTATCACGTTAGCTACAAAGCTAAAGTGCGTCAACGATGTATTGTCGTGGAGATAAAAGTCACTGTGAATGTCCATTTCGCGTTCTCGACTCTCATTTTCAAGAGGATATAGTATCCGAGGTGGTTTAAAATACAAATCCGTGATCCACAATAGAAAAAGGAGAAGGTGTGGAATCCAATGAGACCTTGCACCTAAGTTACGGTCAGAGCGAAAAAAGATATGTCCTGCACTGCACTCTAGGCCTTCACTCTCACGTTCCTCAACCAAGAATCGTTTATCCTCGCTCAAATTAATGGGGTAATCGTCGCTTTCTCAGTCCGAATCTCTCTCAGTCCGAATCTCTCTCGCTCCATTGTAAACAACGGGGAATTGTGAGGAATCCTTCCTCCTGTGACGTCACGCTACTTCCGGTATAGGCAAGGCTTTTTTTTATCAGAGACCAAAAGTTGCAAACTTTATCGTCGTTGTTCTATACTAAATCCTTTCAGCAAAAATATGTCAATATCGCGAAATTATCAAGTATGACACAAAGAATGGATCTGCTATCCCCGTTTGAATAAAAAAAATCATTTCAGTAGGCCTTTAAGTGGTCTACATTAGTGGTCCCCAACCTTTTTTGCACCACGGACCGGTTTAATGTAGGCATTATTTTCAGGGCACGTCCGACCGGTAGGAGGCCACGGGGAAGACCCAGGACACGTTGGGAAGACTATCTCTCCCTTCTGGCCTGGGAACGCCTCGGGATCCCCAAGTGGCTGGGGAGAGGGAAGTCTGGGCTTCCCTGCTTAGGCTGCTGCCCCCGCGACCCGACCTCGGATAAGCGGAAGAAGATGGATGGAAGGATGGATGGATTATGCGCACCGGGTTATAAGGCGCACTGTTGAGGTTTGTGAAAAAAAAAAAAAAGATTTTAAGTGCGCCTTAAAGTCCGGAAAATACGTTAGTCAATATGCTGTCTCTTCCAACGCCATTTTGATCCTGTTGACCGTGTAACCTTGCATATACCTGTAATTATCTGCTGAAATGTTTAAAGGGTCTGATTTAATAAAGGTCGGCGTGTACTAAAGCATGTGCAAACTTGATAGCACACGCCAAGCTGATCTACTAAACGTGTGCAAAGTGAATTGTGTCTGTTAAGTGAGCAGAATAAGGCGTCCAATCCATTTTGCGTCTCTGTCTTCATTAATATGCGAAATACATGCTGATCATCAAACTGTATGTATATATATAAATATACATATATACTGTCAGTATATATATATATATATATATATATATATATATATATATATATATATATATATATATATATATATATATATATATATATATATATATATATATATATACCCTTCCACCCAAATGCAGCTGGGATAGGCTCCAGCCACCCCCGCGACCTTGAGTGGGACAAATGGTAAAAAATGGATATATATATATATTTATATATGTAATTTGTATATATATATATATACACTGTATAATGTATGTATAGAATGTATATTAATACAACTACAATACAAAATAGGACCTATTTGTGTACTTTCCTCTAACAGACATGTATTTCACATTCTCAAAACACAATGAGACAAATTAACAAGCTGAAAATAGCCAATTAGGTAAAAGATCATATGTCAATCAAGGTGTAAACAGCTCAAGTAATTAAAATGTTGTAGTTTTTCAAATTAATGATGTTAAATGTCTTTATAATTTCACTGTCACCTTATAAAGGTGTCTATATTTTTCACAATGTGGCCGGTCGACTTAGGCTTCTTTTGGGTTTGCTCGTTTCTCTTGCGAGACCTGGCAACACTGACTTGGGTTCATTTGGGATCAATATGTGAACGCGACACAGACCAAAGACTCTGTCCAGCTGTAAAAGGACTGTACAAAGACAAATATGACAATTATGGAAAATAAAATTGCTGCTTCTACACTCTGCTATATCCCTGTATGTGTGACAGTGACACTTTTTTCTATCAGTTTTTTTATGATGTCTATGGTTGTAAAAATTGCAGAATTATAATATATGTATTAAACCAAGCAGACAGTGTTTTGGTTTGGCATATTTGAGTTGTATCACGTAATACAGTATGTTTTCCAATTAAGTCCTTACTAAATGAATAAGCAGCCTTTAGTGAAATGACAACAATACCAGTGTGGAAGCCAAACACCACGTGTGAACGCTGCCTAATATTAAGCATAAGCTTTTAAGTAAAAAAACAAAAACAAGCAGTGACTTGATTTGGCTTGTATTTCACATTGCATAGTCATTTTCTCATTTATTTAACTTGACTGACAGAGATACAACACAAATGTGTTTCATGCGTTATCCTTTTTTTCATAGTAGGTTTGTATGATACCAATGAATCATATTCTGTACTATACCGCCTCTAAAAAGTACCGGTCCCCTTTTTTGTTGTATTGCTGGTTTTACGAGCAGAGGAGCATGTTCGGCAGCGCCTGGACGGTCCCAATCAGATGAAAACTGGGGGAGAAGAAGCCAAAAGAAACAATGGCAAAAAACAGTGGTGTTTAAAAACCGGAATTCCTGGTAATCAGGGACATTTTTGAACCATACAACCTGTTGGCTTGAATTTCCAGGGTGAGTGTAGTATGTAGATGGTGGAATGGTTTGAATCGGGTGAGAAATGTGGGACCACAATTTTCAAAGGGAAACAGTTCCAGGAATTCCTGGTAATCGAGGATTTTTGGGAAGAAAAAACATCTTAATTTGTTGTCCTGGTCGAGTTATACGATTCTATACTTGAACGGTTCCGATCGGATGAAAACTGGGGGAGAAGAACGCCGACAAAAACTCAAAAATGTCCAGGAAAACCGGTAATTTTGGGAAATGGGAAAAATGTGTTTGGCTTAAATGTAAGGGGTGAGTAGAGTGTGTGGAGGTAGAACGGTTCAAATTGGGTAAAAAATATCCTATAAAATGTCCTGGAAAACTTGGAATTTACTGGTAATCAGAGACATTTTGGAAGAAAAAAATATGGTTGTCATCTATTTGGACGGTTCCAATCAAATAAAAACTGGGGGAGAAGAAGTCAAAAGAAAAAAAGGCAACAAACAGTGGTGTTTAAAAGCCGGAATTCCTGGTAATCAGGGACATTTTTGAACCATAAAACCTGTTGGCTTGAATTTGCAGGGTGAGTGGAGTATATAGATGGTGGAATGGTTTGAATCGGGTGAGAAATATGGGACTTGTACAAGTTTGAATATTGGGCCCATATTTTTTTAATAAGAAACATTTCCAGGAATTCCTGATAATCGTGGAATTTTGGGAAGAAAAAAAATATTAATTTGTTGTCCTGGTCGAGTTAAATGATTCTATACTTGAACGGTTCCGATCGAATGAAAACTGAGGGAGAAGAAGGCCGACAAAAACTAAACAATTTCCAAGAAAACCGGGAATTTGGGGAAATGGGAGAAATGTTTTTGGCTTCAATGTAAGGTGAGTAGAGTGTGTGAAGGTAGAACGGTTCATATTGGGTAAAAAATGTCCTATAAAATGTCCTGTAAAACTTGGAATTTACTGGTAATCAGAGACATTTTGGAAGAAAAAAATATGGTTGTCATCTATTCGGACGGTTCCAATTAAATACAAACTGGGGGAGAAAAAGTCGAAAGAAAAAATGGCAAAAAATAGTGGTGTTTAAAAGACGGAATTCCTGGTAATCAGGGACATTTTCGAACCATAAAACATGTTAGCTTGAATTTGCAGGGTGAGTGGAGTATATAGATGGTGGAATGGTTTGAATCGGGTGAGAAATATGGGACTTGTACAAGTTTGAATATTGGGCCCATATTTTTTTAATAAGAAACATTTCCAGGAATTCCTGATAATCGGGGAATTTTGGGAAGAAAAAAAATATTAATTTGTTGTCCTGGTCGAGTTAAACGATTCTATACTTGAACGGTTCCGATCGGATGAAAACTGAGGGAGAAGAAGGCCGACAAAAACTAAACAATTTCCAAGAAAACCGGGAATTTGGGGAAATGGGAGAAATGTTTTTGGCTTCAATGTAAGGGGTGAGTAGAGTGTGTGAAGGTAGAATGGTTCAAATTGGGTAAAAAATGTCCTATAAAATGTCCTGGAAAACTTGGAATTTACTGGTAATCAAAGACATTTTGGAAGAAAAAAATATGGTTGTCATCTATTCGGACGGTTCCAATTAAATACAAACTGGGGGAGAAAAAGTCGAAAGAAAAAATGGCAAAAAATAGTGGTGTTTAAAAGACGGAATTCCTGGTAATCAGGGACATTTTCGAACCATAAAACATGTTAGCTTGAATTTGCAGGGTGAGTGGAGTATATAGATGGTGGAATGGTTTGAATCGGGTGAGAAATATGGGACTTGTGCAAGTTTGAATATTGGGCCCATATTTTTTTAATAGGAAACATTTCCAGGAATTCCTGATAATCGGAGAATGTTGGGAAGAAAAAAAATCTTAATTTGTTGTCCTGGTCGAGTTAAACAATTCTATACTTGAACGGTTCTGATCTGATGACAACTGGGGAGAAGAAGGCCGACAAAAACTGAACAATTTTCAAGAAAACCAGGAATTTGGGGAAATGGGAAAACATTTTTTGGCTTCAATGTAAGGGGTGAGTAGAGTGTGTGAAGGTAGAATGGTTCAAATTGGGCAAAAAATGTCCTATAAAATGTCCTGGAAAACTTGGAATTTACTGGTAATCAGAGACATTTTGAAAGAAAAAAATATGGTTGTCATCTATTCGGACGGTTCCAAATAAATACAAACTGGGGGAGAAGAAGTCGAAAGAAAAAAATGGCAAAAAATAGTGGTGTTAAAAGCCGGAATTCCTGGTAATCAGGGACATTTTTGAACCATAAAACCTGTTGGCTTGAATTTTCAGGGTGAGTGGATTATGTAGATGGTGAAATGGTTTGAACGGGGAATTTTGGGAAGAAAAAAAATAATTAATGTGTTGTCCTGGTCGAGTTAAACGTTTCTCTACTTGAACATTTCGATCGGATGAAAACTGGGGGAGAAGAAGGCCGACAAAAACTGAAAAATTTCCAGGAAAACAGTGAATTTTGGGAAATGGGAAACATGTTTTTGGTTTCAATGTCCGGGGTGAGTAGAGTGTGTAGAAGGTAGAACGTTTTGAATTGAGTCAAAACTGGCCTATAAAATGTCCTGGAAAACTGAATTTCTGGGAGAAAAAAATATGGTTTTCATCTATTTCCAAACATTTAGACACCTGGACGGTTCCAATCGGATGAAAACAATCACAGAGTACTTACAAGCAGACACAGTGTGTAGACAGAAAAGGGAGAATGGACGCATTTTGGCCTAAAAACTAAAAATAAAGGTGAAGTTATAACACTGAAACGCCCTCGGGAAGAGGTGCTTTAAGATCCGCAGTCGGCAGTTTTTTAGCTACTTCTAAATCACTAATCCTCGCCTCCATAGCGACGAATAAAGTAAGTTTCTTACAAGTATCATTATCACTGCTAAACATAGTTAAACATTCTTCACTACACACCCTAGGAGGATACAATAGCTCACCGGCGTCACAATGTAAACAAATGCCATGGGGGAATCTACACCTGACATCCACTGTTATGATACCAAGTACAATAGCGTATCTAGTCGATACTTTTTTAAAATGTATATTATGTTTATTAACTCAGGAAATACGTCCCTGGAAACATGAGGACTTACATTTTGACCATTGTATGATCCTGTAACTACCCACATTTGTGGTATCTTCCAAAACTAAAGTAAAGTATCCAAACAACAGAAGAATAAGTGATTATTACATTTTAACAGAAGTGTAGATATAACATGTTGAAACGGAAAATAACCAGATATTAACAGTAAATGAACAAGTAGATTAATAACAAATGTTCCACCAGTTGTCCTTCATAATGTTGACCATATAATAGAATGATAAATGACACAATATGTTACTGCATACGTCAGCAGATTAATTAGGAGCCTTTGTTTGTTTACTTACTACTAAAAGACAAGTTGTCTTGTATGTTCACTTTTTTATTTAAGGACATAATTTGTTATAAGAAACATATGTTTAATGTACCCTAAGATTTTTTGTTAAAATAAAGCCAATAATTTTTTTGCGGTGCCCTTTATTTCGAAAAGTATCGAAATACATCAAATATTGGTATCGGGACAACCCTACTTCATAGGCATTCATAAAAACTACAATATCTAATATGACTGAAATGTCAGCTGCCTGTGGTTTTCCTCATGTGAGCTTCCAGAGTAAGAAAAAGTCTTTGGGCCAAAATTAAATTTACAACCACAAAAAAAGTTGAACGGTGTAGAAGGAGATGTAGCCAGCGCTGCCTGCAGGAGCAAAAGTCACCGCCTCTGTCCATGGTGCTGAGGACAGAGCACCATCAGACGGGGGCGTGGCAGTGCTGACGGCGAGACACAGCTGGCAGGTGATTAGATTTCACAGGTGATACGTGTTAATCTAATCATCTGTTGTCTTTAACAGTAAGCGGCCGGGAGCAGGAGGGGAGAGAGGATACGGACGTGACTGAAAAGTCACGTTCTACTGGAGAGAAAACTTTTGTGAAAACATTATTATTAAAACCTTGTTAAAACATGCACGCTTGGCTCCTGTGCCGTGTCTGACAGTGGAACCGCTAGGAAGCGACTTCCACAAACTGTATTTCGTCTCGCGTCGCTAAGGTTAATTGAGAAGTCAGGACGTGACTTGGATTCTAAGAGCCAAGTTCAAATAGTGTCGGTGCAGTAACAAAAGACGCCGGATTTAGATGACAAATTTGAAATATTCAATGAGTGTATCCCCCTCAACGAGTTGCATTGGAATTATTCGAAAGTCTGCTGTGTCTCACACAGCTCGGCTGGTACATTATTGGAAAATAACCCACTGGTGATAAGAAAACATCTTCATGGTGTGTCATCCTGATAACATTTTGTTGTGTTGAATCAATCAAAGCCCACTTGAAAATGGACGGCATGTCCTTGACATCAACTTAATTACCCTTTGTGTTTTATCTGCTGCTGCTGCAAAAAAAAAGTGTAAAGAACTCAGGACTATTTAATATATTTAGTTCTTCAAATCTGACTCAACATAGGCCTAAATAAACTTATGTTTTAAAATGTTTAGGAACTAAACACATTTTGGGAGATGTCAACGTGGATGAACGTGTAATTCATGTATTCCTAGTACTGTATATACGAATACAGCACAATACAGACCAAGGCTTTTAGTGGGACATAGCCATTTTTTTTTAAGAGCAAAACAAGTTAATAGGGGATGATGTGTTTTTATGGTCTTGTCACCCCCTCCCGGGCAGAAGGGCAACACTGCAGTGCGGCTGGATCAAAAGAGACGTCGGAAACGCTTTGCTAAACAAAAAGTTGCTTTATTACAAGCGAGCGTCATTAAACAGGACTGCAGTACCCGGAGGAGCTCAGGTCAAAAATGAAGGGACTCCTAACTTGGAGAAGCCAAACCATCAGTCGTATAGTCCTTCATTCTCTGTCTGGGTGTGTGCTAAGTCAGGACAGCACAACCTGACCATGTTCGTGTGTAAGTGACTGGGAAGACAACAGATGTATACCATAACTTGTAGGTTGACGTTTATGATAAACATGGAATCTCTCCTCCAGGATAGAGCTACCACTTTTGCATTCCGAAGCCTGGTTTTATTGCGTCTTCTCGTGAGAGAGCTAATTCCAGTCCGCATGCGAATGTCCAACTAAGGCCCCTTCTCAACCATTATTTACTTAAATCTGGTGGTTCGCTTTCTCCAAGTAGAACTTAAAACATTCACCGTATGTTGAACATAATATCCATCCATCCATCCATCTTCAACCGCTTATCCGGAATCGGGTCGAACATAATATGAGTCAATTAATTCTCTTCAGGGATAAATGGTCTGAAGCAGTGAATCCCAAACTGTGGTGTATGCACCACTAGTGGCACGCGAGCGCCATCTAGTGCTACGCTAAATAATCATTTAATTAAATAGCCAAAGACAGTGTTACTGTTAAAATTAGGTGAAAATGAGGTGTTACAGGTTCGATCACAGCTACCGCTATCTGTTGTGTCCTTAGGCAAGACACTTCACCCAAGCTCCTTAAAGGCCTACTGAAACCCACTACTACCGACCACACAGTCTGATAGTTTATATATCAATGATGAAATCTTAACATTGCAACACATGCCAATACGGTCGGGTTAACTTATAAAGTGCAATTTTAAATTTCCCGCTAAACTTCCAGTTGAAAAACTCCTTTGGATATGACGTATGCGCGTGACGTCACGACGGCAACGGAAGTATTCGTACCCTATGTGTCACCATAGCTGTGTTTTCATAGAAAAATTCCACAGTATTCTGGACATCTGTGTTGGTGAATCTTTTGCAATTTGTTTAATGGACAATGGAGACTGCAAAAAAGAAAGTTGTAGGTGGGATCGGTGTATTAGCTGCGGACTACAGCAACACAACCAGGAAGACAGAGATGGATAGCAGACGCGTTAGCCGCCGAACTCACCTTAACTTCCTCCGTCTCGCCGACCGCATCTGTGATCGGGTGAAGTCCTTCGTCGCACCGTCGATCGCTGGAACGCAGGTGAGCACGGGTGTTGATGAGCAGATGAGGGCTAGCTGGCGTAGGTGGATAGCTAATGTTTTTAGCATAGCTCTGTGAGGTCCGGTTGATAAGTTAGCTTCAATGGCGTCGTTAGCAACACAGCATTGTTAAAGGCCTACTGAAATGATTTGTTTTTATTTAAACGGGAATAGCAGATCCATTTTATGTGTCATACTTGATCATTTCGCGATATTGCCATATTTTTGCTGAAAGGATTTAGTAGAGAAAATCGACGATAAAGTTCGCAACTTTTGCTCGCTGATAAAAAAAAGCCTTGCCTGTACCGGAAGTAGCGTGACGTCACAGGAGCTAGTATTCCTCACAATTCCCCATTGTTTACAATGGAGCGAGAGAGATTCGGACTGAGAAAGTGATGATTACCCCATTAATTTGAGCGAGGATGAAAGATTCGTAGATGAGGAACGTTACAGTGAAGGACTTGAGAGACAGTGATGGACGTATCTTTTTTCGCTCTGACCGTAACTTAGGTACAAGCTGGCTCATTGGATTCCACACTCTCCTTTTTTTATTGTGGATCACGGATTTGTATTTTAAACCACCTCGGATACTATATCCTCTTGAAAATGAGAGTCGAGAACGCGAAATGGACATTCAGTGCCTTTTATCTCCACGACAATACATCGGCGAAATGCTTTAGCTACGAGCTAACGTGATAGCATCGTGCTTTAACTGCATATAGAAACAAAAAAATAAACCCCTGACTGGAAGGATAGATAGAAAATCAACAATACTATTAAACCGTGGACATGTAAATACACGGTTAATGCTTTCCAGGCTGGCGAAGGTTAACAATGCTGTGCTAACAACGCCATTGAAGCTAACTTAGCAACGGGACCTCACAGAGCTATGCTAAAAACATTAGCTCTCTACCTACGCCAGCCAGCCCTCATCTACTCATCAACACCCGTGCTCACCTGCGTTCCAGCGATCGGCAGAAGGACGAAGGACTTCACCCGATGCGTTTGGCGGCCCGGAGACGTAGGAAGTCAAGGTGAAGTTGGCGGCTAGCGCGGATAGCGCGGCTAGCGCGGATAGCGCGGCTAGCGCGTCTGCTCTCCAACAAAGTCCTCCTGGTTGTGTTGCTGTAGTCCGCTGCTAATACACCGATCCCACCTACAACTGTCTTCTTTGCTGCCTTCATTGTTCATTAAACAAATTGCAAAAGATGTCCAGAATACTGTGGAATTATGAAATGAAAACAGAGCTTTTTGTATAGGATTCTACGGGTACCATAACTTCCGTTACTCTGACTTCGTCACGCGCATACGTCATCATACCGCGACGTTTCAGCCGGATATTTCCCGGGAAGTTTTAAACGTCACTTTATAAGTTAACCCGGCCGTATTGGCATGTGTTGCAATGTTAAGATTTCATCATTGATATATAAACTATCAGACTGCGTGGTCGGTAGTAGTGGGTTTCAGTAGGCCTTTAAGCTTTGCCAAGATGGAAATTATTAACCGTGTAGTTACATGTCCATGGTTTAATAGTATTGTTGATCCTCTGTCTATCCTTCCAGTCAGGGATTTATTTCTTTTTTTTCTATCTGCATTGGAGCTAGATGCTATCACGTTAGCTCAGTAGCTAAAGAGCTTCGCTGATGTATTGTCGTGGAGATAAAAGTCACTGTGAATGTCCATTTCGCGTTCTCAACTCTCATTTTCAAGAGGATATAGTATCCGAGGTGGTTTAAAATACAAATCCGTGATCCACAATAGAAAAAGGAGAGTGTGTGGAATCCAATGAGAACTTGTACCTAAGTTACGGTCAGAGCGAAAAAAGATACACACTGCACTGCCTCTCTAGTTCTTCACTCTAACGTTCCTCATCCACGAATCTTTCATCCTCGCTCAAATGAATGGGGTAATCGTCACTTTCTCAGTCCGAATCTCTCTCGCTCTATTGTAAACAACGGGGAATTGTGAAGAATCCTACCTCCTGTGACGTCACGCTACTTCCGGTATAGGCAAGGCTTTTTTTTTATCAGCGACCAAAAGTTGCGAACTTTATCGTCGTTGTTCTATACTAAATCCTTTCAGCAAAAATATGGCAATATCGCAAAATGATCAAGTATGACATATAGAATGGATATGCTATCCCTGTTTAAATAAAAAAAAATCATTTCAGTAGGCCTTTAATATTTTGGCCACTGTAACATTACAGATAGTTTGAACAGTAACACTATGTTTGAGGATAGAAAAATAAAACACTGTATTTTGGCGTACCACTAGTTGGTGCCCACAAACCACTAATGGTACACATACCACAGTTTGAGAATCGTCACGGCTTAAAAAGTAATTACAACCGCAAGCCGCCGGTTGAATAGGCATAGCTTATAGACTCTGATTAGGCAGTCAGGAGAATTTGGGGAAATGGGAAACATGTTTTTGGAGGAATAACAATACATGAAAGCCTTTTTGGTGCAGAACTACACACAATGAATCAACTCTAATTGTGTGGGAATTGGTTTCAATGTCCAGGGGTGAGTAGAGTATATAGAAGGTAGCACAGTTCGAATTGGGTAAAAATTGGCCTTTAAAATGTCCTGGAAAAACTTGGAATTCATGATAATCAGGGAAATTTTAGAATATTTTTTTAATGTGTTGTCTCAGTCGAGTAAAACGTTTCCATACTTGAACGATTCCGGTCGGATGAAAACTGGGGGGGAAGAAGGCTGACAAAAACTTAAAAAATCCCAGGAAAACCGGGAATTTGGGGAAATGGGAAACATGTTTTTGGAGGAATAATAATAAATTGAAGACTTTTTTGTGCAGAACTACACACAATGAATCCACTCTGCTGGTGTGGGAAGACAGCAAGTTTAGGTTGTGTTTATATTTTGCGTTTCCTAACATTATGTGCTTACTGAATAGGAAGAGATCAAATAAAATGGTTGTTCCTGATGGTAGTTGATACCCTTCAGTGTAAGAAAGCTTGGCAGTCGGACAATTGTCTATTCTGTTACTTGGACATCTGGGACCCTGTCCTCTGGGCAAGTGCGTACTGTTGTGCCGTTTATACAACAGTGATAACAGTTGGCTATTAAAAAACATTACACTCCTGTAACTGGTTTTAAAAGTTTGCAATTACAGGCCCCTAATATGCCATTGACACCGAAGCAATAACATTTTTATTAATGTTTATTTAGAAACCAAGACTAAACTGGACCCAGGAACATAACTCTTGCCGTGAGCTAAACTTGCTGAAGTCCCCAGCCGAAGGCTCTCGCAGCCTCAGAAGTGGAGAAAGGAGTGAGTATCTTTCAGGACAACACTGCCTGTGTTTTGCTTCGGGGGACAACAGTGAGCTGATGCAGTTCCCCATCTGAAGTGACATTCCTGACAGAATAAAAGTAATGGCAGCCCTAAACATTGAGCGGCGGATGTGACAAACATTTAGATGCTATCTCCCAGTTACAGTGAATAATTGAACTGCCAACCCCACCACACCAGTGTAGCTACTGGCAACACCAGCCAGACATGTAATCCCTTCAGACAAGAGAGCACCTCATCAAGCACAGGCCCCAAATCAAAGTAATTGTCAAAGGCAGGGGAATATTCAACTGAAGCACGAGTGGACAATTTGTCAAAAGAAAGGCTTTCATGTTGAAAAGTATAAATCGCTTTAAAAAAAGGTTCCAAAACAATACACATTCACTACAAAGTACATCATTCTATTTACTAATGGGCCAGTTTAAGAAACGGTTTAAACTTAAGGGGCATGATTTACTAAAGAGTTGCATGTACGAAAGCACGTGCAAACTTGATAGCACATCGACTAAACATGCAAAGTGGATTGCATCTGTTAAGTGAGCATAATAAGGTGTGCAAACCATACCTTGGTCTTCATTAATATGCAAACTATATGCTGATCATGGAAATGCCCACAATACTGGGAGGAGAAGATGCAAGTATAATTGCACAGCCCCCGCAGTCTGATTTGTCAACACTCATCACCGTTTTGAGATCACAATTGTGGATTTTATTTAGCACGTTTGATAAGTACGCAGAAACTGACCCACTGCACGCAGGATTTGCAAACTGCTTAACGTATGCACAAAGCAAACTATAACCTGTGAGAAGAATAATAATAAATAGATGAATTTTGGTGTAGAAATCAATATGTGTGAATGCTTTGGAGCATTCACACAATTATGGAATGGATTAAGTAAAGTGTAACACGTGGCTTGGCATTGTCTTGCTGAAATAAGCAGGGGCGTCCGTGATAATGTTGCGTGGATGGCAACATATTCTGTTTGTATTTACGATTTACACAACGTGCCAACTTCACTGGTTTTGGGTTTTGTAGAAACACACATTTTTACAATGGAGTTCAGGGAGCACATTGTGCATTTAACCAATTGAAAGCGCTGCATGGAACTCTTAACTAAAACAATGACTATCAAGTTGACTTCAGTCTTCGCATCTTATCGTTCTGTTATTTTATCCGTTGAGTGGATACTTTACAATGAAAGAAGATATTGTGCATCGATACTGCCGCCCTCTGCCGCCAGCCACAACAGGAGCAGATGATTGCTTGTACCTGCGCTGATTGGAGTAGCGACAGCCAATCCAGAGGGCGCTTAAAGTCAGCTGACACGTCATCTTTAAACATGGTCATGTGTGATGTGGGTTACTGTTGCAACACCCAGTGGACACATTTAGAACAGCAGTTTATTTTATCAAAAAATTAAGTTCATTTTTTTTCATTTAGCAAACTGATCTTGCGGGCCGTGTCCCGGATTAAACCGGTTTGTGGGCCGTATGTTTGACACCTCTGTCCTATATGATAAAAACCTCTTGAAGTATGCATGTTTTTTGCGTCTTGACAACAGTAATACAGCCATGCACGTTCAGCGGTGATAAAAATGTACAAAACACAAAACCAGTGAAGTTGGCATGTTGTCTAAATCATAAATAAAAACCAAATACAATGATTTGCAAATCCTATATTCAATTGAATAGACTGCAAAAACAAGATATTTAATGTTCAAACTGGTAAACTTTGTTATATTTTGAAATTTGGAATGTGATGCCTGCAATATTTTTCAAAAAAGCTGGCACAAGTGGCAAAAAAGACTGAGAAAGTTGAGGAATGCTCATCAAACACTTATTTGGAACATCCCACAGGTAAACAAGCTAATTGGGAACAGGTGGGTGCCATGATTGGGTATAAAAGAAGCTTCCATGAAATGCTCAGTCATTCACAAACAAGGATGGGGCGAGGGTCACCACTTTGTGACCTTTGATCCCTCAAAAAATGATCAGTGTGTAAAATATATCACCACATGAGCTCAGGAACACTTCAGAAAACCACTGTCTGTAACTACAGTTTGTCGCTACATCTGTAAGTGCAAGTTAAAACTCTACTATGCAAAGCCAAAGCCATTTATCAACAACACCCAGAGATGCTTCACTTGGCCCGAGCTCATCTAAGATGGACTGATGCAAAGTGGAAACGTTTTCTGTTGTCTGACGAGTCCAAATTTCAAATTGTTTTTGGAAACTGTGGACGTCGTGTCCTCCGGACCAAAAAGGAAAAGAACCATCCGGACTGTACGAGGCGCAAAGTTCAGAAGCCAGCATCTGTGATGGTATGGGGGTGTATTAGTGCCCAAGGCATGGGTAACTTCCACATCTGTAAAGGCACAATTAATGCTGAATGGTACATATAGGTTTTAGAGCAACATATGTTGCCATCCAAGCAACGTTATCATGGACGCCCCTGCTTATTTCAGCAAGACAATGCACAGCTACATTCTGCCCGTGTTACAACAAAAGAGTGCGGGTACTAGACTGGGCTGCCTGTAGTCCAGACCTGCCTCCCATTGAAAATGTGTGGCGCATTACATAGCGTAAAATACGACAAGAAGAACCCCGGACTGTTGAACAACTTAAGCTGTACATCAAGCAAGAATGGGAAAGAATTCCATCTGAAAAGCTTCAAAAATTGGTCTCCTCGGTTCCCAAACATTTACTGAGTGTTGTTAAAAGGAAATGCCATGTAACACAGTGCTAAAAATGCCCCTAAGCCAACTGTTTTGCAATGTGTTTCTGCCATTAAATAGTAATAGTAATGTAAAGTAATGCTTTTTAATGGAACTTGTTAAACTAATGTCCAAAGCAAGTACAACCATGACCAATCCATCGGGGAAATCAGTCATGTGACGGGCTTTGCTGTATGTCCAATGTTTGAATATAATGCAGCTTTTGTTGACGCTACCAAAAAATTAGGTCTGCCATCCCCACTGCTGATGTCTTTACTTCCAATTTGCTTGTTACACTTATTGTGCCAAGAGGTTATGTGGTGCACAATAAGATAAACAACATTTCTCCATCTCATTTATGTCGCCTCTGGGTCTCACTCTGCATCTGGGCACAGTGGCCGTCATACACCGAGCCTTTTTACAGATGCAATTTTATCCCAAGTTGCTCCGGGCATTCATCTACATTAGCTTGTTGATCATGTTTCTTTATCTGTTTTCATGTCTGCGTCGTGTGCGTGTGTGTGTGAGCATGTGTATGTGTGTGTGAGCGTGCGTGCGTGTCAGGTCATAAACTAAATAGCCTGAGAAAGAGATTCTGTGGGTCCTTGCCTTGAAGATAAGTTGGCCATTTAAAAGCAATTTCATGCATTTTGCAACAGATTTACATAGTTCGTCCCCATTGCAACCTAACAATGTGAACTTGTTTTGCAGAGTTCTAATTGTCTCGGTAACCGGGGTCGGTAATTACAGTGACATTTTACTACGTGCCATTCTAAAATCCTTCTTGACATCTCTGCAAGGGTGGCCATCAGACATTTCAATATTTAAAATTCTAGACCAATTTCTGAAGTTTTTCAGGTGAAATTATTTCCCATTCTTGCTTGATGTACAGCTTAAGTTGTTCAACAGTCCGGGGTCTCCATTGTCGTAATTTAGGCTTCATATTGCGCCACACATTTTCCAAGTCTGGACTACAGGCAGGCCAGTCTAGTACCCGCACTATTTTATTACGAAGCCACGCTGTTGTAACATGTGCAGAATGTGGCTTGGTATTGTCTTGCTGAAATAAGCAGGGGCGTCCATGATAACATTGCTTTGATGGTAACATATGTTGCTCCAAAACCTGTATGAACCTTTCAACATTAATGATGTCTTCACAGATGTGTAAGTTACCCATGCCTTGGGCACTAATACACACCCGTACCATCACAGATGCTGGCTTTTGAACTTTGTGCCTGTAACCAAGGACATGAGGTCCACAGTTTCCAAAAAACAATTTCAAATATGGTCTTGTCAGACCACAGAAAACTTTTCCACTTTACATCAGTCCATCTTAGATAAGCTCGGGCCCAGCGAAGCCGGTGGCGTTTCTGGGTGTTGTTGATAAATGGCTTTGGCTTTGCATAGTAGAGTTCTAATTTGCACTTACAGATATAGCGACCAACTGTAGTTGCTGACAATGGTTTTCTGAAATGTGGTGGTATCCTTTACACACTGATGTCACTTTTTGATGCAGTACCACCTGAGGGATCCAAGGTCCGTAATATCATCGCTTACGTGCAGTGATTTCTCCAGATTCTCTGAACCTTTTCATGATATTACAGACCGTAGATGCTGAAATCCCTAAATTCCTTGCAATAGCTCGTTGAGATATGTTGTTCTTAAACTGTTCAAAAATTTGCTCACGCATTTGTTCACAAAGAGGTGACCCTCGCCCCATCCTTATTTGTGAATGACTGAGCATTTCATGGAAGCTGCTTTTATACCTAATCATGGCCCCCACCTGTTCCCAATTAGCCTGTTCACCTGTGGGATGTTCCAAATAAGTGTTTGATGAGCATTCCTCAACTTTCTCAGTCCTTTTTGCCACTTGTGTCAGCTTTTTTGAAACTTGTTGCAGGCATCAAATTCCAAATGAGCTAATATTTGCAAAAAATAACAACGTTTTCCAGTTTGAACATCAAGTGTCTTGTCTTTGCAGTCTATTCAATTGAATATAGGTTGAAAAGGATTTGCAAATCATTAAATTCTGTTTTTATTTACCATTTACACAATGTGCCAACTTCACTGGTTTTGGGTTTTGTACAAATATGTAGGCTGAAATGTGGTGCAGTACACAAACAATTTCTTTGACGTCCTCCATTTATTGCAATAATGTTTTGCTAGAAAAAAACAGACAGGTGGTGCCAAAGGAAACATATGCAGAGCTTTAAGGTATTTTGTTTAACATGGACAGTTGATTAAACTGAAGCGACTGCCATAAGGTTGTAACACAAACATCGCCCTACAGCACTATAAGATAGCAACAAAGTTCATAGCTAGTCTTTAAAAGACACACAGAAAGCGACAATAAAAGTGCAGAAAAGTCGGTTTTACCTAGTAAAAAATTTCGAGGGGCTACACAGCAACACCTCCACCTACTATGTCTCGCATTAAAAGATTACATTTGGTGCAAAATGCGGCTGCTCCACTTCTGACAAGGACAAGAATGTTTGATCATATTACGCCTATCTTGTACATACCTTTATATACCTATATACATCAGTGGCGTGCGGTGAGGTTAATGTCTGGTGAGGCACGACTCCATCATCACAGTCAAATTTACAAACATATGAACCTGCAGTGCAGGTGTACCTAATGTTGTGTCCCTGCGGTCGTTTGCGGCTTCTGCAGCGCGAGCATTGTTGTTTTTGCACTTTTTGGCTTCTTGTTAAGTGACTTTTTTTGGGTGGATTCGGTCTTGCACGTGGAGGGTTTGGGTGTGGGCTTTGGTTGGTGTGGCCGCGGTGCTCCCGTCGGGCAGTGCATTCTGCGGCGGAGTTGTTTGGCACCAGGAGGCGGGGTTATGATACGAGCCTCACACAGTGTGTCTCCGCAGCAGATTTATGATCGCTCAGCACTAAAAAGACGTTACACACATACAGTTGTTGACAAAATACACTATACATTATATACCTCAGCTAAATAAACTATGGAAATGTATAATATAATTCATATAGCAATACGGTCTCACTGCACAGCAGGCCAGCAGTTAGCCGAGTCGCAATCCATGGTGAGGCACAAGTGCCTCAACTGGCTGCTGATCATCGCACCGTCTCTTCTCAGTATTTGAACGGCAAATGTGAAAATAAAAATAAAAGTAATCTAAAACCGGTGAAGTTAAATGGAAAATAACTTTAGTATAATCACTGGATACATATAACAATTTAATGTTGTTTTTTTTCTTTTTCTTTTTTTTTTCTTTCCATGATGGCAGGTGAGGCCCCGCCTCCCCTGCCTCTAGTGACTGCACGCCACTGATATACATATATAAATGGCAACAGCGGAGGATGAATGTCCCATAACAAGAAGATAGAGAAAAAGAAGAAGCTTATCGGCTATGGTGTCGTTACAGACTACAAAGGCGGATGCGCGCAATTTTTCAGGATTTATGCAGATCCCAAATACAGATCAGCAGGTACCAGAAGGTAAGAAAAGTTGCTTTTGCATAATATCGCAAAACAAAACGGCAGATAATATGTCTTACCTTATACACACACACCATAATAATACTCGTATGTTGAAGCACATCAAACGGTGCAGCCTACACTTATGTCTTATGTTTGACTGCCATCTACTCATACTTGCCAACCCTCCCATTTTTAGCGGGAGCATCCCGGTATTCAGCGCCTCTCCCGACAACCTCCCGGCAGAGATTTTCTCCCGACAAACTCCCGGTATTCAGCCGGAGCTGGAGGCCACGCCCCCTCCAGCTCAATGCGGACCTTAGACTGCGTGGGGGCAAGATGAAGAAATACGCTTGCAAGTTCCGAAACGAATGGAAACAAGAATTTCAGTTCATCCAGGACAGTTTGAAGGGGAAGGTGTATGTTGCCTGTAAATTTTGTAGAACAGACTTCTCCATTGAACACAGTGGCCGAAATGATATACTTATTAAGAACGGAGAAGTTAAACAGGACAATACTGCCATCTAATGGACAGCCACAGGAACACTGAAATTCAAGTATTTTTTTTTTTTTTTAATGTAAATAAAATAAATATATATATATATATATATATATATATATATATATATATATATATATATATATATATATATATATATATAGCTAGAATTCACTGAAAGTAAAGTATTTCATACATATATATATATATATATATATATATATATATATATATATATATATATATATATATATGTATATATATATTATATATATATATATATATATATATATATATATATATATATATATATATATTATATATATATATATATATATATATATATGAAATACTCAAGTTGGTGAATTCTAGCTGTAAATAACCACGCCCCCAACCACGCCCCCCGCTCCAACTCCCCCCCCCCCCTACCCCCCACCTCCGATATTGGAGGTCTCAAGGTTGGCAAGTATGCATCTACTGGTCACACTTATAATCACACCATGTACCAAATCAAATTGCTTCGAGGTGGGTAAGCCCAACCAAACGTATTCCTTACAGGCGTACTGTCAAATTGTGTTAAGTTAAAGTACCAATGATTGTCACACACATACTACTTGTGGAAATATTATCCTCTGCATTTTACCCATCACCCTCAACCCCTGGGAGGTGAGGGGAGCAGTGAGCAGCAGCGGTGGCCGCGCCCGAGAATAATTTTTTGGGTTATTTACCAACCCTTGATGCTGAGTGCCAAGCAGGGAGGTAATGGGGTCCCATTTTCATAGTCTTTGGTATGACTCGGCCAGGGTTTGAAGTGCACCTTATAGTCCGGAAAATACGGTATATTGGCTCACCTGCACTGGCTTCCTGTGCACCTGAGATGGGATTTTAAGGTTTTACTACTTATGTATAAATTACTAAACGGTCTTGCTCCATCCTATCTTGCTGATTGTATAGTATCATATGTCCCAGCCAGAAATCTGTGTTCTAAGAACCCCGGCTTATTAATGATTCTAGAGCACCAAAAAAAGGCTGCGGGCTATAGAGGGGTTTCTATTCGGGCTCCAGTACCCTGGAATGCCCTACCAGTAACAGTTACACAGATGCTAACTCAGTAGAAACACTTAAGTCCCGTCTTAAAACTCATTCATACACCCTAGCCTTTAAATCAGGGGTCACCAACGCGGTGCCCGCGGGCACCAGGTCGCCCGTAAGGACCAGATGAGTCGCCCGCGGGCCTGTTCTAAAAAAAAAATTAAAAAAAATGTAAAAAAAAAAAAAAAAAAAATATATATATTTTTTTTTTTTTTAATTAAATCTACATAGAAAAAACACAAGATACACTTTCAATCAGTGCATCAACCCAAATAACCTCCCCCATGCACACTCATCCACACAAAAGGGGTTATTTCTTTCTGCTACCAATATTCTGGTTCCCACAACATAGACAACACATCTGCAAGGGACACAGTCCCTGAAGCACACATGATTGTATAGGCTGCTGGTCCACTAACATTTTCATTAATTACTATTTTTTATGTAATTATTTTTATATTGTTTTACTTTCTTTTTTATCCAAGAAAATGTTTTTTTATTTATTTATCTTATTTTATTTTATTTTTTTAAAAAAGGGCCTTATCTTCAACAGACCAGGTTGTCAATGAAATTAGATTTTTTAAAGGGTTTTTTAACCAGGCCCAGTCCAGATAATGTCCAAGTCGGACTCAGCAACACACACCTTCATTCATGTACACAGAAAAAAAATTAGGGAACACAACAGATTGCATATAATTTATAAACAAAACACTTTGCATTCCATTCGAAAGGACGTTCCCTTTAGATTTCCGATCCTTAACATTTTACATTTATCATAATTAAGCTTAAGGCCAGATTGCTGTGAAAATATGTCCAAAAGATTAAGAAGGTTCCGCAAACAATGAGGAAAAATTTTATCTTGTGAATCAGCCTTTTCTGACATGAACTTCATCAAGAACAAACACAGAACACGCCTCACTGATGCACATCTGCAAGACTCACTCAGAGTTGCAGTGTCAAGTTACACACCAGAGTACAACACACTAGTTAACAGCATGCAATGCCAGGCTTCCCACTAACTGACAAAGAAACAGATAACAGATTTGGTGTCCAGTTCAAAGTGTGACATGATTTAAAAATTTGAGAGTTTACTTTTGTATTTTACATGAGTTATTATTTGTACAAACATGGTGCAAAGTAATTCATGATTTGTTAAAAAATGTTAGTGGCTAGCTAGTTAAAATGGGATATTGTGATTTCACAAGACTGTCTTAGAAGTGATCATTTGAAAATGTTAAATTTGAAAAATGTGCACTTATAGAGAAATTATAAAAATAAAGTGTTGCAAATTGATATTTATCTGTTTCTATATATATTTATTGTGAGAAATCATTAAGATGATCAGTGTTTCCACAAAGATAAATATAATTAATTATTAATAATAACAGAGTTACAGGTAAATTGAGCAAATTGGCTACTTCTGGCAATTTATTTAAGTGTGTATCTATCTGGTAGCCCTTCGCATTAATCAGTACCCAAGAAGTAGCCCTTGGTTTCAAAAAGGTTGGTGACCCCTGCTTTAAATAGACCCCTTTTTTAGACCAGTTGATCTGCTGCCTCTCATTTCTGCGTTGCCCCCAGATCAGTTTCCACGGAGGATTCACGTGCTCTGTGCATCAGTTGGTGACGTCTCTACGCTGCCAATTTTTCTACAGGGGTGTCAAACTAATTTTAGCTCAGGGGCCGCATGGAGGAAAATCTGTGCACATGCGGGGCCGGCCTATTAAAATCATGGCCTTAAAACTACAAAATAAAGACAACTTTAGACTGTTTTCTTTGGCCAAAAATAGAACAAACACATTCGGTATAGCTCCGTTGGTAGAGCGGCCGTGCCAGCAACTTAAGGGTTGCAGGTTCGATCCCCACATCCGCCATCCTAATTACTGCCGTTGTGTCCTTGGGCAAGACACTTTACCCACCTGCTCCCAGTGCCACCCACACTGGTTTAAATGTAACTTAGATATTGGGTTTCACTATGTAAAAGCGCTTTGAGTCACTAGAGAAAAGCGCTATATAAATATAATTCACTTTACTTCTGAAAATATTACAATACAAATATAAAAAAAAATCCTGGCAGCGGTAAAGTTTAGATCCATGAAGGAAAGAAGAAAGTGAATGAATGTTTATAACTGAATACATTTACATATGCATAATTTTTTTTATTTGTATTAATATTTTTTTAAATATATATATATATATATATATATATATATATATATATATATATATATATATATATATATATATATATATATATATATATATATATATATATATCAACAATAAATGAAGTGTGTGTACTAATCCAAGATGTATGTGGTGTGACTATGTGTGCGAATTAACTGTATTGTGTTACCGGTAGTGTTGAACGAGAGGCGCGGAAGTCCAATAGGGAAAGGCGGGTTGTAGGTCCGTGAGCACAGGCAGGAAGTCGGGGACGATAGCGAGGCGTCAAAGTCCGAGTCCAGGCGGGAGGTCGAGATCAAAGAGGCTGTCAGGGAAGCAGAGGGAACACGGGGAGACGCGACACACAGCTCGTGACGCGGGAACAGAGGTCTGTGTACAAAACAGGAAACTACTTTCTGGCCCCGGATAGCAGGTTGCGCTGGCTTAAGAAGGCAGGTCTCATCATCAGCTTCAGGTGTGTTGATTGCCGGCGATTGATTGCAACTTTTTGCTGCAGCCTGACTGGCGCGTGCCTTGCGCGCTCTTGGAGATGAATGCACATTGGAATGCGCCCGGTCGTGACCATGAAGTATATGACAATCTTTTTCCAAAACACAATATAGAATGTGAGATATAACAGGATAATGCATACATTTATCAATTGCATTCAAAACGGTTACAAAAAAGTGGGACCCCATTTTTATGACTTGATGGAGTCCCTGGGACCTAGCACCAACACTGTGATTGTGATAAGGGCTATATAAATACATTTTGATTGATTGATTGATACTCTATGCCTCATATGTGTGTAGCATCCATGTCAAATATCTATGCAGTATATGAGTTAAATTAATACTGTGTACATTAGTGTCCTATTTACTTTTCATTAGACAACTTTGCAGCTTGTAACGGGAAAAACTTGTAAGATGAGGCACACGTATCCTGAGGTACCTCTATATTTATTTGGACTTTTCCCATTGTTCTGAGTATTGGTCGATCCAATGAGGACCGTCTAACAAATCATTTTAACGGTGGAAAAGAGAAACTACCAACTGTGATCAATTGTAATCACTAAGAGAAGAGAATTCAGACAATGTAGAAACCTAAGCACCACTTATTGAAGGACTTGAATGTATGGACAGTATATAGGAGAGCCTGCATGCATCATTCTTTGTGGTTAGTGTTAGTATTGTGTAAAGTTACATGCAATGTGAAAGACTTGTCGGATGTAACGATACTCTGAAGGTTGCAGCGTTCTCTTAGAATGAGGAGAAAAAATATAGAGCCGTATAGAAAGTAACCTTGAAAGTGAAAGCGAGTTCACAGTTTCAGCAAGTGTACATCAAGGCTCGGGTACAGGAAGGTTGATTTTATTTTTTTTTTCCCACCGGCTTGCCCAATGAAAAAAGGGGAGGAGGAGATACATCACACAATGTTCTCAGGGTGTTTAATTGATCATGACTGGAAATTTCAGATTGTCCTAGAACAGGGGTCGGCAACCCTAAATGTTGAAAGAACCACATTGGACCACAAATACAAAAAAGTAATCTGGAACCGCAAAAAAATGAAAAGCCGTATATAAGTATTATAATGAAGACAACACATGATGTAAGTGTCTATATTAGCTATATTAGCCTACTATCAAAGTGAGTTTAAAAGTCTTACAAATGTGCTATAAGGAAGACAACACATGATGTGTCTATATTATATGTATTAGCCTACTATCAAAATTACTTTAAAAGTATTTTATAAATTTTATAATGATGGCAACACATGATGTCAGTAGCTAATTAGCTTAATTAGCCTACTATCAAAATGACTATGTGTCGCAGGCTGACGCAAATCTTCGTTGACAGAAATGTTGAAATATAATATTTATTGTACACATTTTTACAACATTGGAAAACATTAGTTACACTTCTCAGAGGGTGAGATACCTCCTGGAAATGACTGTCTTAGAATGGCCAAAGGTATAGATGTGTGTGTCCAAGTTTAAGGAAACGGCAGTCGGTCTTCTTCTAATGGATTTATTACAATCTTTGCAAGCCGGGTAATGTTTGCTGTGGTCTGGAACAACATGACACACAAAAAATGCAGCCAATAATACATACATATAATGTGTCATGAAACATGGAAAAATAAACTAAATACACAGAGGACATAAGTAAAGGAAATTAAATATACCTACAAACGAGGCATAATGATGCAATATGTACATACAGCTAGCCTAAATAGCATGTTAGCATTGATTATCTTGCAGTCATGCAGTGACCACATATGCCTGATTAGCACTCCAACAAGTCAATAACATCAACAAAAGCTCGCCTTTGTGCATTCACGCACAGTATAAAACGTTTGGTGGACAAAATGAGACAAAGAAGGAGTGGCATAAAACACGTCTTTCTGTGGCAGCGTCGGAGAACATTATACATGTAAACAAACTGTTGAGTCACAGTCCACACAGTGGTGGGTTCGAGAGCCGCCAAAGGGCACTCGCCAAATACTCTCATCCGTGAAGCATAAACACAAACCTATTAAATGGGCTTTCTAGCAATTAGGAAGATTTGTGTCGTGTTTTTCCTCCTACAGAAACCATATTACCAAAAAAAACATATTTTTCACCCCATTTTTTTCCCATTTCATACATTTTCGAAAAAGCTCCATGGAGCCACCAGGGCGCCGCTAAAGAGCCACATGTGGCTTGCTGACCCCCGTCCTAGAATATGTTGCGTTTCTTCTCCAAACAGGCTTCATCAGTCTATTTACGACACTTCTGGTCTGAGAGCATGATGCTGGATCCTGTACGTATTTATCCTCGAAGGTGGGGTTATGCCCCAGCAAATTTTGGAATACAGTAAGATAATTCACTTTAGGTGTCTTTAAATATTTCTTAATCTCTTTCAGCTTGTGCTTCATATAAAACTAAATGCCATTTGGAGTCTTACTTTTATTTGTAAGAAAGGTCAATGTGCTTATGGTGTAACAATTAGTTAGGGAAAAACAATAATAAACCAGTGTTGGCTTTCTAAAGGGGCAACATAGCTGGCTGGGAAGAGAGTTCAAAGACATAATAGATAATATCAGAGTAGGCTAACACAAAGACATACCAAAACAGTTAGATTCACACATAGGGATGGGTATCGTTAACAGGCACTCATACCAAACGGGTGCTTATAACATTCTTCCGGTACTTAAATAGTAAAAAAATAAAAATTCCATCATCAATCAATCAATCAATGTTTATTTATATAGCCTTAAATCACAAGTGTTTCAAAGGGCTGCACAAGCCACAACGACATCCTCGGTTCAGAGCCCACATACGGGCAAGGAAAAACTCACAACCCAGTGGGATGTCAATGTGAATGACTATGAGAAACCTTGGAGAGGACTGCAGATGTGGGTGACCCCCGCCCTCCCCCCTCTAGGGGAGACCGGATGCAATGGACGTCGAGTGGGTCTCGCATAATATTGTGAAAGTCCAGTCCATAGTGGATCTAACATAATAGTGAGAGTCCAGTCCATAGTGGGGCCAGCAGGAGAACATCCCGAGTGGAGACGGGTCAGCAGCGCAGAGATGTCCCCAACAACCGATGCACATGCGAGCAGTCCACCCCGGGTCCCGACTCTGGACAGCCAGCACTTCATCCATGGCCACCGGACCTGTCCCCCCCACAAGAGAGAGGGGGGCAGAGGAGAAAAGAAAAGAAACGGCAGATCAACTGGTCTAAAAGGGGGGTCTATTTAAGGGCTAGAGTATACAAATGAGTTTTAAGATGGGACTTAAATGCTTCTACTGAGGTAGCATCTCTAACTGTTACCGGGAGGGCATTCCATAGTGCTGGAGCCCCAATAGAAAACGTTCTATAGCCCGCAGACTTTTTTTGGGCTCTGGGAATCACTAATAAGCCGGAGTTCTTTGAACACAGATTTCTTGCCGGGAAATATGGTACAATACAATCGGCAAGATAGGATGGAGCTAGACCGTGTAGTATTTTATACGTAAGTAGTAAAACCTTAAAGTCACATCTTAAGTGCACAGAAAGCCAGTGCAGGTGAGCCAGTATAGGCGTAATATGATCAAACTTTTTTTGAAATTGTGCACATTTCTGTAAGAAATAAAAATAAATAAATAAAAATATATATAAATACAGTCGTGGTCAAAAGTTTACATACATTTGTAAAGAACATAACATCATCGCTGTCTTGAGTTTCCAATAAATTGTATTTTTTTGTGATAATGTGATAGGAGAACATACTTGGAAATGTGACCAAATATGCTTGGTCAAAAGTATACATACAGCAATGTTAATATTTGGTTACATGTCCCTTGGCAAGTTTCACTGCAATAAGACGCTTTTGGTAGCCATCCACAAGCTTCCGGTTGAATTTTTGACCACTCCTCTTGACAAAATTGGTGCAGTTCAGCTAAATGTGTTGGCTTTCTGACATGGACTTCTTTCTATAGAATTGTCCACACTTTGGGACCACACAACTTTCCTCCAGAAGGTCTTATCTTTGTCCATGTGAAACAAAAATTGAGCTGTTTGGCCACAATACCCAGCAATATGTTTGGAGGAGCAATGGTGAGGCCTTTAATCCCAGAAACACCATGCCTACCGTCAAGCATGGTGGTGGTAGTATTATGATCTGGGCCTGTTTTGCTGCCAATGGAACTGGTGCTTTACAGAGAGTAAATGTGACACTGAAAAAGGAGGATTACCTCTACATTCTTCAGGACAACCTAAAATCATTAGCCCGGAGGTTGTGTCTTGGGCGCAGTTGGGTGTTCCAACAGGACAATGACTCAAAACACACATAAAAAGTGGTAAAGTAATGGCTAAATCAGGCTAGAATTAAGGTTTTAGAATGGCTTTCCCAAAGTCCTGACTTAAAAGTGTGGATAATGCTGAAGAAAAAGTCCATGTCAGAAAAACAACAAATGACCTGAACTGCACCAATTTTGTCAAAAGGAGTGGTCAAAAATTAATCCAGAAGCTTGTGGATGGCTACCAAAAGTGCCTTATTGCAGTGAAACTTGCCAAGGGATATGTAACTAAATATTAACATTGCTGTATGTATACTTTTGACCAAGCAGATTTGGTCACATTTTCAGTAGACCCATAATAAATTCATAAAATAACCAAACTTCATGAATGTTTTTTGTGACCAACAAGTATGTGCTCCAATCACTCTATCACAAAACAGTAAGAGTTGTAGAAATTATTGGAAACTCAAGACAGCCATGACTATGTTCTTTACAAGTGTATGTAAACTTTTGACCACAGCTGTGTATATATATATATATATATATATATATATATATATATATATATATATTATTTATTTATTTATTTATTTATTTTTTAAAGGGATTTTGTGACATCAGAGTTGAACAGACTAGTATTTATAATAATAATAATATTTATTTGAAATGCTTCAATATTATACACTGAATCTGGAAATAATTCACTATTTCCACATTTGTAAATGATACACCCTTATTCCAAAATGGAATAAAATCATTTTTGTCCTCACGATTCTACAGACAATACCCCATAAAGACAATGTAAAAACTTTTTAAAAAAATTAAAGAAAAACATTTGTAAATGTACTAACGGATCATGTTTTCTTTAGTTTGATATTTCTTTAGTTGGTGATTAGTTTCTGTATCAGCACCCTTGTTTGTCTGATTTTTGTCACCTGCCTCTGATTAGTGGTCGGGACGCTCACCTGCTCCCGCTCAGTAATCAGAGAGCTATTTATTCCTGCATGGCGCCATACTCTGCCTGGCAGTCTTATTTGCAACAACACGATGATTCAAGGGTCGGCAACCCAAAACGTTGAAAGAGCCACATTGGGCCAAAAATACAAAAAAAATCCGTCTGGAGCCGCAAAAAAATGAAAAGCCTTCTATAAGTGATATAATGAAGTCAACACATGATATAAGTGTCTATATTAGCCTACTATCAAAATGACTATGTGTCACAGGCTGACATAAATCTTCGTTGACAGAGATTTTGAAATGTAATATTTATTCTACACATTTTTACAACATTGGAAAACATTAGTAAAACACAGGCTTCTGAGAAGGTGAGATAACTCCTGGAAATTACTGGCTTAAAATGGCCAAAGGTAAAGATGCGTGTGTCCAAGTTGAAGGAAACGGCAGGCTGTCTTCTTTGAATGGATTTGTAACAATCTATGCAAACTGTTTTACGTTTGCTGTGGTCTGGAACAACATGGCACACGAACAACTATCAGAAATGCAGCCAATAATACATACAGATAATATGTCAACAGAAATGCCGATATAAATTAAATACACAGACGACATAGGAAATAAATTGAGCTCAAATATACCTATAAGTGAGGCATAATGATACAATACGTACATAAAGCCTAAATAGCATGTTAGCATCGATAAGATTGCAGTTATGCACTGACCAAATATGCCTGATTAGCACTCCAACAAGTCAATAACATCAACAAAGTTCACTTTTGTGCATTCATGCACAGCATAAAAAGATTGGTGGAATAAATGAGACAAAGAATGAGTGGCACAAAATATGTCTTTCTGCGGCATTGTTGAAGAAAGTTGTACATGTAAGCAAACTGTGGTGAGTTCAAGGACCTTCGAAATTAGTAGGACAAAACGGCGCTCTCCAAATACTCTTATCAGAGAACCATGTTTAATGTAAACAGTAGGTTTTCTAACAATTTAAAGAGGTTTGTGTAATTTAAAACCCTATTAAAACAAAAATATATGTTTCTCCATCTTTTTCTATTTTCATGCATTTTTGAAAAAGCTCCAGGGAGCCACTAGGGCGGCGCTAAAGAGTCGCATGTTGCAGACCCCCGTTCTACTTGCTTCTTGCTCCCGTTTTGGCTAGTCTTTTTGCAAAGCTTTGCTGTAGCTTCCCGTGCCATCAGCACAGTTTTTATTCTCGTATCCTTGCCTGATTATTAGAATAAATCATTTTTCTTACCTGCACACTGTTTCCTGACGTCCATCTGCATCTTGGGGAAAACGACCCGGATGTGACATTAATAATAATAATAATAATAATAATAATAAAGTGTATTTATAAGGCGCCGTTCTGGGCACTCAAGGACACAAGTACAAGATCGAAACAATAAAATCAAATTGGATAAAAACAACAATAATAACAACAACAAAGATAGAGAAGAAAAGATGATTACAATGAATAAGCAGTCAGGAATAGGTGTGTTTTGAGTCTTGATTTGAAGAGGGATATTGAGTCCAAGTTTCGAAGGTGGCAAAGAGTTCCAAAGATGTGGGGCAGAGCTGCTGAAAGCTCGGGCACCCATGGTGGACAGTTTAAATAAAGGGACAGTGAGATGGATGGATGAAGAGGATCTTAGGGAACGTGAGGGCGTGGCGACATGGATCAGGTCAGAGAGATAAGATGGAGAGAGGTTATGGATGGCTTTGAAAGTGAGGATAATTATTTTAAAGTGGATACGATGTTTGATGGGTAGCCAGTGGAGTTGCTGCAGAACAGGGGTGATGTGCTGGATTGAAGGGGTTCTGGTGATTATCCGGGCTGCAGAGTTCTGGAGAAGCTGAAGTTTGTGAAGTGACTTGTGAGGGAGACCAAACAGGAGAGAGTTGCAGTAGTCCAGGCGAGAGGTGACCAGGCTATGGACTAGTATGGCAGCAGTATGTGGGGTAAGGGATGGGCGAAGACGATTAATGTTCCGTAGATGGAAGTAAGCAGACCGGGTAATGCTGTTTATGTGGGCTTGGAAGGAAAGTGTGCTGTCGAGGATGACACCCAGACTCTTGACTTGGGAGGAGGGGGAGACAGAGGAATTGCAGAGAGTAATGGACAAGCTGTTGGTTTTGGTGAGAATGTTTTTTGTACCGACAAGTAGGATTTCGGTTTTATTGCTATTAAGTTGAAGGAAATTGGATGAGAACCACTGCTTGAGTTCACTGAGGCAGTCTGTAAGGGAGGAAGGAGGAAGAGAGGCAGTTGGTTTGGTGGAGATGTAGAGCTGGGTGTCATCCGCATAACAGTGAAAATGTATTTTAAATGTACGGAAAATATTGCCCAGGGGAAGAATGTAAATGATAAAAGCAGGGGACCAAGAACAGAGCCTTGGGGGACACCAGAGGAAACGGGAGACGGAGGGGATTTAAATGAACGGAGTTGAACAAACTGAGTGCGGTTGGAGAGATATGATCTAAACCAGTGAAGGGGTGTGCTTGTGATGTCAATACTGTGCAATCTATGGAGGACAGTGTGTGAAATGCTGTCCAAGGCTGCAGTGAGATCTAAGAGGATTAGGATAGTGAGAAAACCAGAATCAGCTGCCAGGAGAAGATCGTTTGTGATTTTTACTAGTGCTGTTTCAGTGCTCTGCAGGGGGCGGAAACCAGACTGGAATTGTTCATATAGGTTATTTAACTGTAGGTGGGAGTGAAGTTGGGAGGAGACAGTTTTTTCAAGGATTTTTGAGATGAATGGGAGATTTGAAATTGGATGAAGATTATTAAAATGATTTGGATCTGAGCCTGTTTTTTTCAAAATTGGTGTTATGGCTGCTGTTTTGAAAGCAGAGGGAACAATTTCAGTAGTGAGAGAAGAATGGATGATATGGTGATGAGGTGGATCAGTGAGGCGAGGCAGACTTTCACCAAAGCAGTAAGGAGGGGATCTAAAAGACAGGTGGATGGCTTGGATCGACGGATAAGTTCAGTGATGTCCAACTGAGAAGGCAGTGAAAAACTAGAAAATGAATGGATGAGAGAGGCAGGGGGGTGAACTGGGGTTGAGGAGAAGAAGAAGGAAGTTTTTGGTGAATCTGGGTGATTTTGGAAATAAAAAATTGCATTAGGGAACAACAAAAAGAAGTTGAGGCCATATGAGAGCGAAGTGAGTGCGGAGGATTTGAAATTTTGCCAATAATAGAAAAAAGTGTCTTGGAGTTGCCTTCATTAGAACTGATTAAAGTTGAGTAGTAGGATGATTTGGTGTTGTTTAGGCAGTCTTTGTAGTGTTGAAGGTGTTGGATGTACATGTCCTTGTGTACAGTGAGACCAGTTTTTTTGTAAAGAGGTTCAAGTTGGCGTCTCTTTGTTTTTAAATTGCGGAGTATGGAAGTAAACCAGGGTGCAGAGTTGGTGAAAGAGACGCTTCTGTTTTTTTTCTGGAGCCAGCATGTCCAGTAGATGATGAAGATTATTGTTGTAGTAGGTGACCAGTTCATCGGGAGAGGAAAGAGATTCACTGTCCGGGAGGCTGTCAATGGCGGTGGAAAGAGTGTCAGAGTTGATGTCCTTGATTTTGCGAAAACAGATATTGCAGGGGAAAGGTAATTATAGAAAAACTTAATGTGACAGTAAAATGTACTAGCAGGTGATCGGAGTAAGGTAGTAGGGATGGGCGATACCACACTTTTAGGATTCGATACGATACCGATACTTTTTCTTGCATTTTCATCGATACCGATACCGATACCATTAATTTCTTATTGGCAATTTTTGTCAGTCAAAAATATTATTACTATTGTTATTATTTAAGACAAATCACAAGACAAATACAGACCATTTATACCACATTTATCATGGTCAATATATAATAAAATTAAAATTAAAATAAATAACATAAATATGAAAAATAAATTAAATATAAACAAAAATATACACATTTTCACTTTTCTTATTTCTCAAAAAAAAGTATTGGTAGAAAAAGCTTAAAAAAACTATTATTCATAACAATGTTATGTTTCAAACCTCTTTGTGGAAGTAAACTTATAACATTTCTCTGAAGCAAAGTCAATAATTTCCTTATCACAATAAACTAGGATTTCCTTGTCCTATAAACCTGCATACGAAAGACAGTTCCCTTAGAAAATGATCTTGGAAAAATTATCTACAAAAATGTCTGACACCATCACACCTTTAGTGTACTCGAGATATGTCGTCACACGTCACACTTTACTGAAGTCTCAGATTGCTGTTCAGGAAAAGTAACAACGCTGTCGGCTGGCTGTGTGTGTGTTGCACGTTGACGACGCTCATTCGCTGTCTCCTGTGACGTGACTGGGCCAACTCTATACTCTGCCAGGTACAGGAGTGTCCCAGCACATAGTAAGTTAAGTAAGTAATCAAAAACATCTGAAAGTGATGCTTGCACCCCCCACACGCCATTTTTTGGTTTATATCGATACTTTTTTCAGAAAAGTGATGCCAAATGAGTAGCGTGTGAGTATCGATATATCGATACCACAGGATCGATACGCACATCCCTATAAGGTAGTGAATTGGAAGTGGCATTAACGACATTTACACCTGAACAGCAAACCAAATCAAGTGTGTGTCCTTTACAGTGGGTAGGGAAGTTGATGTACTGCTGCAGCTTTGAAGACAGGATGAAAAGTCACTGGCAATTGTACTGTTGGAGCTGTCCATGTGAAAATTAAAATCCCCCAGCAGTACAATATTAGGGGAAAGTGAAGAGAGATGAGCAATAAAAGCAGAAAAATCACTAATAAAATCTTTACTGTATTTTGGTGGTCGGTAAACAGCAGCAATGATTGTGGGAGTAGGTCCAGATAGCTGCAAAACTGTGCTTTCAAATGAGGAGAAGGCGGTAGAAGGCACCGGGGAGATTTTCCACTTCTCGCGATAGATCATCGCGAGACCTCCTCCACGACCAGTGGCGCGAGGTTTGGAAGTGTAAACAAACCCTGGAGGAGTCGCGCTATTAAGGTCTGTGTAATCACTGAGGTGTTGCCATGTTTCTGTTAGGCAGATGAAGTCCAGTTTATGGTCAGCCAGGAGACCCTGGACGAGATGTCCTTTGCTCGTGAGTGAGCGGATGTTAAGAAGACCGAAGTTTGCGTTAGCGCTGTGATTTTGATGTATTGGGTTAGCCGACCCAGCTAGGCTGGCTAACACTTTGCGATCGACTCCCCAGCCAATGTTCCGTGGCGGGCGACGAGTTTTGGACCAAATTGATTTTATTGGCGTGTTGTCACTGAGCTGGTGATTTCTGCGGGACCCACGGTGGATGTATCTTCGGTTAGGTTGGTAGGCTATGTCCGGATGGAGGTGAAGCGTCACTGGATGGGGACGAAACAGCCCAGAACGGAGTCGCAGGAGGTCGGCAGCAGAATATTGGAGGAGACCAGTCACCGGAGAGTGGACGTGGGTCAAAAGAATCCACATCAGCGGGATCCAAACATTTGATCCGGTCATCCACATTGTGGCGGCAAACGAGAAGTGGCGTCTTTCGCCAAACTCCGATGATCAGCAGGAGAGGAATTTCTCAGATTACCAGTCAATCAGTTAAAAGTGCAGTACAAGTGAACATGTGCCAGTGCCTATTGAGTCAAAAAAGGAACTTCAAAAGCACTGAAAACAATTTAAGGCAAAAGATAAAGCCGATGAGTAGCGGTAGCAGCACGCGCCAGCGTTCACTCAACCGGAACCGGAAATCAATCGACACTAAAAAACTCACATGTACAGCGACATGTAATAATTATTATAATTTTTGTTTATAAAATAGTTTTTTTTTGTAACTTTTTTCACATTGTCGTTATGGGGTATTGTCTGGAAAATGTTGAGGTCAAATATGAATTCATTCCATTTCAGAATAAGGCTGTAACATAAAATAAAATGTGGAAAAAGTGAAACGCTTTGAATACTTTCCGGGTCACACTGTAAATATAATTCTAACTAAATAAAAAGACTGTCATCCATCCATTTTTCTACCGCTTGTCCCTCTCGGGGGTACTGAAGTCTAAATTTGAAAACATTTTAAAATTATGAATTAAGATCTGTAATTAATTAATTTAAATAATTCATTTTGTCAATCTCACCTAAAATGCTGAGAAAAGCCCTCAACTAGAGGTATTTTCATTTAAACTAAGTCACTCGTGTCAAACTCAAGTCTCGGGGGCCAGATCTGGCCCGCGAACACCTGGAAATGTTACTTGTCAAAGTACTTCATTAATACATTAAAATAAATAAAGTGGGATTTACAATATTAACTATGAACAATAAAACATTGAATATTAACAAAATATGAACATTGCTCTTTTTTTACTTCTCAGACCAGCTCATTGATCTTTTACAATCAAGCAAAACACAACAAAAATGTAACAAACAGCAAAATATACTGCTGAAATTGCATGCCTTTTGCTTTAATAGTATCCATTATTGCAACAAATAATACAATATATTATCATACTTTACAAACTTGTTTCTGTCTGAATAAAAATACTTAACTTTACATCAAACTACCCATTAAATTAATACAAATTAGTTATTTGCAGCCTGTTACTGTAAAAAAAAAAAAAAAAAAAAGTTTTTTGCGTTACAATTCTGCTGACTGAACTGCCAGTTTTTGATTGTAAAATCTACGGTTGTTGTTTTTAACGGTGTATTACTGTAAATGGAAGGACGGTACATTTGTTTTACAGTAGAAAAACTGGCAGCAGAGTTGCCAAAATTAAAAAAACAAAAAACTTGTACTGTTTTTCCATTAACAATATAACATTGTCATTTATATATACTCTAGCCTTTAAATAGACCCCCTTTTTAGACCAGTTGATCTGCCGTTTATTTTATTTTCTGCTCTGCCTCCCATCTCCCTTGCGGAAGGGGGGGCACAGGTCCAGTGGCCATGGATGAAGTGCTGGCTGTCCAGAGTCGGGACCGCTCACCTGTGCATCAGTTGGGGACACCTCTGCGCTGCTGACCCGTCTCCACTCGGGATGGTCTCCTGCTGGCCCCACTATGGACTGGACTTTCACTATTATGTTAGATTCACTATGGACTGGACTTTCACAATATTATGCAAGACCCACTCAACGTCCATTGCATCCGGTCTCCCCTAGAGGGGGGGTCACCCACATCTGCGGTCCTGTCCAATGTTTCTCATAGTCATTCACATTGACATCCCGCTGGGTTGTGAGTTTTTCCTTGCCCTTATGTGGGATCTGAACCGAGGATGCCGTTGTGGCTTGTGCAGCCCTTTGAGACACTTGTGATTTATGGCTATAAAAAAACAATGTAAATTTAACACCAAATATCGGCCAACTAAGCTGCCAGCTTTTCCCGTAACCCCCCCCACTCCCTCCAAAAAAACAGTGGTACTGTTTTTCCATTAACCTTAAAATGTTGTAAAAAATTAAAAAAACAGAATTTCACAGTAAAACGTTGTAAATGTAAAGTTTTTACTGTAAAATCAACAGTCTACTTAAAACAATTTATAATTAATAATGAAATCCAGAGGGAAATTCATACATTATTCGCTGTTACAAACGGCCCTCTGATATCAGCCATAACTGCCATGTGGCCCTCAATGAAAACCAGTTTGACTTCCCTGAACTAAGTGCATTATTGTGGCAGATCAAAAGAATGTGGCGTTATGAAGTTTTTTTTTTTTTTTAACTTTTTTAACATTAAACAGATACAATCTTCACCATCTACTAAGGTAAAACACCAGGAACATTATATACAAAGTTGAAGTTAATGCTTTAAAAAACAAAACACTTTTCTGAGAAATAAAAAAGCATTTATTGACCGTTGAACTTTTGACTTCTCGTCTGGTTGAGATAATATAAAACTACGTCAAACGCTGCAGGGCATAGTGGACCAAATCAGATTTCTTCCAAATCTGATTTTTTTCCAGCTGACTGTTTAGTTTACAAGTTAAGTGTGATCTTGATCAGACTCCAATGTGGCCCTAATGTGGCGTCGGCGTGAGAAAACGTGCACGCCACAGATCAGCATGTTAGTGGGTTTGTGACGCGGCTGTTATGTAAAGGAATTAAGCTAGAGCTAGCAAATATTTTGACTCAAGGGGGCCACATTAAGAGCAAAAAATGTGTCTGGGGGGCCAATGTGTATGTGTGTATAAATTATATATACACATTTATCTGTAAAAATCTGCTGTACACTGTGTGTGTATGGGTCCCTTTTTTTCAGGAACACTAATACCAAAAGTCACAATGTCTGATAGAATTCTAAAAATGTTATGACAGACCACCTAAAAAAAAAAAGGAATGGAATTTTACATTTTTTTTACTGAATGGGCATAATTGCCAACCGTCCCGAATTTTTCGGGAGACTCCCAAACAACCATTGTCCCGAATTTCTCCCAATTTCCAGCCGGACAACATTATTGGGAGCGTGCCTTAAAGATATTGCCTTTACCGTCCTCTCTCACCTGAAAAGGAGACTATTATATATGTCTCCGTTATCCATAGGTTTATCTATAACCAATAAAGTATGCAGGCACGGAGCTATTACTCAGCGTGTGTTTATTCCAGCCGGCACTTTAATACACTGACACACAACATTCGGATTCCCATCATGCATTGCTTCAAAACTACGGCAAGTAGTAATGTCCAAAATTTCCAGCCAGACAAACAATATTGGGGGCGTGCCTTAAAGGCACTGCCTTTAGCGTCCTCTCTTACCTGAATAGGATACTATTATATATGTCTCCAATATCCATAGGTTTATCTATAAGCCATAACACGGTGGCCGAATGGATATAGTCACTCATGAACGGTCAGAGAAGCACAAGGCGGCAGCAACGTAACACCGGTCACAGCCCAGTATTATGGGCCACCTTGCTAAATGGAGACCCAAGGGTGTAACATATGCCGAGACAACGATGGCTATGCTGATAGCTGCAAGCAACATCCCGTTCTCATTTGCGGATGTTTTCAACAAATCCGTGAAGGATATGTTCCCGGATTCAGAGATCGCTCGCCAGTACTCAAATGGCAGAACAAAGGCTACTCAAATAGTGAAAGGTAAGTGTTTTTTTTTTTTTAACCTTTGTGTGGTGTTCGGGTCTGTGGGACCCGTTTTCGATTTTTATTAAAAGAAAAATGATACAATTAATGAATTTTTCAAACTGAGACTCACTGGCTTTGGCTCATTTTCTGTGAAGAACATATATCAGAATACATATTTAATGAACACACACCTTACACCCCCCCCACCCCACCACACACACACACACACACACACACATTTCTATTACATATAAGATGTAATAGAAGTGTGGAAATTGATGTTCTGTGTACCACACGCATTACAGATGTTTTTTGGGATAAGGTAAACATCTGTTCAGTATTTTAACACAAAAGTGTTTGATTGTGAGGCATTAAAAGCCACAAAATGCAACGGGTCCATCAGACCCACAAACACTGGCTGAGTAACAACAATATGAACTCCACACAATGGTTAAGTAAGCAGCAAGTAGTTAGTGGAACAACTGTGTTTTCATTACTGTGTACTGTACTTACTATATATATATATATATATATATATATATATATATATATATATATATATATATATCTCTATGAAATACTTGAATTTCAGTGAATTCTAGTTATAAATATACTCCCCCCCCCCCCCCCCCCCCCATCTCCCGAATTTGGAGGTTTCAAGGTTGGCAAGTATGTGAATGGGACACCCAAAATGTACATGAAAATAAAGAAAGTGGGATTTACAATATTACCAATGAACAATCATCATCATCATCATCATCGGCATCGCAGTCTCGGAAGACCATTGATTTCCTGTGCCTCGGAGTCAGGTCTTGTCGCAGCGTCTCCTGTGGCTTTGTAGGCCAATTCGTGAGAGACATTCCCGGCCGCAGATGTCACATATCCAGACCGGTCCCTTAGATGTTGCCGGTGTCGCAGAGCCCTGACTTGAGCAGCCCGCTGCGGAGTGCCTGCTGCCACTGAAGGCGGTCCTGGGCTGCATCTTCCCAGCTGTCGGGGCTGATGTCAAAAGACTTGAGGTCTTGTTTGCAGACATCCTTGTAACGCAGCTGGGGACGGCCAATCTGCCTCTTGCCAGTTGTGAGTTCAGCATAGAGGATGTCCTTTGGGATTCGCCCATCGTCCATCCGCCGGACATGGCCCAGCCAGCGGAGACGTCGCTGCCTCAGTAGGGAGCACATGCTGGGAAGCTGTGCTCTTTCCAGGACTGATTGGTTTGTGATCCTGTCCCTCCAGGTGATGCCCAGTAGATGCCTAAGGCAGCGAAGATGGAAGACGTTTAGCCGCCGCTCTTGGTGGGAGTATAGGGTCCAGGTTTCACTACCGTACAGTAGAGTGCTGGTGACACAGGCTCTGTACACCTGCACCTTAGTGTGGATAGTGAGCTTGCGGTTTTCCCATACTCTCGCTGTAAGCTTCCCAAAAGTTGAGGCAGCTTTTCCGATACGGCCACTGAGTTCGGCATCGAGTGACAGGTTGTCGGTGATGGTGGAACCGAGGTAAGTGAAGGTGTTTACGACTTCCAGGGTGTAGTTGTTGATGGTGATAGAGGGGGGTGGTTCAGTTCCGTGTCCCATCGTCTTGGTTTTGCTCAGACTGATGGTCAGGCTGAAGTCCTGACAGGCTTTGGTGAACTGGTCCATTAGGGTTTGCAGGTGCTCCTGGGAGTGTGCTACCACTGCTGTGTCGTCAGCAAACAGCATGTCCTGGATGACGAGTGGCCTGACCTTTGTTTTGGCTTTCAGACGGGCATGGTTGAACAGTTTACCGTCTGTCCTTGTGTGAAGGTAGACTCCTTCAGTTGCTGTACCAAATGCTTGGCGCAGGAGGAGGGACAAGAAGATCCCAAACAGGGTGGGCGCCAGCACGCATCCCTGCTTGACACCACAGCAGATTTTGAAAGGGTCTGATGTGGACCCATCGAACTGGATGGTGCCATGCATGTCGGTGTGGAAGGACTGGAGGATGCAAAGGAGTTTGGGGGGACAGCCTATTCGTTCAACCAGCTGAAAGAGGCCGCTCCTGCTCACAAGGTCGAAAGCTTTCGTAAGGTCAATAAATGCCATGTAGAGTGGTTTTCTCTGCTCTCTACACTTCTCCTGCAGCTGTCTCAGAGAGAAAATCATGTCAGTAGTAGACCTTCCTGCTCTGAACCCTGCCTGAGATTCTGGGTATATTTTCTCAGCGAGAACCTGGAGTCTATTCAGAACAACTCTGGCAAAGATTTTGCCGGTAGTGCTGAGTAGAGAGATACCACGGTAGTTGTTACAATCACTCCTGTCTCCCTTATTCTTGTACAGGGTTATGATGGTAGCATCTCTCATGTCCTGTGGGACAGCACCTTCACTCCAGCACAGACAGAGGAGCTTGTGAAGTTGGTCGAGGAGAGCAGGCTTTCCACACTTGAGGATTTCAGCTGCGATTCCGTCACTGCCAGGTGATTTACCGCATGCTAGGCTGTCAATCGCTTTGCTTAGCTCCTCAGTTGTTGGTTCCATGTCCAGTTCTTCCATTACAGGTTGACACACAACATGGCGTAAGGCTGCATCGGAGACAGTGTTGTCGCTGGCGTAGAGTTCGGAGTAGTGTTCTACCCAGCGGTCGAGTTGTTTAGAGCGGTCAGTGATGATTTCTCCCAGTGCCGATTTCAGCGGAGCTGTTGTGTGGTGTAATGGTCCGAGCGCCTTTTTGATGCCGTCGTACATGCCTTTGATGTTACCGGAGTCAGCGGCTGATTGGATGTTGCTGCAAAGCTGTAGCCAATAGCTGTTAGCACAGCGACGGGAGGCATTCTGCAGTTTCTTCCTTAATGCCCTGAGAGCATGTAGGGTATTGTCACTCGACGTGCATTTGTAGTTGGTAAGGGCGATACGCTTTTCTTCCAGCATCGGTGCCAATACAGATGCGTTGGCTTCGAACCAGTCATTGGACCTTCGCAATCTTTTGCCAAAAACCGTTAGGGCCGTGGTGTGGATGGTGTCTCGTAAGCCTTCCCAGTACTGCTGGGCAGAGCTGCACTGGGGTAGTTGGTGGAGGGATTCCTCTAAGGCACGGTTGAATGAAGCAGTTTTAGTTGGATCGGCTGCTTTGCTGCAATCCACACGGAGTGGGTCCTTTAGGTTTGGCTCTGTAGATAATTTGTGTCTGCAGTTTGACTTTACAGCAGACGAGGGAGTGATCGGTGTCACAGTCTGCACTGTGAAAGGTACGGGTTTGGAGGACACTTCTGAGGTCAGAGCGCCGTGTTATGATCAGGTCCAACTGGTGCCAGTGGCCAGATCTTGGGTGTCTCCAGGAGACTTCGTGGCGGGGTTTGGACTGAAAGTATGAGTTAGTGATGCAGATATTGTGAAATGTGCAGAACTCAAGGAGACGCTGCCCATTCTCGTTCATTCTACCAATGCCATGGTAACCCAAGCAAGATGGCCAGGAGTTATGATCTGAGCCAACTCTTGCGTTAAAGCCAAACCAATGAACAATAAAACACTGAATATTAACAACATTTGAACATTGCACCTATTTTACTTCTCACACCAGCTCCTCGATAGTTGTGTATCTTTTACAATCAAGCAAAACACAACAACAATGAAAAAAACAGCAACATATGAATGCAAAGTATAATAAACACCTACAATATGATATATTATAATAATAATAATAATACCTGGGATTTATATTATCACGTATTATCCGCATCTGTTTTCTGACACACGCGTTTCAGGCTGGCTGCTCTGGAAACAAACCCCGCCCACTCTGCTTTGTTCCTCGTCTGAGCTGCTGTGACGTAGATTACCGTAATAACTTGTGTAACAACCAAAAGCGCAGATTTTGACCATTGAAATACTTTCTATAGTACAAGACTTACTGTAATTTAAAAACAGCACTGCACATCATAATGGCGGCAGTTTTGATGATAAAGGTCTAAAAAAAATTATGTGGATTGTCCGGCGGGCCGGATTGAAAATCTCAACGGGCCAGGTTTGCTCTATATGATCTTTCACTGCCAAAAACCAAGTTCAGTTGTACTTGTTTCTGTTTGGGCCTAATTGTTTAAGTAATTGATAATTTCTTATTTAGTTAGCCTCACCTAACACAACGTCACACACACAACTGTAATGTCCTGAACCTCCATATATCACATTTCTTTTTTTTGAAATTGTCATGATTTTTTGTGTGAGCTTAAAGACGGATCATTTAACGTGGGAAACAATAAAACAAAAAATGGTGTCGTATTTTTCAGACCATAGGGCGCACTGCTGATGAGCAGGTCTATTCAGGTCTATTTTCACACAAAAGGCGCACCGGATTATAAGGCGCATTAAAGCCTTTAATTTAGAAAAAAAATCATAATACGACCCCTTTAATTTAAAGGGGTCGTATTATGATTTTTTTTCTAAATTTAAAACACTATCTTGTTGTCTACATCAGTGGTCCCCAACCACCGGGCCACTCGATTGGTACCGGGCCGCAGAATAATTTATTATTTTTTTATTTTATTTTTTTTAATATATATATATTTTTATTTTTTATTTTTATTAAATCAACATAATTAACACAAGATACACTTACAATTAGTGCACCAACCCAAAAAACCTGGACATGTTTCAAACATTGGCGGGGTTTTTGCGTGAGACTGAGCCTGCGCCTTCATTCACCAAGCTGCTGCACGATCACCTGTCTGTGCTTTTAAAAGAGTTTGAGTGGTACTTCCCAACTTCAAAAGACCCACGAACTGCCAAGTAATTGATCCGCGACCCATTTGTCAACAAAGCAGATGAATCCAGCATGTCTGTGCAAGAAGAAGATCAAATGCTGGAGATCGCAAATGACGGCAGCCTTAAAAGTGTATTTCAGACAAAAACTCTGCCTGTTTTCTGGATTAAAGTCATGGCAGAATACCCCGAGATCGCCACCACAGCACTGAAAACCCTGTTGCCATTTCCAACATCCTATCTGTGTGAAGCGGGATTTTCTGCAGTGACAGCCACCAAAACAAAACAACGTAGCAGACTGGACATAAGCAACACACTTCGGGTGTCTTTGTCTCCCATTACCCCCAGTTGGGACCGTCTCGTTGCAGAGAAACAAGCTCAGGGCTCCCATTGATTTAGCGTTACGGTGAGTTAAAAATCTCATGCACTTTATATTTGTTTTTAATGTTGTATCTGCATCTTATTTTGAAGGCATGTAAACGTTACCATAGCAACGAAAATCAGAGCGCGTTTGGGCAGAGGGAGGTGAGGGAGAGGAGGAGCTTGTGAGTCGACTCGGGCACACAAACATGCGGGAGGCTTATCTGACGGTTCAAACTGACAACTTTATTTCAGCTGTTGAAAAATAACATTCATAATGAAAGTAGTGTGAAATTGCTAATTCTTGTCATTTATATATTTTTCCATGTGATTTTTTTATTTATGTAATGGGCAGAGAGGAAATTACCAGAGACGTTGATGTTATACTGATGTTATGTTGTTGGCGCAATGTGCTAATAAAGGTCCGTATGAGTACACAGTGGATTCACGTTTATTATTTTACTTTTTTCATGAAAAAAAAAAAAAAAAAAAAAAAAAAAAAAAAACCCCTGCCGGGCCGCGGGACAAATTATCAAGCATTGACCGGTCCGCAGCTACAAAAAGGTTGGGGACCACTGGTCTACATAACATGTAATGGTCGTTCTTTGGTCAAAATGTTATACACACATTCAGACTTTACTTAAATCAATAACAGAGCAGCATCTCCTCATCCTTGACTCGGAAATGTGTCCCGTGAAAAACCGTCCGACCGGAACCCTATAAAAACTAAAATTCCATGGATGAATTATGTAAACTCACTACAGTTTTTAGCGCTCTGATAGCTAGTCCGACAGATATAAGTAAGAACTTTACGCTACTTTATATTAGAAATGGCAACAGCGGAAGATGAATGCCGAAAAAGAAGAAGCTCATGGACTACGGCATCGGCACAGACTGCACATTTTCAGAACTTATGCAGATCCCAAATACACATCAGCAGGTACCAGAAGGTAAGGAAAGTTGGTTTTGCATAATATTGCGAAACAAATCGGCAGATAATGTGTGTGTGTAATTTTGCGGTCCTTATACACACACCATAATAATACTTGTATGTTTAATGCGCCGGCAATCCATCAAGCGGTACGGCTTCATAGCTTACCGAAATCGTGCTAAAAACATTTTTGATGGATGTTTGAGCACCGTGTGTCATGTTCTATAGTCTCAATGGAACATTTAACGTTTTGGTGTCATTTACTGCCATCACATTGCAGTCTACACGTATCTCTTATGTATGACTGCCATCTACTGGTCACACTTATCCTTACACTACGTACCAAATAAAATTGCTTCGAGGTCAGTCAGCACAACCAGAATCATGCCGTACATTAGGCCCACTGTCGATTTTTGAGAAAATGAAAGGATTTTAAGTGCGCATTACAATCCGAAAAAAATACGTTAGTACTAATGATGGCAGAATTAGGGCGCCTCATCAATATAATTAACTCTTAATCTGTGCCCATGTTGGTGTATTAATTTCAAAGTGGACAGATGGTAGCATTTGCATGTCTACTCGCTCTCGGAGGGCGTGGGCAACAATTTTGCACTTCACTGCAACTGTCTGGTAAAAGGGTCAGGTATTAAGTTATGCAAAGCTTTAAAAGCCTTTTCATGTATTATGGAATCAATCTCCAAATGGGGAGGTAGCATGCGGATCTCCTTCAACTCCGGACTAGTGCGGCTGAAGATGTTCCATGCAGATACAGTCAGTTGTTCGGGGGGTGCGCCGCTCCAATTGCCTCTCCTTTTCCCATCACGATGAACTGTGAACGCTTCACACACCTTTTTGAGCTCGGAACAAAAAAAAAAGTGACCTTCAGAAATCCTTCCAATTCTTCGCGCTCCACATATTTATTTGCAGGGGGGGGGGGTATTAAATACTTTTGGCTCTTTGTCATTGCAGAGGGGAAATGTTTTTTGGGATCATCTACATCTCCTATTTAATGATGCATAGTGAAATCTTATGAGAGTCACTTATGTCCCATAAAATCCCTGGACAAAGCAGTAAAACCAATGACCTGTTTTGTTACTTAATGAGCTGCTCAACTGTGGTAAGGTTGGACCTCTTTCTTTCCACTGTCCCGCCCCCTGAAACCTGACCAGAAAATAAAACTCCCGAATGAGCCCCCCCAAAAAAGGCATATTTTGCCTTTTGATGATCTATGAAGACGCTATCAGCCACTTTTTTTTTCTGCAAATTTGGTCTCTTTGCTGACCAATGTACTACCTGGTGGCGGTGTGCCATAATATTGTACCTTCTAATCTCAGCAGGGTATTAAAACTGGAATGATTGGTATGCAGCTTTAATGTGGGAGTTTAAAGTTAGAGGTGAGAGAATGGATATAAAACCAACCAGGGGAAAAATTAATATGAGGCAAGGTAGTGGAACTGATAGTGTTCTATAATGTGCTGGCACCGAGATTGGTTGAGGGGGGGTGGGGGGGGAATTTAAAAAAATCATCAAATATAAAAGTGATGAGCCTTTGTGGATTAACATTTTGTTATAGCACAACAGAAGATGAGATAATGCCCCCAATAGCCACCGTGCTAAAACTTTAAAATAGTATTCGGTTAATCAGAATCAGAAATAATTTAATAATCCCCAAAGGGAAATTAGGATTTTCAGCACAATCCCATTCAAGAGCAGAAAAACATTACAGGGAGACATAACAGGATCGCTGACGGGTCTGCCAACTTCCGGCGCCACTTACAAAAAAAAGGTGACAACCCTGGGAACGGGGGGCTGAGAAAAAAAAATAAAATCAGTCTAAGCCTGGGCCCCTGGAAAGGGGGTCCAGACAGATCTCAAGGAAAATAAAAAAAAACTCATAGCCATAGCACACATAAGCATGTGTGTAAGAGGGAAACATCAAAGAACACAAAGGACATTGAAGACATTCAAAGAGCAGAGCTGATGCAACCAGCCACTTCTACACACAGCCACAAAAGTTAAACAAACAAAAATAAGTTAAAAAAATACATATGACCTCTGTGGTGACCTCTGCGGTGTTCCACGCCATCGTCTGCTGGGCTGGGAGGAGCATGTGTAATAGTGTGATGTTGTTGCGCTACATTATAAACTAGACAGGGTGTTATATTTTATTTTGAGTTTGAGTTTGAGTTTATTTCGAACATGCAAGCATACAACATGATACATCACAATTTCCAGTTTCTCTTTTCAACATGTTCAAAAAGGAGTAGGAAGAAGCAGAGCTTTTTTTTTTTTTTTTTTTATCGTGCTCTGTTTGTGTTGTGTTGAGCTTGCTTGTTTCTCTTGTGGTATATTTTAACCTGCCCATTGTACAGCACTTTGGTGGTACATTTTAAATGTGCTTTATAAATACTGTTGATTTGATTTGATTTGACTTATTTAATCCTACCCCTTTTCTTTTACATAACAGTTGCTAAAATGTTTGTTCACTTCCTGTTCTCAATGTATTCACAATACACTGCATAAGTAATCACAATAAAAATAAATAAATACATAATAATCAGTGTTGGGTTAGTTACTGAAAACCAGTAACTAGTTACAATTACTAGTTACTTTATTTCAAAAGTAACTCAGTTACTAACTCAGTTACTTACACCAAAAAGTAATATGTTACTGTGAAAAGTAACTATTTAGATACTTCTTTTTTTCCCCCTTTTTTTAAGGCTCCCATTAATGCCCTTTTAGCCTTCATTTCAGTACTGTTATTGCACTGGAGAATAATACAATCTGTTGATCAACTTGACATGCATTTGCATCACTGAACTCAGAAAGCAATGTGCTCTACATACAACACACAAAGACAAAGATATGTTTCAAAGGGCCAATTTATTTCAGGCCAGAAAAAATTGACAGAACTATTTTAAATAGCTGCAACATAATGGCACTTTAACCTTAACTCTAAGTAGATAGGATCTTTGATCCAAGACACAACTTACATTTAACTAAAATGTTATTTTCTTTGTGCTCGACAAAAGAAAAGTATTGAGAATGTCTCCATTTTGAAAAACTCGACTTCTGGCTTTGCCATGATGTCTTGTTAGTTGTTATGAGAGTAGCGTATGTGTGTGTGTGGCCCTTTAAGATATGACAGCATGAGAGGTGAGTGACGTCAGTGAGTGAGTGGGCGAGAGAGGTGAGGGAGCGGCGACAGTGAGTGCGTGTAGGTCAGGGGTCGGCAACCCAAAATGTTGAAAGAGCCATATTGGAGCAAAAATACAAAAACAAATCTGTCTGGAGCCGCAAAAAATATAAAAGCCATAATAAATACAGACAGTGTGTCATGAGATATAATTTGAATTAAGAGGACTTAAAGGAAACCAAATGAGCTCAAATATAGCTACAAATGAGGCATAATGATGCAATATGTACATATAGCTAGCCTAAATAGCATGTTAGCATCGATTAGCTAGCATTAATGCACTGACCAAATATGTCTGATTAAGCACTCCACACAAGTCAATAACATCAACAAAACTCACCTTTGTGCCTTCACGCACAATGTCAACAGTTTGGTGGACAAAATGAGACAGAAAAAGAAGTGGCATAAAACACGTCCTAGAACAGACCTGGGCATTCTGCGGCCCGCGGGCCGCATCCGGCCCTTTGTACGTCCCTGTCCGGCCCGCGTGAGGCCAATTATAAATTACAAAATAAATTTAAAAAAGTATCTATTTCGAGTGTGTAATACAACGGTGCTGCTTTTGTTTTGAAAAGCGTTATTTGTATTACTTCCGTGCGGACGTATGCTCGTGCGCGCAGCGGCAATCACAAATACAAAATACATTTAAAAAAAACATCGTGCGTGCAATACAACTGTGCTGCTTTTATTTTGAAAAGTGTTATATGTGCGTATGTCCTATGAGGGAAGGCGCACAGCGACAAGTGATGCCCGGTTATCCCCGAGACGCTAAAAAGAAAAAAGTTGATGACGAATGGCGTGTTTTCAACAAGACATGGACTGCCAAGTAAAGGTAAAGCCGTGTGCTTATTTGTGGTACACACGTTGCTGTGTTTAAAGAATATAGTGTAACGACCTGCTGAAGTAGATGTTGTCTTCTTGAGTTGCGTAAATGAGAAGTGAGGAGACGTGCGTGTGGAAGGAACGAGATATGTTGAGCTGTGTTAGTATAGCTTGCTCAATAAAAGTTTCAAAAGAGCGTCAGACTTCGTGTGCACTTCTTCTGGACGCTACAATTGGTGGGAGAAGTAAAACTTTGCGCATACTGCACTGTTTGTGTGCTACGTCATCGGGAGGTACGTGCCACGTGAGGAGCTCGCCGCAAAGAGTGAGAGAGACAGAGAGAGAGAGAGAGAGAGAGAGAGAGAGAGAGCGTTTACAGGTGCAGCCACGCTGCTTGCCACGGGGCTAATTCCGCCCTCAATGCAGACTCCCAGGTTTGATGGCAAGGCGAACTGGGAGGCATTTCATCCCACTTGTGACATCAATTGTAGCGTCCAGAAGAAGTGCACACCAAGTCTGACGCTCTTTTTAAACTTTTATTGAGCATGCTATACTAACACAGCTCAACTTATCTCGTTCTTTCCAAAAGGAAAACCAATCCTCACTCCTCATTTCCGCAACAGCAACGCTTCTTCCTTCTTCGCCAATCACCTTACAGGCGTGCTACGTTCACAACAAAGGGGATGCAGGATGAAGTGACAGAAATTGAAATTTTTGTATTGTAATATACATCAGGAAGTGTTGTGTAAGAAAGTGTTAAAAATAAAACCATCAAAAGCCATCTGCTTTTGTATAAAGATAAGTTAGGTTAAATGAAAATATTATTATTATCTATCTTACGGTATATCAAAAATAATTTGAGCAAAATTTAATTGAAATATTGTCGGTGTGGCCCTCCAGCAGTGCTCGGGTTGCTCATGCGGCCCCCGGTAAAAATTAATTGCCCACCCCTGTCCTAGAAAGTCGGAGAAAGTTATACATGTAAACAAACTACGGTGAGTTCAAGGACCGCCAAAATTAGTAGGACAAAACGGCGCTCGCCAAATACTCGAATCAGTGAAGCATGTTTAATACAAACAGTGTGCTTTATAACAATTAGGGAGGTTTGTGTCATGTTTGTCCTCCTACAGAAACCATATTAAAACAAAAAATATATTTTTTCCCCTCATCTTTTTCCAATTTTCATACATTTTTGAAAAAGCTCCAGAGAGCCACTAGGGCGGCGCTAAAGAGCCGCATGCGTCTCTAGAGCCGCGGGTTGCCGACCCCTGGTGTAGGTGCTCTAGCTTGGTGGATGGCTGCGTGCAACAAAGTCACAAAGTTGCAACAAACCGCCGGGCTCGTCATTCACCCTCAGCTGTAAAGACCCTCTTCCGGGTAAAGTGAAGGTTGTTAGATCCGAAGTACGGCTCTGGAGGAAAGTCTCCCCTGCGGGGAGGCGTGCTTTCTGTGGGTGGGGGAAAGCACGCCTCTTCTTTTCCACCGGAGCGCTCCAATAAAACACACTCAGATCTTCAGTTTCTAGCCGATACTACATACAAATAACGTAAAATAACGCGGTAACGCATCATGCAGTAACGGTAACTGAGTTACTGTATATAAAAAAATAACGCGTTAGATTACTAGTTACCGCCGAAACTAACGGCGTTACAGTAACGCGTTACTTAGTAACGCGTTAGTCCCAACACTGATAATAATTGGTGAAGTAAGTTATATTTCATATGATGAGACAAGTAAGATTATTTTGAGAATGAAAGGATGGATGGATGAAATAAATTCAGAATGTTTATCATGGTTCTTCTTCTTTGTACTTTGTAAACACTTTACGTTTGAAGAGTTTCTTGAAGTGGATCATATTAGTGCATTGTTTGATTTTGGACCCCGACTTAAAGAAGTTGAAAAACTTATTCGGGTGGTCAATTGTACGGAATATGTACTTCACTGTGCAACCTACTAATAAAAGTCTCAATCAATCAATCAATTGCTTTGTTTGATCCATTCCATAATTTATTTCCACATACAGATATACTGAAGGTCTTAAGTGTTGTATGTGCATACAAATGTTTTAAATTACATTTTTCTCTAAGATTATATTTCTCCTTTTTTTTTTGAGAAGAATTGTTGTGTATACAAACTTTGTACTTGGGTAGCAGGTTATAGTTTGCTTTGTGTATAATTTTTGCTGTTTGCAAATTCACTATGTCGTGGAATTTCAGTATCTTTGATTCAACAAATAAAGGATTTATATGTTCTCTATATCCAACATTATAAATGATAAATGGGTTATACTTGTATAGCGCTTTTCTACCTTCAAGGTACTCAAAGCGCTTTGACAGTATTTCCACATTCACCCATTCACACACACATTCACACACTGATGGCGGGAGCTGCCATGCAAGGCGCTAACCAGCAGCCATCAGGAGCAAGGGTGAAGTGTCTTGCCCAAGGACACAACGGACGTGACTAGGATGGTAGAAGGTGGGGATTGAACCCCAGTAACCAGCAACCCTCCGATTGCTGGCACGGCCACTCTACCAACTTCGCCACGCCGTCGTTATGTATTATTCTAAGTGATCTTTTTTGTAACATTGTTAGTGACTGAAGTGTACTTTTGTAATTATTTCCCCATAATTCTACACAGTAACTCAGATATGGTAACACCAGCGAGCAGTAGAGAATATGAAGTGATTTTTGGTCTAGAACATGTTTTGCTTTATTCATTATTGATGTGTTTCTTGCTACTTTTGAAGTATCGCTTTTATTTTTGAAGAACCGGGAAGTGTCTTTGCTGTTTTTTCGGTCGTTTACTTCCTCTTGCTTCGTGTTTTGAGTGCAATGTGATAGTTCTTCACTGCTCCTTGTTTCTTCACCTTCTGTTGTAAATATTCTTCCTAAACGTTCCTAAATACTTTAAAAGTGAACACAATAATGTTGTGTGTACAAGTGATGTGTTGTTTTAATTATTTTTCTGCACAATTTTGTTAATTAAGAAGTAGAGTGTCGACTGTGTGAATTGTTTGACTGGTCGCATTAACGCATGGTATTTACACCACACAGGAGCAGAAATCAGTCCGCCAGAAAGCTGAGACCTGTGTGTGTGTGTTTTGTGTTTCCAACACAGGTATGTGGATTTGTGCATTATTTTTTTTTTCTGATAAGACGTTTTTGTTAATGTAATTTAATTTATTATTATTATTTTTATATGAATGAATGTTTGTTACTTCTTCTGGCTTCGGACTTTTGAGTTGGAGGGAGCAGAAATCAGTCAGCCAGAAAGCTGAGACCTGTGTGTGTTTTGTGTTTCCAACACAGGTTACCAATGAATAGTGGAACAACGGCATGGTGAATTGTCTTTTATTTAAAAAACTACACAATGCAGACTAAGACTCACTACACATGGCCAGAGACAAAGCAACCAAGAGAGCCCTCGGCCGCCCACCAACACTCGGCCAGTGTCCAGTCCCGCATGGATGAGCAGGGATACGTCTAAGGCAGTGGTTCTTAACCTGGGTTCGATCAAACCCTAGGGATTCGGTGAGTCTGCCTCAGGGGTTCGGTGGAGCCTCCGCCGCGTAGGTCAAGACACAACCGACTCATCGTGTAAAAAAAAAACTTCTCCCTCGGAGCATGGCCATAGACAGGAGCAGACCCAACAAAGCAACCAAGAGAGCCCTTGGTCGCCCACCAACTCTCGGCCAGTGTCCAGTCCCGCATTGATGAGCAAGGATACGTCTAAGGCAGTGGTTCTTAACCTGGGTTCGATCGAACCCTAGGGATTCGGTGAGTCGGCCTCAGGGGTTCGGTGGAGCCTCCGCCGCGGAGGTCAAGACACACCCGACTCATCGTGTAAAAAAAAAACTTCTCCCTAGGAGCATGGCCAGAGACAGGAGCAGACCCAACAAAGCAACCAAGAGAGCCCTTGGTCGCCCACCAATTTTCGGCCACTGTCCAGTCCCGCATTGATGAGCAAGGATACGTCTAAGGCAGTGGTTCTTAACCTGGGTTCGATCGAACCCTAGGGATTCGGTGAGTCGGCCTCAGGGGTTCGGTGGAGCCTCCGCCGCGGAGGTCAAGACACACCCGAATCATCGTGTAAAAAAAAAACTTCTCCCTCGGAGCATGGCCATAGACAGGAGCAGACCCAACAAAGCAACCAAGAGAGCCCTTGGTCGCCCACCAACTCTCGGCCAGTGTCCAGTCCCGCATTGATGAGCAAGGATACGTCTAAGGCAGTGGTTCTTAACCTGGGTTCGATCGAACCCTAGGGATTCGGTGAGTCGGCCTCAGGGGTTCGGTGGAGCCTCCGCCGCGGAGGTCAAGACACACCCGACTCATCGTGTAAAAAAAAAACTTCTCCCTAGGAGCATGGCCAGAGACAGGAGCAGACCCAACAAAGCAACCAAGAGAGCCCTTGGTCGCCCACCAATTTTCGGCCACTGTCCAGTCCCACATGGATGAGCGAGGATACGTCTAAGGCAGTGGTTCTTAACCTAGGTTCGATCGAACCCTAGGGGTTCGGTGGAGACTCCGCCGCGGAGGTCAAGACACACCCGACTCATCGTGTAAAAAAAAAAAAATTCTCCCTATCGGCGTATTATGGATACGGCAACAGCAGAAGTGACACTGATTTTCAGGTAAGTAATTTGTTGTGAGTTCATGCATCGTGTTGGTTTTGTTCTTTGAACGAGGTGATGTTCATGCCCGGTTCATTTTGTGCACCAGTAAAAAAAAACATAACTTTGTCTTGAATTTGAAAAACAAAACCTTTTATTTTTTACTAAAGAAGAGTTCAGTGAATGCGCATATGAAACTGGTGGGGTTCGGTACCTCCAACAAGGGTAAGAACCACTGGTCTAAGGAGACCGAGGTGTCCGATACCTGCTCATTCGAGTTACCAACCAAATATTCATCTTTTCAACCTGAAGTAAAAGACGGCCAGTGATTATGTATTCACCCCCAGCCTTGTTAATCCATAATCATTAACATCTGCTCCGGCTTTCTTTATTGAACTACTTCGCCTATGTGTGGTCCACTTATCCTCGTTAACTCCGCTACGGCCAACTCAGCACATAGATCGAACAATAGATAGGGAGGGAGGGGGAAACAAGAGAGAGAGGCAAACAGTGCGAAGGTTAGGGGCCACCTTTTTGGAAGATAAAGTAAATAACTCCTCGCCCTGTTTTAATCTGTTAAAAACCAGGTCTGCTCATTGCTATCATGGTTTATTCACCTTCATTTTGTCCTAGAAAGTAATTCTGTTGTGCTTTGGCAACTCACCAATGGATTTGCTCTCTGGGTGCAGCTTGTCTCGAAATAATAACTATAATTGCCTCTCCTCAATATTGACTCAGGCAAAAATAAAATAAGCACAATGCCCGCTGTAATGAGAATTGGTGAACCGCTGAAATTAAGAACTCATTAATACCGTCGGTTTGTATTCCGTAATAACTTTGGAGCAATATTCATATTTTTAATCAAATTAATCACTGGATGATCCCCGATTTTGAGGCATCACTTTTATTAGCAGTGGTGTTTAACGTCTGTTTGACCGCAAGATGTGTCAAATCACCCCAGACGACCTATTGATATCAGGTGACAGCTCACCGTCAATATATTCCGACCCTGTCGATAGCCACGATATTCCCCCTCCCGAGACATCTGACTCGGTGTACGGCCTCAGAGCATGCTGGCAATAATTACATGTCCGTGCAATTATTGTCAACGAGCAAATTAAATTTTGCTGCCCCCATCACTGCCATGTTGGCTTGGTTTGTGTAAAGGTCATGTGACAGTGCCGAAGCTGCATAAGCATTTGCCTTTGACGTCTTTATCGGATTTGCCTCGCTAAACTCATGTTTTTTTTACCCCCTCAGCGCTTTTACCTTGGAGCAAAAAGTGAATTATTCTCCCCCTTTTTGCAACGGTGAGTCAATCGCATGAATGTTTTTGGATCAAGTTTTATGTCGGACGCTCTTCCTGATGCAAACCATTCCTTTTGCCAGAGAAGACAGAATATAGCATCACACCAGCAGGGATTTAATAATATACATATACACACACACCTAAACATATCAATGTGTGTAAAAATAAATGTATCCATCAAACATTAATAGGGGTCATATTAAAGTTAAAGTACCACTGATGTCACACACACACTAGGTGTGGTGAAATTACTCTCTGGGTTTGACCCATGCCCTTGTTCCACCCCCTGGGAGGTGAGGGGAGCAGTGAGCAACAGCGGTGGCCGCGCCCGGGAATAATTTTGATGATTTGACCATTTTTGATGCTGAGTGCCAAGCAGGGAGGTAATGGGTCCCATTTTTATAGTCTTTGGTATGACTAGGCCGGGATTTTAACTCACAACCCACCGATCTCAGGGCGGACACTCTATATTATGAATTTGTTCTACATTTAAAACACTTCCTTGTGGTCTACGTAACATGTAATGGTGGTTCTTTGGTCAAAATGTTGCATAGATTGTTTTACAGGCCGTCTCTTTAGGATGTGCTGTTTTGTGGGAGGACTTATTTACGTACCTAGTATGGAAGAATTATTGTAGCAAAATTATTTCCAAATGCATATCTCAATCTGTACATCTATATTTCATGCATATATTAACTATTGTGTGTGTGTGTGTGCCTGTATCTCAATGTGTGTGTGTGTGTGTGTGTGTGTGTGTGTGTGTGTGTGTGTGTGTGTGTGTGTGTGTGTGTGTGTGTGTGTAGTCAGCCACGTGTGTGTGTTTTAAACTGTCTGTCCATATTATGATTTGTCTGTGGGTAAAACAAAATGTATATTTCCTCGATTGACTGTCTTTTTACACATGATTTGTTTTTCTGCCGTTAAAGATTTGTGTATGTGTAAAGCAACGTGTGTTTCAAATGTGCTTAAAAAATGTGTTTCAGTGTAATTACATTTGTGTGAAGCAGGAACCCTGATTGGCTATGAGGCACCGTTAGGGACATTATTCAGAATTACCTCTTGCATACACTACTGAAATGCTCTCACATAAACAACTGTTAACATAATATCTCACACAGTATTTAAATCCTCTCATACACGCAACTGAAGATGTTTTCTCTCATATACACAACACTTCTTTTTTTTTCCACTCATACACACTACTGTGTGAAAGGTTTTAAGTATCATGTTTGAAAGGATTTCAGTAGAGTGTGTGAGAGAAAAACATTTCAGTAGTGTGTGAAAGGTTTTCAGTAGTGTGAATGAGAGGTTTTCAGTACTGTTGGAAACAAAAAATCAGTAGTGTGTATGGGAGGATTTCAGTATTGTTAATGAGAGGATTTCAGTAGTGTGAATGAGAGAAAAACATTTCAGTAGTGTGTGTGAGAGGATTTCAGTAGTATAATGAGGATTTCAGTAGTGTGTTTGAAAGGATTTCGGTAGAATGATTAAATACATGCAGTGGTATGTATGAGAGAAAAACATTTCAGTAGTGTGTGTCAGAAGATTTCAGTAGTATAATGAGGATTTCACTGGTGTGTGTATGAGAGGATTTCGGTAGTAGGATTAAAGAAATTCAGTGGTGTGTATGAGAAAAAAAAAATTCAGTAGTGTGTATCGAAGATTTTAGTGTATGTGAGAGGATTTCAGTAGTGTGTGTGTGAGAGTCATTTTTCAGTTAATTATATAAGAGCATTTCAGTCGTGTATAGGTAATTCTAAACAATATCCCTAACGGCCCCTCATAATTGCCTGTCTGTTTACACATGACTTTTGCTACACCCCTGCCGTGTATGGGTTGTGTGTCCGTATTCAAAGGTGTGTACGTGTAAAGCAATCCGTGTCTAAGAGTTAAAGGTGTGTAAAAAAAAAAAAAGTGTTTTTCTGGAATCAGATTCGTGTGAAGCAGGAACCCTGATTGGCTGTCATTTTACACGTGACTTTTGTAAGAGTTGTGTGTCCACTCATCGGCGCCTTGCACCCACTCACACTCGTGTCGCTGTTGAAGCCAAGAACAATAATGAGGGACTTTCCAACACTTTATGTAAATATTAGGTCGAAACCTGGCCAGGACTACAGTGCACTTTGTTTTGGATTATGTTAAGAATGTACAAAAAAATTGCATTTTTTAACCAATTTTTTCCCCATTAATATATTTTAGTCCAAAACATGTATCAAATTAAAATCAAGTTTAATAAATACAAAAAGTGTATAAAAATAATTTCATACAAACAAAAAAAAAGACATGAAATGTTGTAATGGGGCTAATTAAAATTCTGATTAGGGCCCCAACTCGGCCCTGTGTGTAACAGTATACACCATAGCTCAAATTATTATTAAGCGCTCATCCCCACCTGTATTCTGAACCTCTCCAAATGTTTTTTTTTCTTTACTTATACTTACCATTTTTACTAAATTTAAAGAAAAGCACCAATACACATGCATGCAATAGAAGGTATTTATTTGCGTGTTCTCTTTTCCATAACCACAGTCCTTTGTTCCCTCTAGCAGTTGACCAGGGCCATAACTGGGGTATTATTTACAGGATTGGCAATGTTAAAGTTAATGTTGCAAACATTCCCTCTCCACAGTCGGATTGTGGCTCTAATGAGGCTTTACTGACACGGCGCTGATGGCTGTGCAGAGGAGACAGGTGCCTCGGGAGGAATATCAACCATCTTCCTCTGCATTCTTCTGAATTGTCATTAAGGTCATTTAACAGTTTTTCATGGGTTTCACTGAGAGAGCGCAAAAGGCTGCAGAATGTACTAAAAAAACTGAAATCACCATACAGAATGTCCTACACCTACACTGTTTTTTGCCGCGTTAAGGCATCTGTTTTCTAACTTTTTCCTTATATAAGAGACAAGGCATTCTTTGACAATGCAAAACATGACTACAAGACATTTGGAAAGTGGAGAGACCATCACTTTTGACGTATTTATTTATATATTAACCACAAATGTCAACCAGTCAGTTGCAGGATTGCCCTACTTTATACTGTAGTTTAAAAACACACATAATGTTTGAGGACCAACAATACATTGATATCCCCAGAATTTGAAGCTCTTAAAAAAATCCAGATATCAAGTGTTCATCCACGCGATAATGAAGTGAATTAATTAACTCATATTATGTTCTACATATTGTGAATGTTTATATTCAACTTGGAAAAGCGAACCACCAGGTTTAAGTAAATAATGGAGCCGATAATAAATTAAGGAGCCTTAGTTGGACATTGTTATGTGGACTGGGTTAACTCTCTCACGAGAAGAGGTAATACATTCAGACTTCGGAAAGCAAAAGTGATAGCTCTATCCTGGAGGAGAGACTCCATGTTATCTTAACGTCAACCTACAAGTTATGGTATATACAGTATATGTTGTCTTCCCAGTTCCTTACACACAAACATCTCTTTACATGGTCAGGTTGTACTCTTCTGAATTAACACACCCAGACAGAGGAAGAAGAAATATAAGACTGTGGTTCGGCTTCTCCAAGTTAGGAGTGCCTCATTTTTTGTGACTTGACATCCTCCAGGTACTGCAGTCCTGTATAATGACGCTCGCTTGTAATAAAGCAACGTTTTATTCAGCAAAGCGTCTCCTACGTCTCTTTTGATCCAGCCGCACTGCCGTGTCACCCTTATGTCCGGACGAGGATGACAAGACCAGAAATACACATCACTAACTTTCCATATTTCCAATAACATACATCAGGGCGGTTCCAAGTGAGCACCAGCAAACTTCATGTAAGGACATCAGCTTTAGAAAAATAAGGAAGAACACGTTTTTAACTTGCTGAGCTAACCTTAGTTATGTCAAAATTAATTGGTTCCAAATGTGAAACAATAAACAGAGCCTGACTTGACCAGTAAACTATTTTACGGACTAGGGATTTCCCAACCGTGTAATACCGTATTTTTCGGACTAGAAGGCAAACTTAAAATTATTTAATTTTCTCAAAAATCGACAGTGCGCCTTATTACCCGGTGCGCCTAATGTACAGCAATATTCTGAATGTGCTTATCGACCTCAAAGCTATTTTATTTGGTACATGGTGTAATAAGTGTGACCAGTAGATGGCAGTCATACATAAGAGATACATGTAGACTGCAATACTTTGAAGCCGCACCGCTTAATGGATTGTTGCCCATTACGGCTACCGTAGTCAGAGATACAAGTATTACTTTGGTGTGTGTATAAGGTCTACAAAATAACACCCCTTAGCAGACATATTATCTGGCGTTTTATTTCACAATATTATGCAAAACCAAATTTTCTTACCTTCTGGTACCTGCTGATGTGTATTTGTGATCTGCATAAGTCCTGGAAATTTGCGCAAGTCCGCCACTGTAGTCCGTGCCGATGCCGTAGTCGATAAGCTTCTTATGGAACATTCACCCTCTGCTGTTGCCATTTCTGATATTAAGTAGCGTAAAGTTCTAACTCATATCTCGCTATGGAAGCGCTAAAAACTACCAGTTTAGTGGGTTTACATAATTCACCCACGGAACTTTTAGTCATTAGAGTTCTGGTCGGACGGTTTTTCATGGGCCTTGTTGCACTGGTGAGCCACGGATGAGGAGATGCTGCTCCGTTATTGATTTAAGTAAAGTCTGAATGTCATTAAAACCGTTAGCTCCATCTTTTGACACTTCCACACCCGTCCTTGCATGCTACACCGTTACAACAAAAATGACGGGAAGAAGACGCCGTCGAAGGTGAGCCACGTAAATAAGACCGCCCATAAAACGACGCATCCTGAAGCGACTGTCAGAAAGCGACTTGAAGATGATCTGTAAAATATAATCTATGCAACATTTTGACCAAAGAACCACCATTACTGTCATGATGTGTGGCATGTTTTGGTATTTTCGGTTAGTTTTGGACTCCCTCAGTTCCTGTTTTGTGCACCCTTGAGTTTGTTTTAGTTACCATGGTTGCTTATGATTTTCACCTGCCTCTGATTGGTGTTCAGGACGCTCACCTGTTCCCCGAGCACTAATCAGAGGCATTATTTAAGCCTGCCTCTGCCGGTCAGTCGGCCTGGCGTCTTTGTTTGCTTCAAGCTTCTATTACGTGCGGGGGGGGTCGCAGCTTGCTGCGAGGTTCGTTCCCCCGGGATGCAAACGGACCACTCCGGACAAGACGTGCAGGTAGGAACATAATTTATTCACAAAAACTCGAACAAGTGCCAAAACAGAAAACAAGCCAGAGGAGAAACGTGCCAAACGCACTGGGCGCTGGGGCTAACACTTAGCATGGACTACAGACAGGCAATACTCACGTAACAGAAGTTTGAAGCAAACAAAGAAGCCAGGCAGACTGACCGGCAAAGGCAGGCTTAAATAATGCTTCTGATTAGTGCTCGGGGAACAGGTGAGCGTCCCGAACACCAATCAGAGGCAGGTGAAAATAATAAGCAACGCTCCATCCATCCATTTTTTACTGCTTGTCCCTTTTGGGGTAGCGGGGGGTGTGCTGGAGCCTATCTCAGCTGCATTTGGGCGGAAGGGGTAACTAAAACAAACTCAAGGGTGCACAAAACAGGAACTGAGGGAGTCCAAAACTAACCAAAAATACCAAAACATGATCCAGGCCACGGATCATGACAATTATATGTCATGTAGACCACAAGGAAGTGTTTTAAATTTAGAAAAAATATCATAATATGACCCTTTTAATGAGCCTTATAATCGAGGCGCCTTTTGTACGAAAAAAGACCTGAATAGACCCGCTCATCTAAAGTGCGCCTTATAATCCATTGCGCCCTATGGTCCAGAAAATACACTACTTGAAAATCCCTGGCATATATATTCAGGGTTCTTACTGCCCTACTTGCAATACACTCTCAGAACACCTTTTAATAAAAAAGACCTGCATCATAATTTATGAGAGTGGCTCCACTTGTTCAAGTTAGATGTGCTTCATTTGATTATGTGACGGCATTTTATAGTCCTTTTCCAGTCCAGATTGGGACATTTGCAAGTGTCTCTGATGAGTACGGCCAACGTTACGAATGAAGAGTATATTTAGAGTCTCGTCGATAATCCGGCGTTGTAAAAAGAAAATCTTTAATTCATTTTGTAAGATTTGAAAAACATTGGTACATATATTTTGTATGTGCATCTAGGCCTGGGCCGATATCTGATAAGTCAATTAACCGCATGATAAATGAAAATTAGGTCGGTAAATTTGCCAGCCTCGATAATCGCCATGTGTATGCGTTTTTACGGATTACAAGAGTGGTCACTCTTTGCATCAGTTTCAGTAGTATGTACTACAAATAAACAGTAGTAATGGTAACTCCTGTAAAACTGTTAGTATTACCGTATTCAATTATGATGGAAAAACCGTGATTGATAACCACACGTTGATGAAATTATGGAGACCAACTAGCGTTAGCTTGCTGGCTAGCTTAAATGCTAATATGTAAACCAGCAATATTAACGCATTTCCAAATTAAGAATTGTCATTCCTCAACATTACTGTCTAAACAACTGAGCTACAGTATTCACATTAAACATACAGTCTATGCTGTTTTTGCTCAAAGTTATCGATATAAATTCCACAGTACCAAGTTGAAACAGACGGACACGGAATCCATCCAACAGGAAGTGAACTCCCGTGACGTTGCATAAACCGGAAGCAAAACCGGTCATCTAATTTTTTTAAACATTTACAAATTAAAATCAAAGAAGATAAACATATTTAAACACACACATACAAATATTAAGGCTCTTATAAACATACTTGCCAACCCTCCCGTTTTTAGCAGGAGAATCCCGGTATTCAGCGCCTCTCCCGACAACCTCCCGGCAGAGATTTTCTCCCGACAAACTCCCGGTATTCAGCCGGAGCTGGAAGCCACGCCCCCTGCAGCTCAATGCGGACCTGAGACTGAGTGGGGACAGCCTGTTCTCACGTCCGCTTTCCCACAATATAAACAGCTTGCCTGCCCAATGACGTCATAACATCTAGGGCTTTTAGAGAGTAGAGTGCACAACTGCGCACACAACAAGGAGACGAAGCAGAAGAACGAGGAAATTACAGACATAGCGACGCCGTCGACGAGCAAGATGAAGAAATATGCTTGCAAGTTCCAAAACGAATGGAAACAAGAATTTCAGTTCATCCAGGACAGTTCGAAGGGGAAGGTGTATGTTGCATGTAAATTTTGTAGAACAGACTACTCCATTGAACACGGTGGCCGAAATGATATACTCATCATGAACGGAGAAGTTAAACAGGACAATACTGCCATCTAATGGATAGCCACCGGAACACTGAAATATATGTATATATATATATATATATATATATATATATATATATATATATATATATATATATATATATATATATATATATATATATATATATACATATATATATATACATATATATATACATATATGAAATATATATGAAATACTCGAGTTGGTGAATTCTAGCTGTACATAACCACGCCCCCAACCACGCCCCCCGCCCCCAACCACACACCCCCACCCCCGACCAAGCCCCATAACCCCCGCCCCCACCCCCTACCCCACACCTCCCGATATTGGAGGTCTCAAGGTTGGCAAGTATGCTTATAAAGGCCAGAACAATATTTGATGTTTCCTCTGCCAAGCATGTATATTGTGTGGCCATTTATTTTAGTTATTAAAAAAAAACACAACTTGGTTAAAATGTGTGTAATTACTTTTTTAACACAGTGACCGTGAGCGCGTTGGTTACAATAACTTTATTTAGCCATTTTATTTATTGTTTTGGTTGTGTATATTTGAGGGTCTTCTTAACAGACACTCAACCTATTTTGTTTCTTTTGGTTGGGATTTTTATTCAAGTGCAAACTTTTGCTTACAGACAGAGCGTAGGCTATTTTTATTATTTGTTTATTTGATCTAACTTTGTATTTAAAAGTTGACTTTCCAATTACAATGTATACAATATATGAGACATGCTAGTTTATTATTGCATTTTAAAGGCTATACTTCCATTATTATGATGTATTATCATTACAACAGTTGGTAATTTGGTCCCCAAATAACAATAGCAATAATGTCGTTTATCGACAATAACTTGTATGTTTAGCACAATTTGTTATTGGCCTAGCGAGGGGTCGGCAACCTAATATAATGAAAGAGTCAAATCGGAACAAAAATTAAAAATAAACATCTGTCTGGAGCCGCAAAAAATTAACAGCCTTATATATGTCTTAAAATGAAGACAACACATGATGGAAGTGTCTATATTAGCTATAATGGCCTACTATGAAAATGACTTTAAATGTCTTATATAAGTGTTACAATGAAGACAACACATGATGTAAGTATCTATATTAGCCTACTATCAAAATGACTTTAAGATTAACAGCCTCATATATGTCTTAAAATGAAGACAACACATGATGTAAGTGTCTATATTAGCTATATTAGCCTACTATCAAAATGACTGTGTCGCAGGCTGACGCTAACCTTCATTGACAGAAGTGTTTGAAATGTAATATTTATTCTACACATTTTTACAACATTGGAAAACAGTGAAATGGAGGTTCCTCAGAGGGTCAGATAACTTCTGAAAATACTGGAATTTAATGGCCAAAGGTATAGATGTGTGTGTCCAAGTTTAAGGAAACGGCAAGTTGTCTTCTTCTAATGAATTTATAACAATCATTGCAAGCTAGGTAATGTTTGCTGTGGTCTGGAACAACATGGCACACAAACAACTATCAGACATGCAGCTAAAATTACATACATATAATATGTCATGAGACATGCAAACATAAATTAAATACACAGAGGACAGGAAATGGAAACTAAATGAGCTCAAAACGAGGCATAATGATGCAATATGTACATACAGCTAGCCTTCTTGGCATTTTAGCATCACGCACAGCATAACACATTTGGTGGACAAAATGAGACGAAGAAGGAGTGGCATAAAACAACGTCTTTCTTTGGCAGCGTTTGAGAAAGTTGTACATTTAAACAAACTGCGGTGAATTCAAGGACCGCCACAATGAAGCATGTTTGAAATAAAGATTTGGATTTCTAACTATTAGGAAGGTTTGTGTCATGTTTGTCCTCCTACAGAAACCATATTAAAACAAAGAATATATTTTTCCCAAATTTTTCCATTTTCCTACATTTTTGAAAAAGCTCCAGACAGCCACTGGGGCGGATCTAAAGAGCACAATAGGCCTATCTGCAACATCACCGTACTACTGCATGTGTAGAGAGACAAGAGGCAAAGCCTTCCTTAATTAGAGCTACTCAAATATGCGACTGAACACAATCATTCTTATATGCCTCATAAATTTCATATTTCCTTTTTTTTAAATTGGAAGCACCTATGCCACAGAGTGACCTTTTCCATCCCACATTGATGTCTCTTTCATTACTCCCACGCACAAAAGACACACTGAAATGCAGCCTCTGTTTTATACAGGTAATAATGCTTGTTCTTCCTGAAACCCCACTGCTTAAACTCATCGGAGCAAAAGAACAGGAAAAAAAAGTGGACTCACACATTTATGACACAGATGAAGAAAGCATGTTACAAACCTGCTTCTTTTTTTTTTTTTTTAAGGAAACATATTAGTTAGTTATTGTTTTGCATATTTCCTAAACATTAATCTACAACGAGTTGGCGACTAGTCCAGGGTGAACCCTGCCTTCCACCCAATTGCAGATAGGGTAGAATCCAGCCCCCGCCACCCCGACAGAGATAAGCAGTAGAAAGTTGATGCATGGATAATCCTTTCAAATTAGCTGTGTGGAGGGGGGCGTGGCCTGCGGGCCTGCCGCGGAACGGGGTGTGCCAGGACCGGCCTCGAAAACAGCGACGGGTGAGTAGATGGCCCAGGCGGACCTTGTTATCTAATCACCTGTCGCCTTTATTAGCAGCAGCCGGTATGAGACACAGGTTGGAGTTGGAGTTGGAGTGGGAGCCAGAGAGAGAGAGAGAGAGAGAGAGAGAGAGACGAACTCAGGAAAATACATTTTGCTGGAAAGCAAAAGCCTTGCAGAATTGATGAAAATAAAACAGCGTTATACCCTGAAAGCCGGGCTCTCGTGGCAGTGTGTGGTGGTCCGAAGAACCCACTAGAGGGCAACCTCTACAAACTGCACAAAACTTGTTTATAACAGTGAATTTTAATTTACATTGTCACTTCAAACAAGTCAGATACATGGACAAAACGATTGAAATTGACCTGCAGTGTGAACGTAGCTGTTTTCACATGGACAGAAACAAAGGCGTTTAGCTCATATTCACTCATTCAACTAATTTAACATATTACCAATATGCATGACTCTGTACAGGAAGTGATCCATAAAGTTTGATTTGATGGATTTGTGTCTTTATCACATTCACTGTTCAAATTACCGTATTTTCCGGACTATAAGACGCACTTAAAATCTTTTTTTTTTTTTCTCAAAACTCGACAGTGCGCTTAATGTACGGAATAATTCTGTTTTTTCTTACCAACCTCAAAGCAATTTTATTTGGTCCATGGTGTAATAAGTGTGATCCGTAGATGGCAGTCAAACATAAGAGATATGTGTAGACTGCAATATGATGGCAATATGACTCAAGTAAACAACACCAACATTTTATATGTTCCATTGAAAATATAGAACATTAAAAAAAAAATATATCAAAATGTTTTAGTACGACTTTGGTAAGCCATGAAGCCGCACCGCTTGATGGATTGTACTGTGCTTCAACATACGAGTATTATTATGGCGTGTGTATAAGGTAAGACATTATCTGTCATTTTATTTTGCAATATAATGCAAAAGTAACTTTTCTTACCTTATGGTACCTGCTGATCTGTATTTGGGATCTGCATAAATCCTGAAAAATTGCACTTTGTAGTCTGTGCCGACACCGTAGTCAATAAGCTTCTTCTTTTTCTCTATCTTCTTGTTATGGGACTTCCATCCTCCGCTATTGCCATTTTTAATATAAAGTAGCGTAAAGTTCTTATTTATATCTGTCAGTAAACTCGCCATGAAAACACTAAAACATACCGGTGTAGTGAATTTATATTATTCACCCAAGGAACTTTAGTTATTAGAGAGTACCAGTCGGAACGTTTTTTCACTGGACACATTTACGGCCTTGTTGTTGTTTCCGGATAAGAATACGCTGCTCCGTTATTGATTGAAGTAAAGTCTGAATGTCATTAAAACAGTTAGTTCCATCTTTTGACACTTCTTCCACTCCCGTCCTTGCACGCTACACCGCTACAACAAAGATGACGGGGAGAAGACGCTGTCGAAGGTGAGCCACGTAAATAAGAATGCCCGCAAAACGCCTCATCCTGAAGAGATGCTCAGAAACTTCTTAAAGATGAACTGTAAAACATTATATATGCAACACTTTCACCAAAGAACCACCATTACATGTTATGTAGACCACAAGATAGAGTTTAAATTTAGAAAATAATCATATGACCCCTTTTAATGCGCCTTTTGTATGAAAAAATACCCAAAAAGGCCCGCTCATCGGCAGTGCGCCTTATAATTTGGTGCGCCCTATCGTCCAGAAAATACGATACATGGACAAGACTTCGACAAACTTTAATGATCCACAAGGGAAATTGTTCCACACATTAGCTCAGTTACAAAGGATGGAAAGTGTAAGGATGGAAATGATAATGCAGGTATAAAATAGACGAAAAATGCACCGTAGTAGCAATATAAAATATAACACATATGTAATATTTACATAATATATGTACAGTATATGATATATACTGATATATTATATTATATTATATGTTTATATCATATATACAATATATAACAATGACCATGTACAATATTACTCTATATGTAACAGCTGCAGCATAAAACAGTGTGAACGTAACCTTATGGAATTTAACATAGTACCCATATGCATGAATTTGTACAGGAAGTGAGCCAAAAGGTTTGATTTGTTAGATTAATGTTAACTCTCTTTATTTATGACATTCACTGTTCAAATTAATATCAGACTAAAATGTGCATAACTTGTATTTAAAAAAAAAAAAATCAAAATTACCCTTCAAAAAATGAGTGCACGCCTCAATGATGGAGAGGGCTGGTCTCTCAGGAAAGGCTTGTTAGCTCGTAGTCATTAGCGATCATTTTTTGTGATACTTCAAGGCTCTGTGGAGGGCTTTGGAAGGAGGTTGTTTGCATTATAATGCGGTGCGGTGATGTGACTCCGCCTTCAATTAAGTATCTCAAATCCACGTCCCTAAGCTCTCCAAACTTTTTCACCTGCTGGGATCTGTCAGAAGAGTTTTAGCTTTTTGGACTTCACAGGGAATTAAACATGGGGTTTTCAACAGTGCAGGCTCAACATCACACATCCCTTAATCCATCCATGTTAAACAGATGTCAAGATTAGCACTGCCAGATATGTGTACATATCTCGCCTTTGGTGGGGAGAGGAACATCGGAGCTGTGGTCTCTGACGTCTGGGTGATATTTGCTGGCATCGCGGTCTCTTGATGAAAGTCTCTTCTAGAAACATGGGAGCATTCTCCTCCGTCTTGATGACACTCAGCCAAAGTGATTTATTTTACCTCCATGGGACACTAATGAAAACGACATTTTTTTTTCTCCATTCGTACTTCGCTGGTCCTCTTGGCACCCAATGTACTCATACACCCTCTTGATCACGCGTTCATTTCTATGCATGTAATATTAGTTTTACAACTACAGGAGCATGGCGTGCAATTCAAACCATCTGCAAAATGTATATCTATTTTGAAATATGTGATATACAAAACCAAAAACCAGTGAAGTTGGCAAGTTGTGTAATTCGTAAAACAAAAAAAAACAGAATACAATGATTTGCAACTTATTTTGTTTCGCAAATAATCATTAACTTAGAATTTAATGGCAGCAACACGTTGCATACAAGTTGGCACAGGGGCATTTTTACCACTGTGTTACATGGCCTTTCCTTTTAACAACACTCAGCAAACGTTTGGGAACCGAGGAGACCAATATTTGAAGCTTTTCAGGTGGAATTATTTCCGATTCTTGCTTGATGTACAGCTTTAGTTGTTCAACAGTCCAGGGTCTCCGTTGTGGTATTTTAGGCTTCATAATGCGCCACACATTTTCAATGGGAGACAGGCAGGCCAGTCTAGTACCCGCACTCTTTTACTATGAAGCCACGCTGTTGTAACACGTGGCTTGGCATTGTCTAGCTGAAATAAGCAGGGGCGTCCATGATAACGTTGCTTGGATGGCAACATATGTTGCTCCAAAACCTGTATGTACCTTTCAGCATTATTGGTGCCTTCAGAGGTGTGTAAGTTACCCATGCCTTGGAAACTAATACACCCCCATACCATCACAGATGTTAGCTTTTGAACTTTGCGCCTATAACAATCCGAATGGTTCTCTTCCTCTTTGATCAGGATGACACAACGTTCACATTTTCCAAAAACAGATTGAAATGTGGACTTGTCAGACCTAAGAACACTTTTCCACTTTGCATCAGTCCATCCTAGATGAGCGGCGTTACTGGGTGTTGTTGATAAATGGCTTTCACTTTGCATAGTATAGTTTTAACTTGCACTTACAGATGTAGCGATCAACTGTCGTAACTGACAGTGGTTTTCTGAAGTGTTCCCGAGTGCATGTGGTGATATCCTTTACACAATAATGTCCCACCGCCTGAAGGTCCGTAATATCACCGCTTACGTGCAGTGATTTCTCTAGATTCTCTAAACCTTTTGATGATATTACGGACCGTAGATGGTGAAATCCCTAAAATCCTTGCAATAGCTCGTTGAGAAATGTTATTCTTAAAATGTTGGACAATTTGCTCACGCATTTGTTCACAAAGTGGTGACCCTCACCACATCCTCGTTTGTGAACGACTGAGCATTTCATGGAAGCTGTTTTTATACCCAATCATGGCACCCACCTGTTCCCAATTAGCCTGTTCACCTGTGGGATGTTCCAAATAAGTGTTTGATGAGCATTCCTCAACTTTCTAAGTCTTTTTTGCCACTTGTGCCAGCTTTTTTTAACCATGTTGCAGGCATCAAATTCCAAATGAGCTAATATTTGCAAAAAATTACATTTTCCAGTCCAAACGTTAAGTATCATGTCTTTGCAGCCTAATCAATTGAATATAAGTTGAAAATGATTTTTTCAAATCATTGTATTCTGTTTTTTTATTACAATTTACACAACGTGCCAACTTCACTGGTTTTGGGTTTTGTATTTTTAAACATATATTGTGTATATATATATTTAAAATTGTAAATGTAAACATTGTTTGACTGTAAGTAATGGTATTGTAAAAATTACCAGATTTTCTGGAATATATGCCGCTAATTTTTTCCCACGCTTTAATCCCTGAGGCCTAACAAAAAATATGTTTATTGCAATGTAATAATGTTTTGTATTCAACAAATATTTTTCATATAACACAGACAGGGACACTGAAAATGTGTGTTATTGTTTTTACATTGGCACCATCTTTTGATAGTTTTCTCACTCCAGGTGCTGCGGGTTGAAAATGTACTTCCTGTTTCGTGCCTTGCACCGTAAGTACACACTACCGTTCAGAAGTTTGGGGTCACATTGAAATGTCCTTATTTTGAAGGAAAAGCACTGTACTTTTCAATGAAGATAACTTTAAACTAGTCTTAACTTTAAAGAAATACACTCTATACATTGCTAATGTGGTAAATGACTATTCTAGCTGCAAATGTCTGGTTTTTGGTGCAATATCTACATAGGTGTATAGAGGCCCATTTCCAGCAACTATCACTCCAGTGTTCTAATGGTACAATGTGTTTGCTCATTGGCTCGGAAGGCTAATTGATGATTAGAAAACCCTTGTGCAATCATGTTCACACATCTGAAAACAGTTTAGCTCGTTACAGAAGCTACAAAACTGACCTTTCTTTGAGCAGATTGAGTTTCTGGAGCATCACATTTGTGGGGTCAATTAAACGCTCAAAATGGCCAGAAAAAGAGAACTTTCATCTGAAACTCGACAGTCTATTCTTGTTCTTAGAAATGAAGGCTATTCCACAAAATTGTTTGGGTGACCCCAAACTTTTGAACGGTAGTGTAAGTCCTATTTCGTCTACTCTTCGTCTATAGCCTTTCTGCTCAAAAGGATTCTTCATTCAAACAGTCCCATGTGTGATGTCTGTCAGAGTGGTCTCATGCATATTTGCACGTGCTATCGTAATGTAATCAAGTTATCGTCGTTAGCATTAGCGAATATGTGAACACGTTTACAAGTGTCTGTGTTCGTATTATTAACTTACAATGGCATTCTTTTTGTATTGTTTCAGCTTTGTAAAATCACCAAAACAATGTTTAGCTGATTGGAGAACTAGCTTTCGCAACTAGTGGGTCCATAACGATGACTTCTGTTTTGTTTGATCAGCCGTTTTACCGCCGTGTTACAAGCACTATTTAGAAACAATTAAGGTAGTAAAATAAACATTTGCAAAATCTTTCATACCAGCATACGTATATCTGCGGCTAATAGTGTAGCTATAAATATTTATTTGTTCTGAAATTAGGTGGGTGCAGCTTAAATATTGGTGCGCTCTATAGCCTGTAAATTACGGTGTTTACAGTTAATATATAGTCCAGTAAAATTCCTGTGATTCCCATATTAAATTAATTATTACATGTGATATATTTTTTTCAATGTTTCTGTTGTTACATCATGCTTGCAGTATATGCTGATATTTGATTGTATTGTTTGTATTTTAACCACATTGTGATCTCTCTGTAAGAAGTGTTATACAAATTAAAAGTACTTCATTCACTTTATACACTACCGTTCAAAAGTTTGGGGTCACATTGAAATGTCCTTATTTTTGAAGGAAAAGCACTGTACTTTTCAATGAAGATAACTTTAAACTAGTCTTAACTTTAAAGAAATACACTCTATACATTGCTAATGTGGTAAATGACTATTCTAGCTGAAAATGTCTGGTTTTTGGTGCAATATCTACATAGGTGTATAGAGCGACTATCCAGCAACTATCACTCCAGTGTTCTAATGGTACAATGTGTTTGCTCATTGGCTCAGAAAGCTAATTGATGATTAGAAAACCCTTGTGCAATCATGTTCACACATCTGAAAACAGTTTAGCTCGTTACAGAAGATAAAAAACTGACATTCCTTTGAGCAGATTGAGTTTCTGGAGCATCACATTTGTGGGGTCAATTAAACGCTCAAAATGGCCAGAAAAAGATAACTTTCTTCTGAAACTCGACAGTCTATTCTTGTTCTTAGAAATTAAGGCTATTCCACAAAATTGTTTGGGTTACCCCAAACTTTTGAACGGTAGTGTACATGAATACATGCACAATTCAATGTCTGGAAAGAAGTAGGAAAAAGCAGAGCTAATTTCTGCCCCTTCTCCATCTCTTAGCAATTACTGATAATTTGTTCACTTCCTGTGTTTACCATGTACCAGGTTACCATTTTGAGAAAATTCAGAGGGGGAAAAAAAGATGTGCAAGTAGTTTATTCAGTAGTAAAGAATAAATAATAAAAAATGATAGAAAGAAGAAAATTGACTGAGACATTCAATAAGTCACTAGCAAGTACAGGTAAGAAAGCAAGCCCAAAACTGTGGTGTTTCAAAGAGAATATAGAACATTACATACGGCGCTCAAAAACCTTTCTTTTAGTACGACTTTGGTATGACACGAAGCCGCACCGCTTGATGGATTGTCGGAGTATCACAGGATTTACGTGGACAAGTTGAAAAACTTATTTGGGTGTTACCATTTAGTGGTCAATTGTAAGTAATATGTACTGTACTGTACAATCTACTACTAAAAGTGTCAATCAATAAAAAACGGCTACCTTAGTCAGACGTACTGTGCTTCAACATACGAGTATTTTTATGGTGTGTGTAGAAGGACCCCAAAATTCTATTGAAAACCAACTTTTCTTACGTATTGGTTCCTGCTGATGGGTCTTTGGGATCTTCAGTCACGACAATTTATTATTCCTCTATCTTCTTGTTATGGGGCATTCATCATCTACTGTTGCCATTTCTAACATAAAGTAGCACCTATTAGGAGACATTATCTGGCGTTGGGTTTCGTCCGCACCGTAGTAAATATAAGCTACTACTTTTTCTCAATCGTGGGGCAAAGTTGTACCTGATATCTATCAGTAGACTCACTATGGAAGCGCTTAAAACTACCGGTACAACAACATGACAGGGAGAAGACACAGTCAACGTGGAGCCACATAAATACGACTTCCCACAAAATGGCGCAGAAAGCGACTTGAAGATGTTTTGACCAAAGTACCGTATTTTCCGTACTATAAGGCTTTTTTCAACCCTCGACAGTGCGCCTTATAATCCGGTGTGCCTAATGTAAGGAATAATTCTGGTTTTGCTTACCGACCTCTAAGCAATTTGATTTGGTACAATGGTGTAATGATAAGTGTGACCAGTAGATGGCGTTCAAACATAAGGGATACGTGTAGACTATGATGGCATAATGACTCAAGTAAACAACACCAACATTTTAAATGTTCCATTAAAAATATAGAACATTACACACGGCACTCAAAAATCTATCAAAATGTTTTAGTACGACTTTGGTAAGCTATTAAGCCGCACCGCTTGATGGATTGTACTGTGCTTCAACATACAAATATTATTATAGTATGTGTATAAGGTAAGACATTATCTGGCGTTTTGTTCCCCAATTTATGCAAAAGCAACTTTTCTGACCTTCTGGTACCTGCTGATCTGTATTTGGGATCTGCATAAATCCTGAAAAATTGTGCGCTTCCACCTTTGTAGTCCGTGCCGACACCGTAGTCGATAAGCTTCTTCTTTTTTCTCTATCTTCTTGTTATGGGACATTCATCCTCCGCTGTTGCCATTTCGAACATAAAGTAATGTAAAGTTCTTACTTATATCTGTCAGTAAACTCGACATGAAAGCGGTAAAACATACCGGTGTAGTGAGTTGTTATTATTCACCCAAGTACTTTAGTTATTAGAGAGTTCCGGTCGGACGGTTTTTCACGGGACACATTTCTGGCGGATGAGGAGACGCTTCTCCGTTATTGATTTAAGTAAAGTCTGAATGTCATTAAAACAGTTAGCTCCATCTTTTGACACTTCTTCCACTCCCGTCCTTGCACGCCACACCGCTACAACAAAGATGACGGGGAGAAGACACTGCCGAAGGTGAGCCACGTAAATAAGACCGCCCACAAAATGGAAGCGAATGTCAGAAAGCGGCTTGAAGATGATCTGTAAAACATAATCCATGCAACATTTTGACCAAAGAACCACCATCACATGTTATGTAGACCACAAGGAAGTGTTTTCAATTCAGAAAAAAAATAAAAATAATACGACTCCTTTAATGCGCCCTATTATCCGGTGCGCCTTATATTTGACAAAAGATAAACAATATACCAATCATCGGCAGTGCGCATTATAATCTGGTGCGCCTATTGTCCGGAAAATACGGTAATCTATGCAACATTTTGACCAAATTACCACCATAGCATGTTATGTAGACCACAAGGAAGTGGTCAAAAAATCATATGACCCCGTTTAAAATCCGTTGCGCCCTATGGTTAAAAAAAAAAAATGGCATATTATGCCTTTTTGTCTGAATACTCCATCCATCCATTTTCTACCGCTTATTCCCTTCGGGGTCGCGGGGGGCGCTGGAGCCTATCTCAGCTACAATCGGGCGGAAGGCGGGGTACACCCTGGACAAGTCGCCACCTCATCGCAGGGCTGTGTCTGAATACTAAAGCTGGAATCATTCACCCCTGGTTTACAAAAAACTTCCACCATACCTTATGTCAACGCTTTTAATAGGATCCATTTAAACATGCTTGTTAGCCAGCGGACCACAAATGCGAAGCCATTGTTTAGCCGGTCATTAGTGTCGCTGTGTGCTGTCCCTCATATTCCAAAAGTCCTGTGCTTTTCACCGTTAAGCACATTTCAGTTTCATTTCCCAAGTCATATTTCAGTGATGAATTGGCCCAAACAGTGGCACTTCAATCAGACACCATTTTCCCACAACACGTTCGACAATGAGAGCAAAAATGATACAGGAATAAATCACAATGTACGACTTGATCAGAACCACGGACTGAGTCGGAGCCGTTCCCTGCCTTGAGTCAATTACTCATTACACACAGCTATTGACCTTTTCTTCCAACAGGAAGTTCAGTGAATATCTCTGCCAGGATTGTAATTGACAAGATGTCTCTTTTAATAGAAAAATGCCCACATTTCCTCACAAGTTAATTATAAATTCAATAGCGGACCCACCGGCCACAGCCACCGAGAAAGGTTAGTGTAGACATTTGTACCTGCCAGGCTGCCTAAACGAGATTGCGTCGTTTATTTCTGACAGGGGGCCCATTAACACGTGTACACTTCCATGCCATTTACTTGACTATGTCACCATAGGAAATTTCACATCAGTGTACGCAGTGGCGGGCCGCGCGTTTCCCACCTAGGCCTTCAGTGATGTCTGACTTCAATGATTACCTCTCAAAATACCATAATTGATGTCACCACATGACCATTGCTGGATAAAACAATAGGAGCAGGCTGTTCTGAAAACATCCCCGAGGACACCTCAATGATGGACGCTTTTGACTTCCCTCCCTCCTCAACGACACCTGGAGTCGAACTTTTGCTTGCATGCAGAACGGCCCCAGGCCTAGGAACATGAACACTGCATCAACACACCCAAGACAAATGTGGGATATAAATAATAATGGAATTATAATTGTTTGTATATAGTATATAATTGGTACAAAGGTTTAACATGTGTACAAGGATATTTCACATGCCTATACTAGGTATATAATTGAACAGTGTTTATGTTGTGTACAATGTGTATTCATAAATATGTTGTGAAAAGGAAATGTCATAATTTTTGGAAGCTCATCTTGTATTTGACATTGTTTATAGGGTTAGGCGCAATAAGTGTTCAACTTCAGCCTAAACCCTTTTGGTCTGCAACATTTTCAATTTATGAATGTACAACTGTTTGTTTATGTAAAACTGTTTGTTTATTTTGTTGACCATTGACCGAAGAAATAATAAACTAAACTAAACTAAACTAAACTAAACAATGGGCATGTACACACACATACACCCCCCCACCGCCCCCCCCACCCCACCCCACCCCCCACGCCTTCACCACCGCTTGATTCCCCTTCGGGGTGATGGACGGCTGGCAGCGCTTCATAGCAGCAGTCGACCTCCAGGGCCCCAACTCCCCCCCCTTCTGTTGCGAGTTGTCGTGATTAAATGTAACATGTTTATGTGAGCATGGCATGGAGGTTTTTTCCCACTACAGACTAGGCCCCCTTTTGAGCCCAGTCAAGATTGTATTTATTTTACCCATCTTCTTCCGCAGCGTTTTACCTTTTTACCACCTTTTACGGGGCGTCTCGTAGCGACCCATCAGCGTTCCTGTTCTGTAACCCTGTACACTGTTTGTTTGTCTAATCTTGAACGGGTTTGTGCTGAAAACATAGGTTTGTTGTACTTGTTGCAATGACAATAAAGACCTATCCTATCCTATCCTAAATACTATACACAAACACATGTATGCACTACTGTGCATTGAGACACGTCAACAGTGTACAACACTGGTTATTTTCTGGCACATTTAAAAATCAATAAACCTGCATCAGCAATTAAAACATATCTTATGTGGTAGTGTCAAAATTAAAATTGCAAAAAAACATATACTAAAAGTGAAAAAATAAAGAATTAAGACATTTTATCTCCCAATTTGTAGCACAGGCAGCACGGTGGAACACGGTTAGTACATGTGCCTCACAATACAAAGGTCCTGGGTTCGATCCTGAGCTTAGGATCTTTCTGTGTGGAGTTTGCATGTTCTCCCGGTGGCTGTGTGGGTTCTCTCCGGGTACTGCGACTTCCTCCCACCTCCAAAGACATGCACCTGAGGATAGGTTGATTGGCAACACTAAATTGGCCCTAGTTTGTGAATGTGAGTGTGAATGTTGTCCGTCTATCTTTGTTGGCCCTGTGATGAGGTGGCGACTTGTCCAGGGTGTACTCCGCCTTCCACCCCCCGTGACCCCGAAAAGGACAAGCGGTAAGAAATGGATGGTTGGAATTTGTAGCACCCGTTTGATGCCGTATAAGCCAGTGGTACCGCTCGTAGTCGGTTGACTCGGGTGGACGTGGCGGGCATTTCTCCATGTCGTCGCTGGGACATCTGAGCTAGCTTCCGTCGTCTCACAAGATGTAGTTTATCTTTAAATATCCTTCTTGAAAATGGCCTTGCAAATACAAAAACCAAAACCAGTGAAGTTGGCTGCTCACTGCTCCCCTCAACTCCCAGGGAATGGGACAAGGGGATGGGTCGAATGCAGAAATTAATTTCACCACACCGAGTGTGTAAGTGTGACTATCAGTGGTACTTTAACTTTAACTATTGCAAGGAATTTAGGGATTTCACCATCTACAGTCCGTAATATCATCAAAATGTTCAGAGAATCTGGAGAAATCACTGCTCGTAAGCGGCAAGGCCGTGACCTTCGATCCCTCAGGCGGTACTGCATCAAAAAGCGATATCAGTGTGTAAATGATATCACCACATGGGCTCAGGAACACTTCAGAAAACCACTGTCAGTAACTAAGGTTTGTCACTACATCTGTAAATGCAAATTAGAACTCTACTATGCAAAGCCAAAGCCATTTATCAACAACACCCAGAAACGCTTCGCTGGGCCCGAGCTCATCTAAGATGAACTGATGCATAGTGGAAAAGTGTTCTGTGGTCTGACAAGAAACTGTGGACGTCGTGTCCTCCGGACCAAAGAGGAAAATAACCATCCAGACTGTTATAGGTGCAAAGTTCAAAAGCTCGCATCTATTATGGTATAGGGGTGTATTTGCGCCCAAAAAATAAGTTTATCAGTTCGAACATTAAATATCTTGTCTTTGCAGTTTATTCAATGGAATATAAGTTGAAAAGGATTTGCAAATCATCGTATTCTGTTTTTAGTTACGATTAAAAAAATTGCCAACTTCACTGGTTTTTGTATATATCTTCCACCTAATCAACATTTTGTTCTCCTTCTTTGTGGGTTAAAAAAGTGAGTATCTGTGATGTCTCTGCTACGGCACATCACTTCCTGCTTTATTAAATTGCAACTTGTGATTGGATACTCACTTTGGAATGACAAGTGAGTATCCAATCACAGTCTTGTTAACATCAATCAATCAATCAATCAATCAATGTTTATTTATATATCCCTAAATCACAAGTGTCTCAAAGAGCTGCACAAGCCACAACGACATCCTCGGTACAGAGCCCACATGTCAGGCTACCAAGATAGGCTACTGTCAACATGTTGTGATGTGATTGGCTATCGCAACTGTATGTGTTCTGTTCGTTTACACCACATGTTTCAAACTCTAGGCACAGGGGCCAGATGTGGCCTGCCAATTCATTTTATTTGGCCCTCGAAAGCCTGGAAATAATATGTATCAATAAAGTACTGTAACATTTTTTTTACTAAATGTAGTATTTATTTCTATTTTGGGAAAAAAACAATAATTGACTCCATGTAAGCGCAAAATATGTTAACTTAAAAGGTGGCGACTTGTCCAGCGTGTACCCCGCCTTCCGCCCGAATGCAGCTGAGATAGGCTCCAGCGACCCCTAAGGCCCCGAAAAGGACAAGCGGTAGAAAATGGATGGATGGATGGATGGATGGATGGATGGATGGAATATTAAACATTCAAACCCTTTCTAAATAGAAATAAAGACTAAATATAATGATTACAAAGCAAGTTATCCATAAAATTGTGCAATCTCAAAGTAGCAATAGATTTAATTGTAAAATTGTGAAATTTACTGTGGTTTTTACAGAATTTTCCCTACCCATTAAAAAAAACGGTACTATTTTAACTGTAATAACTGTAGAGCCGTTTTTTTCATTTACGTTAATACACTAACAAATCTAAAGTTGTTTATTTGCGGTAAAAAAACAAAAAACTGGCAGCTCACGTGTCAAAATGTTACCGTAAAATTTATGTTTTCTTTACTTACAGTAAAAAAAAAAACATCTACATTTTACGGTAAAATGTTGGCAACTGAGCTGCATTTTTTTTTTTTTTTACCATAAAAACAGCAGTACTGTTTTTCCATTTACAGTAATATACACTCAATTTTGAGGTGAGATGATTGCAATTGACCATATAATTTGGACATTTTAGTTGAAAAAAATATACTAATAAAATGCATAAAAAATTGTGTAATAATAGTATTCACTGTTAGAAACGGCCCTCTGGGGCCAAACATAACTGCGATGTGGCCCTCACTTTGACACCTCTGGTCTGCACTATGTTGATTCAGAAATATACGGCCAAATTCATAAAGCTCTGGCAACAAGCCAGCTGACTTCTGATTGGATAAAAGCTCTAACGTAAAAACAAGCAACACTGGAGCCTGACATGAAGAAATTATGATGAGTACTTTTATACATCTATGGAAAGTCAGTTAAAAATAATATTAACTTTGATTAATTTATGATCATCAATTATGTTCGAGAAGACGTTGAGGGCCCTGACGGCACGCCACCGCGTGTCCGTACGTTTCATTAGTTTCACGAGTGTGTCATTTGGTCGGCAGGAAGGAGCAAAAAATTATTGTGGTTGTACCTGGTGAGACTGTCAGCACACTTTATAGCTTTAATTCCCGTTGTGAAAAAACAAATGTCATGGTGGAGCCATTTAGTCATGTGTTGTGGGGAACTTGGCAACGGCGAACACAAGGAAACGTGTATTTCACTGTCAAACATGTCTGCTGCTTATGTACTGCAGGTGGTTTGACACAACAATATGGTATATACCGTATTTTCCGGATTATAAAACGCACTTAAAATTATTTTTTTTCTTCTCAAAACTCGACAATGCGACTTAATGTACGGAATAATTCTGGTTTTGCTTACGGACCTCGAAGCTATTTTATTTGGAACATGGTGTAATGATTAGTGATCAGTAGATGGCAGTCACACATAAGAGATGCGTGTAGACTGCAATATGACCTAAGTAAACAACGCCAACATTTTACATTGAAAATATAGAAAATTACACATGACGCTCAAAAATCTATCATAATGTTTTAGTACGACTTTGGTAAGCTATGAAGCCGCAGCGCTTGATCATTATGGTGTGTGTATAAGGTAAGACATATTATCTGGGGTTTTGTTTCGCAATATCATGCAAAAGCCACTTTTCTTACCTTCTGGTACCTGCTGATCTGTACTTGGGATCTGCATGAATCCTGAAAAATTGCAGATAAGCGGAAAATACGGTGTATATATACGGGCTATTCTACCGAGTTGGTTCAAAGTGAGGTTGGAAATTATTAAAATTTAGTAAGTTTTATTCCCAAAACTTTGTCCCTGTATGTATATAGTACAATATCTTAAGTACACAATTCTAGAAAAAGAACAGTCAACTTTTATTTTGTAGTCTCAGAATTTTTGGGAATGATTTTCATACCGAAACAGCACTCAATTAGGAGTAAAACAAATCATTATGTTAACCTGTTAATATTATGCTTACTTCCCGTGTTTAAAGATTACTATTTTAAATAATTATTAAGGTTTTTTTTATAAAAATAAATCCTTAACAATATTTATTTAAACAAATCTTACTTTAAGATATAGAATTCCTCAAAATCAATTTGCAATATTTTTGTCTAAAATGCATCACACTGATCAGATTGATTTCAGAGTTAATGATTTATGAAATTGAACATACATTTAACCAATCGGTATCATAATATTTTAGTTGATAACTCAATATACTTTTTCTTTGTAAACACCCAGTGTTTACGTAGTTTTTTTGCAAGGTTGTATCATATTCCCTCAACCTTATTGCTTAATATTAACTTATAACATGCTTGATGTTGAACATATTGCAAACCTGTATGTTTTGTGGTCAATAAAATCATTTATTTTTGGAGAAAACTGTTAATATCAGTTGAAAATATATATTTTTAAATTGTCTTTAATAGAGTTTTCATGTCTTTCTTGTGTTGAACTGTTTAAAAGAGCATAATGTTTAAAACACATTTCATTGAAGCATATTAATTGTCCAATCATGGTATTAAAACTTGAAAATAATCTCTCGTGGGTACACTTATTCATGACGGAAAAAATGATATGTATCTGCGATAAATCTTGAGTTAACTATGAACAAACTGTGTTTAATCGCGATCAAATATTTTAATCGTTTGACAGCCAGAGTTAGAATGCAATAAAAAAACAGACTTGTCTCTCATAAAGGGATGTGAATTATAGGCAACATTTCAAAACAAGTGGGACCCGTTTTTATTTTTTATTAAAATAAAAATGATACAATTAATTAATTTTTCAAACTGAGACTCACTGACTTTGGCTCATTTTCTGTGAAGAACATATATCAGAATACATACTTAATGACCACACACCATACACCCCCCCCTACACATTTATATTACATATAAGATGTCCGGGTCCTCTGGACCAGGGGCTAATAGAAGTATGGAAATCGATATTTTGTGTACCACACACACACACACACACACACACACACACACACACACACACACACACACACACACACACACACACACACACACAAACACACACACACACACACACACACACACACACACACACACACACACACACACAAACACACACACACACAGCAGGCCTAGACAGGTGGAGGACAGAGTGTAGGTACACAGAACATCAGAGGGTCAAATGTGCGAGAAAATGAGAGCAGACAGTTTTGACACACAATGTTGCAACCTTGTGTGGGAACCGCAGGTGCAGAAACACAAAAGAAGAATCCCGGTGGGAGGCAGAAAATGGCAGAGACATTTTCCGTGCAACGTTCATATTGTTGTTACTCAGTCAGCGTTTGTAGGTCTGATGGACCCGTTGCATTTTGTGGCTTTTAATCCCTCACAATCAAACACCTTTATGTTAAAATACTGAACAGATGTTTATTGGGATAAGGTAAATATCTGTTCAGTATTTTAACATAAAAAGTGCCAAACACGCTGTAGCATGTCCCTGGTAACATTAACCAGCGTGGAAGGGATTCTCTGCTTAAGATCATCGATGCTAGTGATGTGTATTTCTTGTCTAGTCATCCTCGTCCGGACAGAAGGGTAACACGGCAGTGCGGCTGGAGACACTTTACTGAACCACAAATTGCTTTATTACAAGCGAGCATCATTATACAGGACTGCAGTTCCTGGAGGAGGTCAGGTCAAGAAAATGAGGCACTCCTAACTTGGAGGAGTCGAACCACAGTCGTATATTCCTTCTTCCTCTGTCTGGGTGTGTGTTAATTCAGGAGAGTACAACCTGACCATGTAAGGAGATGTTCATGTGTAAGTGACCGGAAAACAACCTCTGTATGTCGGAACTTAAATGTTGGCTTGAAGATAGACATGGGGTCTCTCCTCGAGGATAGAGCTATCACTTTTGCATTCCAAAGCCTGAATTTATTGCCTCTTCTCGTGAGAGAGTTAACCCAGTCCACATACGAATGTCCAACTAAGGCTCCTTCATTTATTATGGCCTCAACCATTGTTTACTTAAACCTGGTGGTTCGCTTTCTCTAAGGTGAATATAAACATTCACCATATATAGAATAAAATATGAGTTAATTAATTCACTTCACTAGCAAGACGAAGGGGGACGTAGACCAAATCTTGATGTGTTTCAAAACATTTGGTGAAGGTTATTTCAACAAAAAATTCCGGAACTATTGGCCTGCAAATTGTTGGGGACACACTGTTCATCAAACACATGTGTATTATTTTGTCATATTTAACTAGAACACGGCTGAGGTAAAAAAAAAAAAAAAGGAAAATGTTCTGCGATAGTGCCATATTATTAAATCAATCTTCCAACTTTACAGGATTATTTTTCTAAAGAACCCCAATAGGGACGAGCGATGAGGTCAAAGATCAGATCGCTTTCCCTTGTGAGTGGTCTGCTGGTCACGGTTTTTAAACCAAAGCCGTATTGAGCTCTAAAGATCTTAGACAAAGGAGGGCTAATGTGTCTGGGGTGAAAGGTCAAATTGTACAGAGAGTCACAATTTTCAATCTACCCTCAGCTTCTCCGATAATTACAGACGACTCTTTGTGTTCCTACAGCCCTCTTCAAGTTCGACAAGACTGACCGTCATACTTCATAACTGGAACATAGAATGAACAAAACTGCATTTGAATGCATCATCCATCTGCCATATCTTGATAGCGTGGTCATTCCTGGTTTTACCATTGGCGAGCCATGCGTTTCCCACCTAGGCCTTCAGTGATGTCCTACTTAGTACGACTTCAATAATTACCTTTTTAAAATACCATCATTTATGTCACCAAAAGACCACGGCTGGAGAAATACTATACAGAAACTAGAGATGTCTGATAATATCGGACTGCCGATATTATCAGACGATAAATGCTTTAAAATGTAATATCGGTAATTATCAGTATCGGTTTCAAAAAGTAAAATGTATGACTTTTTAAAACGCCGCTGTACGCAGTGGTACACGTACAGAGCGCCAATAAACCTTAAAGGCACTTCCTTTGCGTGTCGGCCCAGTCACATAATATCTACGGCTTTTCACACACACAAGTGAATGCAAAGCATACTTGGTCAACAGCCATACAGGTCACACTGAGGGTGGCCGTATAAACAACTTTAAAACTGTTACAAATATGCGCCACACTGTGAACCCACACCAAACAAGAATGACAAACACATTTTGGGAGAACATCCGCACCGTGACACAACATAAACACAACAGAACAAATACCCAGAACCCCTTGCAGCACTAACTATTCCGGGACGCTACAATATACACCCCCCGCTTACCCCTACCCCGCCCCCCAACCCCGTCCACCTCAACCTCCTCATGCTCTCTCATGGAGAGCATGTCCCAAATTCCAAGCTGCTGTTTTGAGGCATGTTAAAAAAAATAATGCACTTTGTGACTTCAATAATAAATATGGCAGTGCCATGTTGGCATTTTTTTCTATAACTTGAGTTGATTTATTTTGGAAAACCTTGTTACATTGTTTAATGCATCCAGCGGGGCATCACAACAAAATTAGGCATAATAATGTGTTAATTCCACGACTGTATATTTCGGTATCGGTTGATATCGGAATCTGTAATTAGGATTTGGACAATATCGGAATATCGGATATCGGCAAAAAAGCTATTATCGGACATCTCTAACAGAAACGGTCATTGAATCACCTCAACAGTGTACTGAATGGGCTATTTTTTGGCGCATTTAAAAATCAATAAACCCACATCAAACATATCTTACGTGGTACTGTAAAATTTTAAATAATTGTAAAAAAAACCCTGCATTAAACGTGAAAAAATTAAGAAATAAAATATTTTAACACCCATCCGACACCATATAAGCCAGTGGTGCCACTCGTAGTTGGTTGATACAAGTACCTTAAGGCCTACTGAAATGAAATGTTTTTATTTAAACGGTGATAGCAGATCCATTCTATGTGTCATACTTGATCATTTCGCGATATTGCCATATTTTTGCTGAAAGGATTTAGTATAGAACAACGACGATAAAGTTCGCAACTTTTGGTCTCTGATAAAAAAAAGCCTTGCCTATACCGGAAGTAGCGTGACGTCACAGGAGGAAGGGCTGCTCACAATTTCCCGTTGTTTTCAATGCAGCGAGAGAGATTCGGACCGAGAAAGCGACGATTACCCCATTAATTTGAGCGAGGATGAAAGATGCGTGGATGAGGAACGTGAGAGTGAAGGACTAGCGTGCAGTGCAGGACATATCTTTTTTCGCTCTGACCGTAACTTAGGTACAAGGGTTCATTGGATTCCACACTCTCTCCTTTTTCTATTGTGGATCACGGATTTGTATTTTAAACCACCTCGGATACTATATCCTCTTGAAAATGAGAGTCGAGAACGCGATATGTACATTCAGAGTGACTTTTATCTCCACGACAATACATCGGCGAAGCTCTTTAGCTATGGAGCTAACGTGATAGCATCGTGCTTAAATGCAGATAGAAACAAGATAAATAAACCCCTGACTGGAAGGATAGACAGAAAATCAACAATACTATTAAACCATGTACATGTAACTACACGGTTAATGCTTTCGAGCTTGGCGAAGCTTAACAATGCTGTTGCTAACGATGCCATTGAAGCTAAATTAGCAACAGGACCTCACAGAGCTATGCCAAAAACATTAGCTATCCGCCTACGCCAGCCAACCCTCATCTGCTCATCAACACTCGTGCTCACCTGCGTTCCAGCGATCGACGGGGCGACGAAAGACTTCACCCGATCATAGATGCGGTCGGCGGCCCGGAGACGGAGGAAGTCAAGGTGAGGTCGGCGGCTAGCGTGTCTGCTATCCATCTCAAAGTCCTCCTGGTTGTGTTGCTGTAGCCAGCCGCTAATACACCGATCCCACCTACAACTTTCTTCTTTGCAGTCTTCATTGTTCATTAAACAAATTGCAAAAGATTCACCAACACAGATGTCCAGAATACTGTGGAATTTTGAGATGAAAACAGAGCTTTTTGTATCGGATTCAATGGGACCGAATACTTCCGTTTCAACGATTGACGTCACGCGCATACGTCATCATTTATAGACGTTTTCAACCAGAAGTTTAGCGGGAAATTGCACTTTATAAGTTAACCCGGCCGTATTGGCATGTGTTGCAATGTTAAGATTTCATCATTGATGTATAAACTATCAGACTGCGTGGTCGGTAGTAGTGGGTTTCAGTAGGCCTTTAGCCAGCTTCCTCATATCACAAGATCTACTTTCTCTTTAAATATCCCTTTTCAACCCTTCTTTGTGGGTTAAAATTAAATTAAATTAAAATGTCTCTGCCACTTCATTCTTTCGCAAATCACAAGTTGTGATTGTCAGGTTTAACGTACGCCTACCGAGATGGGCTACTCGTGATCTGATTGGCTATCGCAACTGTCTATCAACCGTATGTCCTCCGTTCGTTAGCCGCCGCTAATGTTGATTTCATGCAGCGCTGGCAACAAGCTGGCTGAATTCTGATAAAAGCTCTAACGAAAAAACCTCATTGGGGTCACGGGTAGACTAAAGCCTATTCCAGTTGACTGGTCACCAGGTAATTGCAGGGCACATACAGAGTGCATCCGGAATGTACTCACAGCGCTTTTTCCACATGTTTATGTTACAGCGATACCAAAATGTATATTGATACTTTTCAAAATAAGTGTCACCACAAAATCATTATTGGCTTCTGTAGAGGTCTCAGTGTGTGTGGGCTCTCTGTGGTCGTAGAGAATCGACGGGACCCGCAGTCCAGGGCTCAACAAAGTATTTTATTATTTTTATCTTTTAAGCTCAGTGCTCTTCTGCTTGCGGCCTCCTGCTCTCGCGTGCGTTTCGGCTCTCTCGTGTGCCTGCTCTCCTCTCTCCCCTCTCATGGCCTTGGCCCCTGCTGATAAAGGAGACAGGTGATTAGATAACCCGCCTCAGCTGGGAAATCCACTCACCTGTCAGCTGCTTCGAAACCGGTCCATACACACGCCCTTCCCGCAGGAGGCGGGCGGACCACGCCCCCCTCCACAGCTTCATTTTTAACAAAACATCTTATAATTCATTAAACATACGTTTCATATTGCACTCAAAGAACACTTTTACATACACTATATTGCCAAAAGTATTTGGCGACCCATCCAAATGATCAGAATCAGGTGTCTTAGTCACTTGGCCCAGCCACAGGTGTATAAAATCAAGCACTGAGGCATGGAGACTGTTTCTACAAACATTTGTGAAAGAAAGGGAGCTCAGTGATTTCCAGCGTGGAACTGTCATAGGATGCCACCTGTGCAACAAATCCAGTTGTGAAATTGCCTCGTTCCTAAATATTCCAAAGTCAACTGTCAGCTTTATTATAAAAAAAAATGGAAGAGTTTGGAAAAAACAGCAACTCAGCCACAAAGTGGTAGGCCACGTAAACTGACATAGTGCATAGTGCAAAGATGTCGCAGACCTTGCTACAGAGCTCCAAACTTCATGTAACCTTCCAATTAGCCCACGTACAGTACGCAGATAGCTTCATGGAATGGGTTTCCATGGCCGATCAGCTGCATCTAAGCCATACAACACCAAGTCCAATGCAAAGCGTGGGATGCAGTGGTGTAAAGCACGTCGCCATTAGACTCTAGAGCAGAGGAGACGCCTTCTCTGGAGTGATGAATCACGCTTTTCCATCTGGCAATCTGATGGACGAGTCTGGGTTTGGAGGTTGCCAGGAGAACGGGATTTCGGACTCTATTGTGCCGAGTGTAAAATTTGGTGGAGGACGAATGCTGCTGAGATGGGCTCCAGCATCCCCGCGACCCCAAAAGGGACAAGCGGTAGAACATGGATGGATGGATGGAATTATGGTGTGGGGTTGTTTTTCTAGAGTTGGGCTTGGCCCCTTAGTTCCAGTGAAAGGAACTTTGAATGCTCCAGGATACCAAAACATTTTGGACAATTCGATGCTCCCAACCGTGTGGGAACAGTTTGGAGCGGGCCCCTTCCTCTTCCAACATGACTGTGCACCAGTGCAAAAAGCAAGGTACATAAAGAAATGGATGACAGAGTCTGGTGTGGATGAACTTGACTGGCCTGCACAGAGTCCTGACCTGGACCCGATAAAACACCTTTGGGATGAATTAGAATGGAGACTGAGAGCCAGGCCTTCCGAACCAACATCAGTGTGTGACCTCACCAATGCGCTTTTGGAAGAATGGTCGACAATTCCTATAAACACACTCCGCAACCTTGTGGACAGCCTTACCAGAGGAGTTGAAGCTGTAATAGCTGCAAAAGGTGGACCGACATCATATTGAACCCTATGGGTTAGGAATGGGATGGCACTTCAAGTTCATGTGTGAGTCAAGGCAGATGGCCAAATACTTTTGGAAATATAGTGTATTACATATAGTCTGCCGTAATCTAGAATTAGGTTGGAATACAGTATGAATAACATACAGTATGAATATAAATGCGTATGTAAAAAAAACATGTGTATAATTGTCTCTTTTTGTACATAGGCTGTACAAAACCAAATCTTTAGATTGTATTGTATAAAACTGGCAGCTCAGTCGCCACAATTTTACCGTAATATTTGCAGGGTTTTTTTCTTATTTTTACAGCATATAAAATAAAATAAAAATACATGGAATTAAACTAAATGTAATCGAAAAACGGTTCCACTGTTTTGTTTATGTAAAAATTCATGCACGTTTTTTATACTGTAAAATCTACGGTTGTTGTGTTTTATAGTGTATTATTATTCTATATTGAAACTGGATTTTACTGTAAATACATTTTACTGTAACATTTTTACATGAACAGTTTGTTCCATTACTTGCCTTGAAATCGTAAGTAGAGCAGATATTATTTATCTTTATTTGAACAATAACATTGTTTTGAAATGTATGATGATATAATATTTTGTTTTATTATTAGAGATGATTCAAGTTTAAATATATGTAATTGTACGAAGTACATTTACATTTGTAATACATTTATGTAGAAAAGAACATGTACTTTATTTACACATTTCCACACTTTTGGGGGCCACACAAATTGATGTGGCGGGCCAGATCTGGCCCCCGGGCCTTGAGTTGACAACTGTGTGTTAAATGCTTCATGATTTATGGTCACCAACTTTTTTGCACTCCTTGTGCAGGTCCGAATGCTTGTTGTTTAAATACTACGTTCGAAGGACAGGTGGTAATGCTGTATTGTCACTGAAGTGAATTAAATAACTCATATTATGTTTTGCATATGGTGAATGTTTATATTCATCTTGGAGAAAGAAAACCACCAAGTTTAATTAAATTGTGGTATTTCAGTTTGAGCACATAATAAGATGAGGCCGCTTAGTTTGATATTCGCAGGTGGATTGGATCACCTCTCGTAGGAAAGAGGCCCTAATTGGGACTTTGTAATGCAAGAGTGATAGCCCTATCCTTGAGAAGGGACTACCTGTCTAGCTAAGTTATGACTTAAAGCAGTTGTTTTCCAGACATTTAAAGGCCTACTGAAATGAAATGTTCTTATTTAAACTGGGATAGCAGGTCCATTCTATGTGTCATACTTGATCATTTCGCGATATTGCCATATTTTTGCTGAAAGGATTTAGTAGAGAACATCGACGATAAAGTTTGCAACTTTTGGTCGCTGAGTAGCATGACGTCACAGGTTGTGGAGCGCCTCACATCTGCACATTGTTTACAATCATGGCCAGCAGCAGCGAGAGCGATTCGGACCGAGAAAGCGACGATTACCCCATTAATTTGAGCGAGGATGTAAGATTCGTGGATGAGGAAAGTGAGAGTGAAGGATTAGAGGGCAGTGGAAGCGATTCAGATAGGGAAGATGCTGTGAGAGGCGGGTGGGACCTGATATTCAGCTGGGAATGACTACAACAGTAAATAAACACAAGACATATATATACTCTATTAGCCACAACACAACCAGGCTTATATTTAATATGCCACAAATTAATCCTGCATAACAAACACGTCCCCCCTCCCGTCCATATAACCCACCAATACAACTCAAACACCCGCACAACACACTCAATCCCACAGCCCAAAGTACCGTTCACCTCCATAAAGTTCATACATCACATATATTTCCCCAAAGTTACGTACGTGACATGCACATAGCGGCACGCACGTACGGGCAAGCGATCAAATGTTTGGAAGCCACAGCTGGTACTCACTGTAGCGCGTCTGCTATCCAACTCAAAGTCCTCCTGGTTGTGTTGCTGCAGCCAGCCGCTAATACACCGATCCCACCTACAGCTTTCTTCTTTGCTGTCTTCATTGTTCATTAAACAAATTGCAAAAGATTCACCAACACAGATGTCCAGAATACTGTGGAATTTTGCGATGAAAACAGACGACTTAATAGCTGGCCACAATGGTGTCCCAATATGTCCGCACAATCCGTGACGTCACGCGCAAACGTCATCATACCGAGACGTTTTCAGCAGAATATTTTGCGGGACATTTAAAATTGCACTTTACTAATCTAACCCGGCCGTATTGGCATGTGTTGCAATGTTAAGATTTCATCATTTAAATATAAACTATCAGAATGCGTGGTCGGTAGTAGTGGGTTTCAGTAGGCCTTTAAACGCGAACATCTCCTTTTATGGTCAGGATGTTATAAAACTGATGGTTTGGCTTCTCCAAGTTAGGAGTGCCTCATTTTCTTGACCTGACCTCCTCCAGGAACTACAGTCCTGTATAATGGAGCTCGCTTGTAATAAAACAACTTTTGGTTCAGTAAAGCGTCTCAGATTTCTCTTTTGATCCGGGTCGCACTGCCGTGTCACCCTTCTGTCGGGACGAGGATGACAAGACCACAAAAACACATCATCACCTTTGGCGAGGCGTGTTTTAAAGTAGCGATTGAAGCAGTTTAAAGCGTTAGCTTTATCGTTAGTTTTGAAGCAAAAATACCTCCATATTGCACTTCATGCACCCTCTTTATTAACCAGTAGGATTGCCGTTTTTTTGCCATTTATTCTCTTTCGGCTTTGTTTCTGCTTGTATGCGCTGTGTGTGCATGTTGACAGACTCAACAGGCGCTTCAGCTCAGCAACGTCACTGCCGCACAGATAAACAAAAAAAAAATAACGGTATTTTTCAAAGGTAGTATAGTACCTTTATTAAATTCATTATTACTATGGTACTTTATGAGTACCAGTATACTGTACAGCCAGTGTTACAGCCTTATTCCAAAATGCAATACATTCATTTTTGCCCTTAAAATTATTGACAATATCCTCATAATTGACTTTTTTTAATGTAGATTTATTCAAACTAAACACATTTTTAAGTCACATGTACCTAAAATACTTTCAGACCATGGGAAACCAAATTATCTGGTCTGATGAGACAAAGATTGAAGTCGTTGGCTTGAATGCCAGGCGTCATGTTTTGGATTGAACCAGGCACCGCTCATCACCAGGCCAGTACCATCTCTGCAGTGAAGCATGGTGGTGGCAGCATCATGCTGCAGGGATGTTTTTTCAGCGGCAAGAACTGGGAGACAAGTCAGGATAGATGGAAAGATGAAACCAACGCTTCTCACCCAACCCGATGAAGCTTGAGGGGTGCTGCAAAGAGGAAGAGGTGAAACTGCCCAAAGATTGGTGTGCCAAGTTGAAACTGCCCAAAGATAAGTGTGTCAAGTTTGTGGCCTCATATTAAAAAATAATTGGGGGTGTATTTACTGCCAAAGGTGCATCAACAAAGTATTGAGCAAAGGTTGTGAATACTTATGTACATGTGATTATTAATGTTTTATTTTTAATACATTTGCAATAAAAAAAAAAAAAACATGTTCACATTGTCAGTATGGGATATTGTCTGTAGAATTTTGAGGACAAAAATTATTCAGTTTAGAATAAGGCTGTAACATAACAAAATGTGGGAAAAGTGAAGTGTAGACACTCAAATTTACACAGTTAAGAACATACATCTCAAATATGCGGCCTGTAGGCCCATATTTCGTGGCCCTCGACTTAAAAAGGAACTGCACTTTTTTTTTTAAATATTGCTCATCATTCACAACTCAAATGTGAGACAAGAACTAAATTGTA